>NC_067398.1:221983053-222583053 GCF_016432865.1 Antechinus flavipes | reverse complement strand
CAATAGACTTCTGTGTACTTGTTTCTATCAAATGTTTTTACTTTGCCTTTGGATCATTTGCCATCTTTATTCTTTGAGATCATGGTACTGTATGGAACCAAATAATATAAATTGGAGGATAATGTTGAAGGGATTTCTTTTTTGGACTTTTTCTGTTAGATTGAAATTGTTTGGAAGCACGATGATTAGAGTACCGAACTCAATATGGAAATATGAGTTGGAATCATGTCTCAGATACTTACCAGCTTTGTGATCTGTGAGCAAGTCACTTAACTTAGCCTCAGTTTCCCCATATGTAAATATGGATAATAATATCACATGTACCATAAGATTGTTATAAGGATAAGATGAGATAGCATGTACACAGCTCTGCTGATCTTAAAATATTATATTGTTATTGTGATTAGACTGGTAGGAAATCTTTCTTTTAAGTGGAAATGGATTTTGTAAGGAATCCTTATAATGTTCTAGGGCTTTATAGAAATGGTAAAATATCTGCCAGAAATGGAAACATGTAGAAATTTTCATCATTAATAAAGAGTATTCATTGCATTTGGAATTTGTGCAGGACATCTTCCACAACAGTGGTAAACACTATTGAGTCTCTTTGTTTTATGTCTTGATCAATGTTAAGCCTCAAGGGATCCTTTATAGTTGAATAGTTTCTTTGTCTCTTTATGAATCCTCTGTTTATCTGCTTGTAAACCATATTTTTCCTTGGACTTTGACCATTTAATCTTTAAGCATTTCCTATATTCTTAGTCAATTAACTCCATTTTCCTTACTTACATAGGGTTTCTCATCCTTCCTACTGCTGCATAGATTTTTAAGATATGATATTATACCTAGAGAACACTATGGGGAGAGAATTGCACCCACTAGGTTATCAGTTCCTTTTTCCTTTTGTCAGAAGCTCCTTTCCTTTTGGTTTCCAGTTCTTTGCTTCATTTGCTGCTTTCTCATCTCCTTCAATTGTTCTCCTTTTTCTTTTTGTGTCTGGGTATAATTAGTGCCTGGGCTACCTACTAGAGGTAGGGAGTGGTGTGGTGAGAGAATTTCAGGCTGAGTCATTGAAATGTTGGTGGAATAAGGGACTCCCGTGGACGGATCCTGAAATACAAGCCTATAAGATTGATTATGCACTATTCCAGAGCAAAGTATGGTGGTGGAGCTCACCATACTTTCTGAGGATTCTCAGAGGAGCTCAAATTCTGAATTCTGAGGAGCTCAAAACATTAATGATGTTTTTGGTTTTATTTTTTATTTTGTGCAGTGTTTCTACCTATTTCATATTGTGGTTTCAACTTTACTTATTTTATTTCTCAAACTTTTTTTTTCAGTTTTAGGTTTAGGAAAATTTTTTACCAAATATATCAATTCATCTTGCCAATCTCATGATCCTGTATCTCTAGACCTTTCAGTCAATTTTGTGATTGCAATGATCTAGTCTGTTGTAGAACATTGTCTTGAAAAGCCTGACTTGTCTCTTCTCACACATAAAAATGATATATGAATTGATCAGTCTCATAAAGATTTTATAGAGATAAAAAATAAATAGATGTTAATGTCTTTTCAGTTACTTTTATAGATATGTAACCTTTCCCATTGTTTCATAATTTTCTCTTTTTTTGAGGTAGATAAATTGAAAATTGATCTCTGAATACCTTTAAAATTGTCATCATCAGCATGGAAATGCTGTTTGGATTTGGTTTCTTGATTTAGATTTCTTGAGAGTTAACAGGGCAGGACAGATCAAGGATAAAATGTGAATTCAAGTAAACCTGGGTTTAGATCTTTTCTCAGAAACTTACTAGCTATTCTAGCAGTTGTTTTTATTAACTGTAGGAAATAGGCAATATCTCAGGCTCATTTTCCTAATCTGAAAAATGGAGATAATAGTCCTTTTACTATCTACTTGAGGCAGTTATATGGGATGTACATTGCAAACTTATAATATTTTATAGATACAACTGTCAGAATTTTCTTCTTACTTGTCATTGCCTTTTCCTTACATAACAAATAAGTTACTAGAGTGGTGATTTTACTTTCATTGTTGAGACTGGGTCTCTACAGTAATGCTGGTAAATGTTCCATTTCATACCTATTTACTGTCCTTCATCCAATTTCATCCTAATGTTTCTCATGCCAAGTTTTCTGAAGAAATGTTATCACCTGCTACTTTTCGCTGTCTGGGGAAGTGCTCCTAGTCTGTCTCCCTTCTCAATAATGTTTTTCAAATAATCTTGTGTCCTGAACTCTTGTTGACCTGGACTGTCATTTCTCTCCATTTTTATTATGAGATCAGATGCTTCTTGTATAAAGTGATTCCTTTTTTATAGGCAATTTAAATAGTATAAATTCTCTGAAAAATAGTAATCAGAATCAATATCTTTATTTTTATTCATTAACCATTTTTTAGAGTTTGGTTTGGAATGATTATAATTTTATGTAGGGTTCTCTTTTCTTTAACCATTTTTATAATTTGATGCTGATTTGACCTTTGCTTTAACCAGTTGATGATTTGGTCACACAGATAGATCATTCTGAAATGACTCCCAGTTCAACAAGCAGTTATTCATAGCTTATTTTATTTTATTTTTTAATTTTCAGTGCTCAACTGCTGGTTTTTTCTTCTTGAAGAACCTTCTGAGTAGCCTTTTGTTTACAATTTCTCTGGACCTTTTTCATTCTTAATCATTAATAACATTTTCCAACAATTTTTTCCAATAGTGTTCTCTTTCACAATTATGTCACCAAGTGTCAGTGTATATTGACTTGGTTTTGAGATTCTATTAAATTCCTAAAACTATGTTTTCATCTGCTTCGACAATTGTTGATGCATAAAAAAATAATTATCTACATGGTGGTCTTTTTGCTTATACTTATCATGAGCAATCCCAAGTAAGATAACTAAGACTTAGGAAATTGTGTTTCTTTTTTATCATGGGTGCCTAATGATGTCATGGCTCCCCATTTCTCCTTCCCTGCCATGTGACTTTCTAAATGAGAAACTATAGGCAGTTTCTTCTTTATGTTTTCTGAGATCATTTATAAGGAAGAATATTTATTATGGTTCAATTTTTTCAAGGATAACTTTTTGGAGGACCAAATCTTAAGAGAAGTAATAGACAAGTTAAAACTTAAAGATATTTTTGGTCTTTCATTTTTAATCATGAATGATACTTTCCAACATGTTTGGGAAATTCTCTGCCCCATTTTTTGGTGCTATGAATGCTAGCATGGAAGCAAAAAAGAGTTCAGAAAAAAGGGGATATTTTTTAACCTATGTAACTGGAAGGAGGGATGGGTGCCTAATATTGGAAGCATACACAAGAACTTCTGCCTGCTATTGACCCAAGTTCTGGAAGTGTATGATGAAGAATGGAGGCATCTAGCTTTCTACTTTAGAACTTTCACAAATATATTTGTGACTGTTTCTTGTCTACTTAATGAGTGAGGAAGAAAAACCTGTTAGTTGAATGCTGAGTCAGGGCCCAGATGGAGAAGGGCCTTGAGAAGCCTACTATATTTCTTGCCTCATTTACCTTCAGTGAAGAAAGCTTGATTTGGCTGATTAGTATCTCTTGAATGCACATACCTGGAAGTAGAGAGTACCTCCATTTCATCATCAGATACTTTCAGAACAAGGTACAGTAAATCTCTATGGGATTTTTTCTATCTCTTAGTATTATGCTTTCAATGGTTAGTACCTCCTTACAATTGCTTAATGGATTCCCATGTCCAAAGAACTAATTACTCAATAATCAGCTTTCCAGTAATGAGATTTCCCATTAAATATGTAATTCATATTTTAGAGATTTTCACAAGACAATAAGGGCTCAACTTAATCTTTGGGAAGTTACCATTTCTTTGGTTAACTGACAAACTAGGGACTTAATTTTTTAAATTAACTCATCAAATATATACATGCTTCACAAATTTAAACAAATTCAAACATTAATTTTTAGATCAAAGGACACAAGTGGAACAACAAAGCTTAAAGAACATAAAACAGAGAACACAGAAAGTAGCAAAATTTGCTTATGAACAATCCTTGAATTGCTAGAGGTTTGAGTTACTTATAGACATGCCTTGTGTGAAGTAACCTTGGATTGTTTTTACTATGACTTCTCACCTCAATGCAGTTTCAGCAGATATGCCTGTGATTTCTCTTCAAGGGCAATCCCTTTCATGATTTTTAATTAAAATTTTATATATATTTTAAATTAATAAGCATTTATTTTTCTCATTATCATCTCAGTTCCTTGAATTGTTCTCCCTCAATCCCTGGTTGCAAACTCCTTCCCTAACCATTAGGACTGAAATAATTAGGGCTGGGAGACCTGATCATTAGCATTCCATAGAGCCATAAATTACAGATAAGTTACTTAGAGTTATATAAGCATATCTCTTGTTCCAGACTTTCTGTCTCTAGCTCAATACCTCCTTCACTCCCAATGTATCAGAATTTATAGTCCCATCTCCAACCTGTCAATTGAATTGATGGTCCCTTCCTTGAAATTTCCCTACCCACTAGTGTTTGGACCCCACCCCTTGCCTTTACCTCCCTTGATCTCTAGAACCATATAAAAATCATTGGAATCTCACATTCCATGCTGAATTATTTGAAATAAAAGTCCAATTCAGCCCTGGGGGGAATAATAGATTCTGTTCTCTCCTCCAGAAAATCTCTCCCTCTCAGAAATCCGAATAAAATATTAAATCTCTCTAATCTCTATGATTCTTTGGCATTTTACAACCACATAATAATTCTTACCTCTAGAATTTCTTTTTGTTTGTTTTGGATAACTTTTCATGCTGAATGACTATTTTATTAGTAAAATTTATTATTGTGAGTAGGGAATTTGAGACTAAAGGGTATTAGGAAAACAGGAGAATCTGGGCCCAAGTATTGTTTGATGTGATTATATACTAGCTAGATTATTTTGGGCCAGTCACAATCTCATGAAACCTAATAAAACCTATCTACTAAGTGATAGATGAACTGCATCTGTACTGGTGATGCCTTGTTCTACTGTAGGTCCCATGTGTTTTATTACAAACAGTTAACATTAAAATAGTTTTATAAATTCTTGATTTATAATATTAACTTTCTGATTCTATTTTAAATATTATATTTAAAATTAATCCTTTTTGTGGAAGCTAACTTTTTTTTTTCTTTTAGACAGGGAAGCTTCATGTTACCAATATGGGGCATAAGGTGATTGTATTTGACATTTCTGTCATAAGAGGATTGTGGGAAACCCGTGTCAGGAAGCATCAAGAACGGCAGAAGAAGGAAGCTGAAAGATTGGAACAAAGTGCTTTGGAAAAGTAAGCTCACGTTCTGTAATTATATTCATTGCCTACAATTTACCCAAATAGAACTCAAAATAGGCCTCACAGGAGGTTACTGCTTTTTAGCTGAGAATGCCATTTTTTTCCCCTTGAGATATCATAATGTCTTTTGTCTGCTTGAAACTTTAGGATAATCTGATTATCAAGTTGCTCATTATGCTCTGATAAATGTGAATATACAGGTTAAATGTTAATGTCAATTCCAATTTAGTGGAGGCACAAAAAATTGATTGTAGATAGCTGAATGGCTTTCAATTTGCTAAAAATAAAAAACAAACAATTCATCTTTTTGAGTCTTAGTCTCCTCATCTATAAAATGGTGGCATTGGACTAGATTGGAAGATGTCAGAGACCCTTTTCACCTCTAATACTCTGCACTTCTTGAGATCATTCCAAGCTGAGTTGCTTTTGACTTTTAACTCCTTGACTTTGGGAAGTTTTAGGAATGGGTTATAAAGGGCATATGAATAATGCCAGTTTAGTCTTGGTGTATTAACAATGTCCCTTCTGTACTATGATTATTTGTAACAACTTAAAATATATTCATTCATTCATTCTTTTCTTTTCATTTTAAAATTTTGTTTTCTGCATTTACTTTTATAATATTTTGATTTCCAGTTTTTTTCTCCCTTCCTCCATTCCATCTTGCCTCTCTTCCCTCTCCCCAAGATAGCAGGCAATCTGTTATAGGTTACATATATACACTTATAGTAAACATTTCCATATTAATCATGTTGTGAAAAAAGAATCAGAACAAAAGGGAAAAACCATGAGAAAGAAAGAAAAACAACAAAAAAATGAAAATACTATGTTTCTATCTGCATTCAATTTCCATAATTATTTCTCTGGAAGTGGATAGCATTTTCCATCCTGAGTCTTTTGGAATTGTTTTAGATCATTATATTGCTGAGAATATCAAAGTCTATCAAAGACTTTTTTGCTGCTGTTACTGTATGAGTGTTTTGGTTCTGCTCACTTCCCTCAGCATCAGTTCATGTACGTCTTTTCAGGTTTTTCTGATCTCTGCCTATTCATCATTTCTAATTGCACAATAATATTCTATTACATTTATATATCACAACTTGTTTATTTAAATGATGAGCATTCCCTCAATTTCCAGTTCTTTGCCACAACAAAGAGAGCTACTCTAAATATTTTTGTACATGTGCATCCTTTCCCCCTTTTAATGATCTTTTTGGAATATATATCTAATAGTGGTTTAACTGGATTAAAGGGTATGTACAATTTTACAGCCCTTTGGACGTAGATCCAAATTACTTTCCAGAATGGTTCAATATTTTAATGTTCCAACTTTCTCACATTCTCTCCACTATTTATCATTTTCATTTTCTGTTATATTAGTTAATCTGATAGATATGAGGCGACATCTCAGGCTTTTTTTTTTTTTTTTTTTGTAGTAGGTTTATTTATTTTTAATACCCATTGTTTGGAGAGAAAAATCAGAGCAAAAGGGAAAAAAACATGAAAGAGATAAAAAAACAGAAAAAATAAGTGAACATAGCATGTGTTGATTTACATTTAGTACCTTTGTCCTTTTTCTGGATGCAAATGACATTTTCTGTCCAAAGTCTATTGGAATTGCTTTGGATCACTGAACTATTAAGAAGAGCCAAGTCTTTCATAGTGGATCATCACACATTCTTACTGTTATTATGTACAATGTATTACTGGTTCTGCTTGTTTCACTCAGCATCAGTTCATTTAAATCTTTCCAGGCTTTTCTATAATCAGTTTGTTCATCATTTTAAAAGAATAATAATATTCCATTAATTTTATGTACCACAATTTGTTCAGTCATTCTCTAAGTGACAGGCATCTACTCCTTTTCCAATTCTTTGCTACCACAAAAAATTACTACATTTTTGCATGTGTGGGTTCTTTTCCCTCTTCTATGATTTCCTTTGGATACAGACCCAGTAATGGCACTGTTGGGTCAAATGGTATGCACAGTTTTATAGCTCTTTGGGCATTCTTCCAGATTGCTCTCCAGAATGGTTAGATCATTTCATAACTCCATGAACAATATATTATTATTCCAATTTTCCTGTATCCCTTCCAATATTTATCATGACTTTTTCTTGTCATCTTAGCTATTCTGAGAAGCGTGAGCTTGGTATCTTAGAGTTGTGTTAAATTATATTTCTCTAATCAATAGTGATTTAGAGCATTTTTACATATAACTATAAATGGCTTTAATTTCATAATCTGACCATTTATGACCATTTATCCCTTGACCATTTATGAATTGGGAAATGACTTGTATTCTTATAAATTTGATACAGTTGTTTATATATTTTAGAAATGAGACCTTTATCAGAAATATTGGTTGTAAAGATTTTCCCCCAACTTTGTATTCCACTTTTAATCTTGTTTCTATTGGGTTTGTTTTTGTAAAACCTTTTCAATTTAATGTAATCAAACTTGTTCATTTTGCCTTTCATAATGTCCTCTGGTCCTTCTTTGATCATAAATTTCTCCTTTCTCTAAAGATCTGATAAGTAAATTATCCCTTATTCTCTGATTTGTTTATGGTATATTTTTTTGCCCAAATAATGTATCCATTTTGACCTTATTTTGGCAAGGGGTGTGAGATGTAGGTCTATGTCAAATTTCTGACATATTATTTTCCAGTTTTCAGAGTTGTTTTAATTTTCATTTCTCTAATCAACAGTGATTTAGAGCATTTTTTTCATATGAATATGGATAGCTTTAATTTCTTTATTTGAGAAATACCTGTTCATATCCTTTGTATTTGTATCCATGTATTGATTGAGGAATGATTTATAACTTTGTAAAATTGGCTCACTTTTCCAAAGAGGCCTTTATCATAAATAGTGGGTATAAAAATTGTTTTCCAGCTTTCTGCTTCCCTTCTAATTTTAGTTACGTTTGGCTTTATTTGTATAAAACCTTTTAAAATTTATTGTAATCAAAATTATCCATTTTGCATCTTATAACATTTTCTATTTCCTGTTTGATAATAAATTCTCATCTTCAAAGATCTACAGATAAACTATTCTTGCTCTCTTTATTTAATTATGATATTACCCTTAATGTATAAATTATATATACATTTTGATCTTATCTTGTTATGTTGTGTGAGATGTTGATCAATACATAATTTCTGCCATACTATATTCAAGTTTTCCCAGCAGTTTTTGTCTAATAGTGAGTTCTTATCCCAGAAACGGAAGTCTTTGGGTTTACCAAACAGTAGATTACTAAAATCATTGAGTATTGTGTCCTGTATACTTAACCTATTCAAGTGATCCACTATTCTTTTTTTTCCCTAAACATATTTTGATATTTATCATGATGCACAAGAAAAATTAGATCAAAAGGAGAAAAATACGAGGATGAAAAAGCAAGGTAGCAAACCAAAATAATGAAAAAAAACGTTAAAATACTATGTTGTGATCCATATTCAGTCCCTGTAATCCTCTCTCTGGGTGCAGATGACTCTCCCCATCACAAGTCTATTGCAATTGGTTTGAAACATCTCATTGTTGAAAAGAGCCACATCCATCACAGTTGATCATCACATAATCTTATTGTTACTGTGTATAATCTTCTCTTGGTTCTACTTCCTTCACTTAGCATATGTTCTACTTAATTCACTTAGTTCATGTAAGTCTCTTTAGGCCTTTCTGAAATCAGCTTACTGATTATTTCTTAAATCCACTGTTCTATTACTTATTTGGTATCAACTAGTTTTGATGATTACCATTTTATTACATAATTTTAGATCTGATATGACTAGTCCTCTGCATTTTTCATTACTTCCCTTAATATTCTTAACCTTTTATTTTTCCAGATGAATTTTATTTTTATTTTTTGCAGCTCTCTAAAATACTTTTGATGCTTTGATCCATATGGCACTGAATAAGTAAATTAATTTAGTTAAAATTGTCATTGTTATTGTGTTAGTTTGGCCTGTTCATAAGCAATTTGATATTTAGATCTGACTTTATTTGTGTGAAAAGTATTTGATAATTGTATTTATTCTCTTGAAACCTCTTGGGAAATAGACTCCAAAATATTTTATATTATTTACTGTTATTCCAAGTAGAATTACTTTTTCTATCTCTTGCTGCTGGGCTTTGTTAATTATCAATCTATCTATACACACACACACACACACACACACATACATACATATAATATATATATATATTATATGTATGTATGTGTGTATATATATATATGTTGTTAATTACTTTAAGCAGTTTTTAGTTGCATTTTCTAAGAATGGTATCATACCGATTGCATGAGTGATAGTTTTATTTCTTTACTGCCAAGTCTAATACCTTTGATGATGTTTTTCATTTCTTATTGCTAAAGTTAGTACTAGATTGAATAACACTGCTGATATTGGATATTCTTGCTCTACCCCTGATAGTATAGGCTCCTAACTTATCTTCATTACATTTAGTACTAACTGATAGTTTTAGATAGATAGTACTTATTACTTTAAGGAAAACTCCATGTACTCTTGTACTTTCATGTTTTTAACAGTACTGTATTTTTCTGAATGCTTTTTCTGCATCTATTGAGATAATCATATGATTTCTATTGGTTTTATTATTGATATGGTCCATATGTTGATTTTTCCTCATATTGAAGCAATCTTGCATTCCTAGCATAAATCCTACCTCGTCATAGAGTATTATTCTAGTGATAAATCATTATAATCTTTTTGCTAATAGTTTACTTTAAAATTTTGATCAATATATATTAAGGAGATTAGACAATAATTTTAAGGTCTTTATTTTGGGCCTTCCTGGTTTTAGTGTCAGCACCATATTTGTGTCATAAAAAGAATTTAGTAGAACTCTTTATTTTTTTCAAATAATTTATATGGTATTGGAATTAATTGTTCTTTAAATGGTTGTTAGAATTTATTTGTGAATCTATCTGGCCTTGGAGATTTTTTCCTTAAGAAGTTCATTGATAGCTTGTTCAATTTCTTTTTCTAAAATAGGGTTATTTAAGTTTTTTATTTCCGCTGTGCAGTTTATATTTTTGTAAATATTCATCCATTTCATTTAGATTGTATCATTCATTAGCATAGAGTTGGACAAAATAGCTCCTAATTATTATTATATGCCTTCTTCATTGGTAGTGAATTTATCCTTTTCATTTTTGATACTGGTAATTTGATTTTCTTCTTTCTTTTTTTAAAAATCAAATTAGGCAAAAATTTATCTATTTTATTAGTTTATTCATAAAACCAGCTTTTACTTTTATTAGTATAAAATTTTTCTTACTTTCAATTTTATTATTTTTTTTAATTTTCAGAATTTTAATTTGGTATTTAATTGGAATTTTTAATTTTCTCTTCCTGTAGTTTTTTTCATTTCATGCCCAATTCATTGATGTTCTTTTTGTCTATTTTAATTCATCCAAGCACTTGGAGATATACAATTTCCCCTAAAAACTGTTTTGGCTACATTTTGTAAGTTTTGGAATATTGTCACTTTATTGTCCTTCTCTTGAATAAAATTATTGTTTCTAAGATTTGTTTGAATTACTCATTTATTATGATTAGAAGTTTTTAGTTTCTAATTAGTTTCTAGTCTATTTTTCCATGGCCCTTTATTGCATGCAATTTTTATTGCACTTTGATTTTAAAAGGATGCATTTAATATTTTTACCTTCCTGAAATTGATTATGAGATTTATGTTTCCTAATATATGGTCAACTTCTGTGTAAGTGCCATTCCTGTGAAAAAGGTATATTGTTTTCTATCCTTACTCAGTTTTCTTCAGAGGGCTATCATAGCTAATTTTCTAAAATTATATTCACCTCTTTAATTTCTTTCTTATTTATTTTGTGGTTAGATTTATCTAAACCTGAGAGGGGCAAGTTAAGAACCCCCACTAGTATAGTTTTGCTGTTTATTTCTTTCTGTAACTTATATTACTTTTCCTCTTAAGATTTTGGATGCTATACCACTTATTGTATGTATGTTTAATGTTCATATTACTTCATTGTCTATAGAACTTTAACAAGATGTAGTTTTCTTCCTTATCTCTTTTAATTAGACCTATTTTTTTTTTTTGCTTTTGTTTGTCTGAGATCAGAATTGCTATTCCTGCTTTTTTTTAAAACTTCAAATGAAGCCTAATATATTCTGCTCTTTAATTTTACTCTATGTGTATCTCTATTTCATATGTGTTTTTGTAAAGAATACTATAGGATTTGATAAGTGGTCAAAGGATATGAACAAACAGTTTTCAGATGATACAAGCCACCTATAGTCTTGTAAAAATATTCTAAATCAGTATTGATTTGAGAAATGCAAATTGAAACAACTCTGAGGTACACCTCATACTATTAGATTGGCTAATATGACAGAAAAGGAAAATCATAAATGTTGAAGAGAATGTGGAACATATGAAACCTGAATGCATTCTTTGTGAAGTTGTGAAGTGATTCAATTATTCTGGAGAGCAATTTGGAGCTATGTCTAAAGGTCTATAAAATCAGGCATAACCTTTGATACAGCAAAACCAGTAGTAGGTTTTTATCTTAAAGAGATCATAAAAAAGAGAAAAAGACTCACATGTACAAAAATGTTTATAGCAGCTGCCTTCGTGATGGAAAAGAATTGGAATTTGAGGTGATGGCTTTAAATTGAGAAATGGCTGTTCATCTTGTGGTATATGAATGTAATTTCAGAAATTGCAGAATTGCAGAATTTCAGAAAAACCTGAAACTAATGCTAATTGAAGTGAGCAGAATTAGAACACTGTACACAGTAACAGCAACATTGTACAATGATCAACTTGACTTTTCTCTTTTTACCAATACAATGATCTGAGACAATTCCAAAAGACTCATGATGGAAACTGCTATCCACATCTGTAGGAAAAAAAAAAAAGATGGAGTCTTAATTCAGATCAAAACATACTTTTTTTTTACTTTTTTGGTTGTTTCCTTTTATTCTGATTCTTCTTTCACAATATGAGTAATGTGGAAATATGTTTAATGTGATTGTACATGTATAATCCATAACAATTGTTTGCCATCTTGGGGAGGAGGGAGAAGAGGTATAGAGGGAGAAAAAATAGAAATCAAAGTCTTAGAAAAGTAAATGTCAAAAACCATATTTACACACAATTATAAAAAATACTCAAGTGGAAAAATATCAAAAA
Source organism: Antechinus flavipes (assembly GCF_016432865.1). Classification (NCBI taxonomy): domain Eukaryota; kingdom Metazoa; phylum Chordata; class Mammalia; order Dasyuromorphia; family Dasyuridae; genus Antechinus; species Antechinus flavipes. The sequence continues at coordinate 222,570,517 of NC_067398.1, read as the reverse complement.
ATATTTAAATGCAAAATGAGAAAAGTAAAAAAGAACATTTTCATGTACATAGCAGAAAACAAGAAGATATAACACAATAAATTTCCATTTCAAGAAAACCTATGTAATACATACTAAACATTGTTTTCAAAACTACACAGATTTTTTTTTTTTTTTTTTTGCATCCCCTCAGGTTTTCTTTTTTTTTCTTTGCTGTTCACTCTTTGCTTTGTCCTTCCACCAGAAGGCTAATTTAAATGCAAATAGAGTGATAGCTATAAACACACACACACACACACACACACACACACACACACACACACACACAATCTTATATAAATATAGTCTAACACACACATATATAGGACTATATTCTACATATTTCCATTTGTCATTTCTTTCTCTAGAGTTTGATAATATTTTCACAAGTCCAAGCCTTTTTGTATTTTTTCTGATCAGTCAGCTCATCATTTCTTATGTCACAGCAGTATTTTACCACAATCATATTCAATCTGATATATTGTTTTTAACCCCACCCCCCACTCCCACAATTTCTGCATTCTTTCTATTCTTGGCTACATTGGTTTTATTTATATGAGAAAATTTTAATTTAAGACAGTTAAAATTCTCTATTTTAATACTTCAAAAGAAGTTCTCTCACTTTATAATACAGCTTATGGTCTGGTACTTCTGTATCTCCTTCCTTAATATTTTTTCCCTTAATTTTTTTGACATATTTGATCTTTTTTTATTTTAAATGAATTTTGCTATTATTTTTTCTAACTCACTAATATAATTTTTTAATAGGCTATACAACCAGTTGTGCATGTGACACAGTGAGAATTTTTTAAATTAGGTTAGACTATCTTTAGTCTCCTGACAGGTCAGAAAATTTGTAATTATCTGATAATTTTGTTGATGTGCTGGGTAATTTCTGCTTAAGCTGAAGCATGTCTATAGATAGGGCTGAAAGAATAAAGGAGTTACTGCTTTCTTTCATTTCCACCCTTCCGCAACCTTTTACATAGAGGCTGACCTAGGTTGGCCCCTCTGTGCCTTAATAAGATCATCATATTAACTTTTTCCTTCTTCCCCAAGATATTTTGGAATTCCATAATTAATGTTTATAAATCATTGATGAGATTCCTGAATAAACTCACAGTTCTTAGTAATGTTTGAAGGCTAGCCCCAGGTTGACAGCATCTGTTTGCAGTGTTTAGATTCACATATTTAAAAAAAAAAGCCATAAATGACCTCATGAATAGATGTATACAAAAAGAAATGGAACTCACTGATTGGAATTTGTTGTGCTATTCAGCTTGTGCTTTTAGCCTCAATTATAAAAGAAACATAATATTTCTATTTTTACCTTATGTATTATGAATGGATTTACTTATAACACTTGTTGTATGAGATATGTGTCTTTATTCAAAATTTATAACTAGAGAAAAAGGTAAAAAAGATACTTTTGTTAGCATTAAAACAAAATATTTATAAGAGAACTTTTAATTAAGAAAAATTGAAATGTCATTATGCCTTGGCCAAAAATTTTATCTTTAATGAAAATTGGGGGTTATTTAAGATATACGCTGCTTACTTAAATGAAGAAGATTTTTCTTTTTTGCATATTGAAGAGATTTAATTAATACAATAAATGCTTACCTTGATAATTATAATTCCATTGTAATGGGTTCAATGGGGAAATCATATTTAATTACCATGCTGATGATGAAATATAAAGTGAAGAAATTTTATTTGACTTAAAATTTTCCAAAGATAGAGAATGAATACTATTATTGATTCTGATTTTTCAAAATTACATGATTGTTTAGATAAAGATATTAAAGTAAGATCTGCTTGGATTCCTTATTCTGATTTATTTTTTTTCCTGAGATTTCCCTTTTTCTTCTTTAATTTTGTTGGGGGAGCTATATATATATATATTTTGCTGAGGCAATTGGAGATTAAGTGACTTGTCCAGGGTCACACACCTAGAAAGTGTCTGAGACTAGATTTGAAGTCAGGTCCTCCAGACTTCAGGGCTGGTATTCTATCTACTGCACCACCTAGCTGCCCCCAGTTCTAAATCATTTTAATATTTACTGGAAAGGCTAAACATGCATGTGAGGCAGAGTGGGGGTAAAGTGGGGAGTTCAATTAGTGCAATTTTTGTATCTTGACAAGAGAAGTTAAAAGAGTAGTATTGAAAAGAGTTAAATATGTATTGGAAGATAGAGAAACTTTACTGTTTGTTATTAAAATACCTGTAAGCCTTTTCTAATGTCAATACAAAATTGTTGTCTTAATCCATGGCATTTCAAATGGTAGGTTATCATATAAAAATTCATTATGAAATCTGGTTACTCTGATCATATTCATTTTTTTATTGCTTACATGATCTCTTTGTGAGCGACTACTAAGATTGAAGTATAGAACTTTAGATTCTAGAGTATGGGTTCAATCTTGTAAGCAGCCTCCTAAATAATATTTAGCTGATTAATTTTGCTTATATTTGGATTTTCTCTCAGAAATCTGAGAATATGGATCTACTCCCTTGGAATAATTCAGTGTGTGTGTGTGTGTGTGTGTGTGTGTGTGTGTAATATATATATTAAAAGTGTTCCTAAGAAAGCATTTATAATAACAACAGATATTGGTTATGGAACACTCTACAGAAAATAAAAATAAACAAACAAACAAGAAACATTCCTCATCTCCAACCCAAATTATATATACATAATGACAAAATCTAAGTCTTTTGCTCCCCCATGTTCAACTAAATTCCCTCCTACTGAAGTTGTGGGGCTATATGTTTGATTTTCTTCTCTTCTAAATCCCCAAGACACTCAATAATTTCCTCTTTCCTCTCTAAAAGTCTGAGTTGCCAAATTGTCCATCACAAACATATACCGCAATTTGTTCAGCCATTTCTCATGCATGGGCATCCCTCAATTTCCAATACTTTGCCATTACAAAAAGAGTTGATATAAATATTTTTGTATAACTAGTTCTTTCCCCAGGTTTTTTGATCTCTTAGCAGTGATATTGCTGGATCAAATGGTATACACAGTTTTCTTTTCCTTTGGGTATAGTTCCAAACAGCTTCCAGAATGGTTGGATCAGTTTACAATGCCACCAACAGTACATTAGTTTCTCAGTTTTCCCACGTAACTTCTAACATTTATCATTTTTCTTTTGTGTCATTAGTCAATCTGAAAGGTGTGAGGTGGCATCTCAAACCTGTTTTAATTTGCATTTCTCAAATCAATAGTGATTTAGAATATTTTTATATGACTATAAATAACTTTGATTTCATCTGGAAACCTCTATTCATTTTCTTTGACCATTTATCAACTGAGAAATTATATACATATAAATCTGACTCAATTTTCTATATTTTTGAGAAATGAGGTCTTAATCAGAGATACTTGTAAAATTTTTAGGGGATTCTTTTCTAAAGAATTTATGTTTTCAGACTTGTTAAAGACTGTATTATTGGGTGTCATTATTTCTGATTCTTTTTTTTTAGTCTGTTTCACTGATCTATTTCTCTTTTAATTAATACCAAATAGTTTTGAATGTTGCTGCTTTATATGGTTTGAACTCTAGAAATGCTATTACCTTTTCAGTTTTATTTTTAAAAATTATTTCCTTAATTATTGAGAATCTATCATGTCTTTAAATGTTATTTGTTAAAGTTCTATAGAAATATTTTTGATAGTTCAATTGCTATATTAAAACTTTAAATTCAATTTGCTATTATTGTGGCTCAGTTATGAGTACTGAATATTCCTTTAGTTATTTCTTTGAGGAACACTTTGCAATTGGATCTATGCAAGTATTTTGTGTGTTTTTGGCAGTAAATTTCAAATATTTTATTTAGTTATTTCTCTTGCTATGACTGTTTTTTGAATTTTTTTTTATTATACATAAATGCAAATCTTTGTGGGTTTATTTTTAGTTTGCAATTCTGTTGAAACTATTAATTGTTTCAGTTAATATACTTGCCAATTCTTTGGGGTTTTCTAAGTAAAAATCAACACATTTGTCTTCTTTATATTTTCAATTTCTTTTCTCTTGTTGCTAGCATTTCTGGAATGTGAATTATATCAAATAATAGTGGGAAGATTAAACATTTTTGTTTTCCTTCTATATTTACTGGGAAAGCTTCTAGGGTTCTCAATTACTTATGAGACATTTTTTGCTTTTAAATAATCATATCATTTTGCAAAGAAACCCTTGATAAGTTTTTTTTAATGCATTCATTAAAGACTTTTGGGGACATATATTAAAATAATCATGGTTCTGGATGTTTTTGTTTGTAACATGATTGATTATGTTGATTATTTTCTTAGTACTATCCTTGCATCCTTTACATAATTCCAACTTGATCATAATAAGTGATTTTGTGAATAAGTTTCTGTACTTAATTTTATGAAATTCTATTAAAAAATTTGAATTCATATTCATCCTACTTCTTTTTAGTAAGTTTTTCTATTGATTTTTTCAATTTCATTAGTTATTTTAAAGAACCAGATTTTGCTTTTCTTTGTTATTTTTATAGTCTTTTAAATTTCTAATTTGTCATTTTACCTTCTAATTTTCAGTATCTGTTCTTTAGATTTATCTTGAGTTTGTTCATTTGTTGGATTTCTAATTTTAAACTGCATATTCCGTTAATTAATCCTTTTTCTTTTCTATTTCCTTAACATATGTTTTAATGGATATAATTTCCCCCTGAAGATTGTTTTTAGCAGTGTTTCAGAAATTTTTTGTATATTATTTTGTCATCACTTTTTCATATAATTTTAGTTTCTTTAATTGAATTTTTGAACAACTCATTATTTAGATTGTTATTCTTACATCTTCATTTCAATCATGATTTTGAACTGATGGTGATTATTATTGTTCATAAAGGATGTGTTTGCTATTTCTGCCCCTTTTAGATGTATTCAAAATTTATCTATGTCCTTTTATATTAAACAAATTTTTACATGGTACAGAAAATTATATTCCTTTAAAGCACCATTTAAAAAATAAAAAAAATTCTTCTAGTTCCAGTTTCTCTAGCAATTTGTTAAATTCTATATTTTTCATATTCTTTTCTTTGTGTATGTAGATGCAATGGCATTTGGGAGAGATACACTTAATATTTTTTTGGCTTATTGCCTGTGGTTCCTTTCCTTACAATGCAATTTTCTTATCAATATATTATGACTTTAAAAAATGCCTGATAGTATAAATGAAATTTCTACTTTTTTGGTATTCAATGGCTACCTATTAAATTTTGTTGCATCCTCTAATTTTTATCCTATGTGTGTTTTTGTTTTTTATGTGGGTTTCTGAAAAATGAGAGATTGTAGGATTTTGTTTTCTTATCAGATGTATCACTCTCATTTTATTGGATTCTTTAATCTATTTAAAGTTAAAAATATATGTATCAGTTTTACATTTGCTTTTTATTACTGTGTCTAACATTGACTTTTGTCTGTCTTTGTCTATCTGTCTCTATTTCTGTCTCTCTGTCTCTGTCTGTCTGTCTCCCTCTCATATTCATACCCTACTTTGGTCCCTCTTCCTTCTTTGGGTTTCTTTTCATATTTAAAGATAATACTTTTTCCTCTAATATTTTAATCTATTTCTCTAATTATTTTAATCTATTTTAAAAGAACCCATGTTCTCAAGTTATCTTCTCATATTCAAGCCTCTTTCCTTTTCACCTAACATGTATTTTTCTAGTTTTGAAGTTTTACTTAACATATTGATTCTTTTTTCTTTTTTTTTATTTAGTTACCTAATTCCCTTCTTTCTTAGTTAAATTAAAATAACGACTCCCTTTTATCTTCTATGCTTAAATTTTTTCTCTGTCTTTTCTAAAGAACAGTATCATTACCTTATTCTAGTCATTATTTCTTCTTCCTTTTCATGTTAAACATTTATTTTTTGATTTATAATATTAATATTTATTTATTCTTTATCTTCTGTATTCCTTATGGAATGAAAAGTTACTTTTAAAGTAACAATTTCCAATTCCTTTTTCTAAACAATTTCTATTATTAACTTGTAGATCATTTGCCTCTTTTTTTCTAATTGTGCCTCACTCTTAAGTGTATAAATTCCTGTAGAAAGTAGGGATAATACAAGTAATGCTCCTTGGTAGAAATTTTCTTGTGTACCTGACAGTGTATTTCAATTTTACCCCATGTCCTTCTCATGATCATTTTCTATCTCATTTTCATGAGATTCCTTCTCTGTGTTCATTCTCTTTCAACTTCATGCCATAAAGGATCCCAGGATCATTGATTCCCTGTTTTCTGAGACAAGATGTTTTCCATGGAGACACAGCACTCTCATCAAGCGTAGGTCTTCCTGAGCACTATATCCCTGAAAATTATACCTATTGTTAATATCCCATTTACAGTATAGAATATATCTTTCTCCAATATGGTAGTGTTCTTCAATGGACCTCCTTCCACAACTGAATCAGTATTTTCCCCTTTATTTCTCCCTATTTCATTCCTTATCTTTGATTAGGATACATCATACATTCCTCTCTGTCTTCTACCTCTATCCCTGTTTTTAATCCACACTTCAGTTCTGCAGTTTAATTCCACAAAATGCACTCATCACTTATGAGATAGGTGGGTTTGTTAAGAGAGTTAGATATTTCAGGTCTATTCCTCTATCATCTATTTTCCTTTAAGTTCCACATTCCCTCTCATCCTTTTCTCCCTTCCTCCTTCTCTCTGTCTCTGTCCCTATCTCTGTCTTTGTCTATGTCTATCTCTGTTTCTCTGTTTCTATCTCCCTCTCATATTTGTATCCTCCTTCTGTTCTTCTTCCTTCCCTTCTCTCTTTCCTTTTGTGTACTTTTGTGAACTATTTTCTTTTTGTTTTAGTGGGCATATGTTTTTCTCTGTTTTTTTTCTAATTTTTTAAGAATTGGGATAATTAATTTTGTTATTCTTTTTTTTTTTTTTTTGTAGTTCTATGTACCTTTCCTGTATCTTATGTACTTTTCTATGTACCTTTCCTTATATCTGAGCTGTTTGGAGGTAAAATAATCTGCTCATATACTATTTCCCTCTCTTTTTCTCTTTCTTTCTTCTTCTTCTCTCTCTCTCTCTCCTTCTCTCTCTCTCTCTCTCTCTCTCTCTCTCTCTCTCTCTCCTCTTCTCTTTTTTTTTTTCATCTGGAAGTCATGTTTCAAATGTTTCTCTTATATTGAAGGTCTCTATTTTTTTTTTTTTTTGCCATTAATAACCAAACTCAGATTTGAAGAGTATTGTAGGGAAATAGAGGCTTCCTTTCAACTCTTTTAAAAACAGTATTATTTTCCGTATTTTTTTGTGGTTTTCAGTGGGTGTCAAATAAACCTGTATTATTCAAACTTCCTTTCCTTCATATTTGAAAGTCTCTCTTGCTCCCTGGCAGAATTTGTGTTTGTAATTGAAACAATCACATTTAACCACAATATATTTTGGAGTTTACAGCACCTACCCTCCCACAGTTCACTGGTGTTTTAGTTTCTGTATTCAGTTCTGTTAATTTTCTTGTATTGTTTCTTGCATTATGGTATTCAAGTTGATTTTTCATGGTATTTCAGAAGAACCATCACTTTAAATTGTTTGTCTTAATCTTTGCTTGCATGGAGATCAAGTATCTTTTCAATGTTATTGCTTTTTTCCTATTTCTTCATGGTTGTCCTTCACTTCAGTACATTTGTATTTCCCAAAAGTTGATCTCATATGTTCCCTTTTCAATTCTTTCAAGATTACATATTTTTTTCTTTTGATCATACAACTACAGTTTCATATTCTATTGAAAATCCACAGTGCTTTTTGTTTCCTCAGGTGTTGGTTCACTTTAAAAAAAAAAAAACCTTTCCAATAGTTATTTAGAGACATTTGGAAACATTTAAATGTTTTAGTATCCATATTCTCTTTTGTTTTGATATATTCTCTTTTGATTTATCTACTTTTGTCCTGGGTTTTAAGGTGAATTATCTTCCTCTTGAGATCTTTAGTGATTTTTCTTTTATTTTTCTTATATTCTCTTATAATTTCTTCCTTCTTCCCTTTTAATATCAGTCCCCTGCAGGCTGGCCTTCAAAGGTGTCACCCTCCTTTCATGCTGAGAAATTTGTTGTTGTTGTTTCAATATATTTTTTAAAAAATCAGCATCACTCTCTACTTCAAGAAACTTCTTCAGGTATAGACTCATCCATAAATGCTGTGGTTCCCTCTCTTGTTTCTTTTATTTTTTTATTCTGTGCCTGTAGGCTGCTGCACTAGGTAGTGTTTAAGCTCCTATCTTTCTATATCTCCCTGTCTTCTTAAAAGTATGTGGTCACAGTTAGGATCTGCATTTGTTGCCACAGAATGATGGGGTGAGAGTAGCAGTTGAGTTTGGCAACAACTGCACCAGAAGCAAGAGAATTTCTGAATTATTCTAAGAAAACAAGCTGTTGCTTCAGGGTGTATGTCATGTCAAAATATGAGGGTTGGCTCAGGGGGGAGGTAGAGAAGGTATGTTTGCTTAATATAGCTCTTTTGGAGGAGTCAGGGGATGAAGCTTGGAGAAACTCTCAAATCATTTTTTCTTGCAGGTTAATGATCACTTAATTGCTAAATCTAATGACCTTATTTTCTTTCTCTTCATTTTTTTCTTCTCTGCACTATTTGACACTGATGATCACCTTCACTTCCTTTATACTCTTTCTTTCTGAATTTACATGACACTATCTTGGTTCTCCTCTTACCCGTATGAATTCTCTTTAGTCTTCTTTGAAGCTAGATCTTCATATCTTGTCAACTAATTGTGCACATACCCCAAGGCTCAATATGGGTGCTCCTCTTTGTACACTTTACTATCTCATTGGTGATCTCAATTATTCTCATGAGTTTAGTTATCATATCTATGCAGATGGTTTCCAGATCTATAAATCTAAACCTATTCTCTCTTCTGATCTCTAATTCCACATTGCCAAGTGGAATTGTGCCTTTGACATCTAGAAGGCATATAAAAATCAATGTTTCCAATACAAAACTATTATCTTCTCAAATCCTCCTTTCTTTTGTACTTCCCTATTGCTTTCAAAAGCATCAATATCTTCTAGATCACCCTAACTTTTGAATTTGGCATCATCTTAGTTTCATTGACCTCACCTTTCCAATCAGTTAACAAAAAATGCCATTTCTACCTTCATTTCTTTTCTCTCCACTTATTCAGCCACCCTGTTTCAGGATTTTTATAAAGTCTCTCTTGGGCTATTTTAATAGCTTTCTAATTGGTTTCCCTAATTAAAATCTTGCCCATTCTAATTTATATACCCTCAGTTGCCAGTCATTTTCCTAAAGTATAGTGCCAACCATGTTACATCCCTACTCAAAAAATTCTAGTGATTCCCTGTTATCTTCAGGATCAAATATATAATCCTCTTTTTTGCACCTTAAGCACTTTGTAATCTGCATCCTTCCTACATTTTCAGTCTTCTTACACTTCTATTTTTTCTAAGCACTCTACAATTAAGCTGCTAGGGTTCAAGTTCCCTTTGTGACATTCCACTTCTATAGTTGTCTCCCCAAGACTTGAAAAACTCTCCTCTTCACTTTCAATTCTTAATTTTTGTAGCCTCCTTTAAGTATTAATTAAAATCCCAGCAATTCATTTGTCTGGAATTCTGGGGGAGTTGGAGATCAGAGTTTGAGGAACTCTCCAACCCTTTTTTTTGTGGGTCAATGGAACTGAGCATATACTAAGGTTGGAAATCAGGGTGATAACCAAGGGAGTGCTATATACATACACATTATATATGTATATGTCTCCATAACATAGATAATGAGTAATATATATGCATATATACATATATATATATATATGTTATGGGGATGCATATGTATATTTCTGCTCTGTAGTTTTTTCCTTTTTTTTTTTTTTTTTTTAAGGAATCTGTGCTTTTCTGAAGAAACTATAGAAACTATATTATGACATCTCTCTTTCTTGTGGAACTTTTATATGGTTGATATTTATCAAATGGGTGCATTCTGACATAGACTCTATTGGGTTTCTTATCTCTATAATAACACCATATAGGTGGAGAGTCTAAGAGCCAAGGGTTACACTTGTCTCATTATAGTTGTGAAGTGCTTCATCTTCTGTGGCACCTGCTGTGCTCCTGTTACTACCCCTTCTTTCTATAAATCTCTTTCCCCCACCTAATGCTAAATGCAGAATGTTGTTATTCTTGCCTACTGAGGTCCCTCTATGGGCTGATTGCTGAAATCTCAATTGGAACAGATATATTGATTACCACGAAGTATTCACAATACAGCAACAAATGGTCTCTATAAGTTATCTAAAGTATTAGGAACATTAAAGTTAATTCTTAGGTATAATATTTACTTAAATTATATGATTTTTAAACCAAATTTCCTATGTATTTCCTTTGTCTCTAATATTATCCCTGACCTCTTAAAGTGCTAGCTTAAGTTATTGCTGAAGGGATTTTTGATTTCATTCTTTTTGACATATCTTTTTTGACATCCACTTTGACGAATGATTCATGCTCTCCAAACTTCAAGATCATAATGTATTTCAAAGAATTGGTTGTGTCATCCCTTCAGCACTCCTAAAATGTTTTTTCCCCCTGAAGAATATCACTTTGTCACTTTCCATTTCAAAAAGCACACTTTGAATGAAATATTTGGAAGGTAACTTGACTGGAAGGCATTGTCCAAATCTCATCACATGAGAAAGAGTTGATTTTCTTGCTATAATGCAATCTCTACATTGTGTCAATACATAGTTCAGAAATATCCTGTCAGGCAGATATTTTTAGCTCCTTCCCTTTTCACTAGTGGCAAAGACCCTAGTGAAAAGCATAACTATGAGTCCTGTTTTCCTCATAAAAATATATAACTCTAGCCAATGATTGTCTTATATGGTTACATTTTTACCTAGAGCTTTCAAATAAAATAAGGGAGCTAAATGGAATCTTGACTTGGTTTAACCCATTTCTACCTGCTAATACTAGTGACAGATGTTTAGATTGGATTTATGGTGATGACATCTTCTAGGACAGAAAGAAAGAATGGATTCTAGCAACATGACGTATTCTAAAAAGAAATAAATCTTATTAGTTTCTAAAATAATTGCTTCAGTTGCATATATTGATAAATTTCAGAGATTATTTTTAGGTGTATACTTGATGAAGGTCCAAAGAAAATGGAAACTAATTACATCATTGGGATCGGGAAAGTATTTCTTTAAATCCCAGGATTCTTTGAAGACAGATGATCTGCCATCTTCTGCAGGAGGCTTTTGCTAAGTCTTCCAGATGCTAATGTTTTCCCCTCAAAATCACCTTGAATATATTTTGAATATATATGTATATATATAATATATATGTACATGTAGTGATTTTAATTAAAGTATCTGATCTTCATATAATAGGTTCATTTCTGTTCTAATTCAGACTCTTTGGACTATGTCCCACTCAAATTTGGAGGGTACAGAGCTTTATTAATTAGGAAAAAATTTTGAATGGTACTTATTTAGAGAATTATTCATGAGTTATATCATATTGGGACCATTTTCTAAGCATAAAGGAGAGGGAGTACATTGAAATGAGAGCAGAAAAGGAGAAGCCAGAAGACAATGAAGATGTAACTAATGAGTTTAAACTTTGTTGAAATTATAATACTTTTAAAAAAGATTGGGATTGTAGCAATTTATTAAATATATTGTTGTAAGAATTGTCATATTACAGAAAAAGGCCATGCCATAAGGATGAGGCAACACATGTATCATGCATAGAAATATATATATATATATATATATATGATTTGAGATTTGGCCTACTTTATCTCTTTAAAGACTGAAATTTCTATCTTTGTGGAGAATAGATGGATAGATGAACATTTCTTTGCTATCTTCAAGAGGGTTACTTTAGAGTAAGAGAATAAAAGACATATTCCCTGTCACTCTACAATAAATGTTATCAGATAGTTAACTTTTCTTCCACTTTACCTCTCCATCCCTCAAATATTTGTTACACAAAAACAGTTATAGATAACTAGCAAATATATTTATCTAAGAAAGTTATACAGCAAATATTGGAGAATTTATATAGATTAGAGCAAAGATAAATGGACTCTGACTTTAGTAATTCATTTCAACCAAGGAAAGAATAATATCACTGGAGAAGTTCACTCTTAGAAGTGTCTGGAAGGGGCTCTCTTGTCTCACAGCTTCTATGTCAGCCTAGATGACTAGTATGTTTGTATAGCGGGTTGGGGTAGAGCAGAAGCTAAACTATATCAGATTAGTGAGAGACAGTGTTGGGTTTCCTTTTCAAGAAGTTTTCCCCTCAATAATGGAAGAGTAAGTGTTGGGTAGAAATGGCAACAAGAGGCTTTTCCTCCCTGCTATAGCTGTTGTGCAAAAAGGCATTCTGGAGACTTCAGTACTTCATTGATCTGATGATGAGATTTCTTACATACTGTAAGAGTTGCAGGAAGATTTTCTATGACAGTGATGGCTCTGTGACTGAGTGACTGAGCTGTGTGTTGTGAGGTCAGAAGAACTGTTTGGTACACTGTGCTCTCTCTAGGTTATTGCAATAACTTTCTGGTTGATTTCCCTGTTTCAAGTCTTCCCCCATCCCAATCCCCTCCACATGACTGCCAAAGTGATTTTCCTAAAGTGTAAATCAAAAAATATTATCCCCTTACTTAATAAATTCCAGTGTTTTTCTATTATATATAGGATCACTTAAAAAGTCTTTTGTTGGTCATTTGAAGCCCTTTAAAACCTTCTCTAATTTCTAGTCTTCTTACACTATACGCTTTCAGGCACTCTCCAAAACATCTATGTATAGGTTTATTGCTAATTCTCCTAGAAAATTCTTCTTCTCCTTCCTCAGTTTATGCAATGGTTGTTCCCCATGATTGCACTTTCTCACCTCCATCTTTTAGAGTTTCCTGCTATCTTTAAGACTAATCTCAAACATCATCTTCCGCAGACAGCCTTTCACCTTATCCCAGGAGTTATTGCATTCACCTCTGAGATTACCTTTCATCTACTCTTTAAGTATTTTGTATGTAACAATTTGCATGTTGGAGGATTGATAGAGAGTGCAGCTGCTTTAGTTCCATAGAGCTGACCAAAGCTCCCACTACAGAAGAGGGGAAAAATTTGTTAGGAGGGCCTATCACATACTATGGAGTGGGGGTAGAGTTAATACTACAAACAATCAAAGTTAGTGGTCAGTCTCATGAGTCTTGGACCTAAAATAGTATCTGAATCAGAGGCTAAGGTCAGCTATTAATTTAGCCGAAGGCAATGCTAATGCCTCCAGGAAAACAAACAAACAAACAAACAAAAAACTAGTTTAGAACCAGAGTCCAATCAAATCTAATGGGGAATAATTGGAAGTGAAGTTAGGAACTCAGAAATCCAAATTTGGCACAAGGTTGTTATTGAACTAGAATAGACATTTTTAGTTTTTCATACTTGTCAGTCTTGTGTATGTGACTTTATAAATTCCATAGTGCTCTATCCTTGTGCTTCTCCTGAATTCTCTTTGACTGAAAAACTTCTGCTGTAGTCAGTGCTGTCATTAACTTCAATAGTAGCTTTGGAATCCATGGGGTGATCAGGACAAAGCCATATTTCAATCAGTATACATATACACACACATACACACACACACACACACACAATAAAACAATTAAAAGAGCTTGAATCCTATAAGAAAATGAGTGATATTTTTATTTTATTTTATTTTATTTTTATTATTTTTTAAATAACTTTTTATTGACAGAATCCATGCCAGGGTAATTTTTTACAGCATTATCCCTTGCATTCACTTCTGTTCCGATTTTTCCTCTCCCTCCCTCCACCCCCTCCCCCAGATGGCAAGCAGTCCTTTACATGTTGAATAGGTTACAGTATATCCTGGATACAATATATGTGTGCAGAACCGAACAGTTTTCTTGTTGCACAGGGAGAATTGAATTCAGAAGGTAGAAATAACCTGGGAAGAAAATCAAAAATGCAAGAAGTTTATATTCATTTCCCAGTGTTCTTTCTTTGGGTATAGCTGCTTCTGTCCATCTTTAATCAATTAAAGCTCTCTTTATTGAAGAGATCCACTTCCATCAGAATACATCCTCAAACAGTGTCGTTGTTGAGGTACATAATGATCTCCTGGTTCTGTTCATTTCACTTAGCATCAGTTCGTGTAAGTCTCGCCAGTCCTCTCTGTATTCATCCCGCTGGTCATTCCTTACAGAACAATAATATTCCATAACGTTCATATACCACAATTTACTCAATCATTCTCCAATTGATGGCCATCCATTCATTTTCCAGCTTCTAGACACTACAAACAGGGCTGCCACAAACATTTTGGCACATACAGGTCCCTTTCCTTTCTTTAGTATCTCTTTGGGGTATAAGCCCAGTAGTGACACTGCTGGATCAAAGGGTATGCACAGTTTGATAACTTTTTGAGCATAGTTCCAAATCACTCTCCAGAATGGCTGGATGTGTTCACAATTCCACCAACAATGTATCAGTGTCCCTGTTTTCCCACATCCCCTCCAACATTCATGTGTGATATTTTTAAAAAAGCCTTCACAGAATTGAAAATTGTTAGAAATTAAAGTCATGACATTGTCTCATATGTGCCTTTTAACATAGTTTTCTCTTTAATGTATAAAGACATTTTATGAATATTGAGAATGTAAACAACTTATCCTTAATATTGAGACTCTGATATTTTCTTTGGAGCAGACTTATTAATTCACTGGTAGAGAACTACCATTGATGAACTACCTCTTCTAATTTTGATTGCACCTGCTCTGAAATTTATAATCTTAACTAGTAGTCTAGGTATTAAGAGGTTAAATGATTTCCACAAGTCACATAGCCACTGTGTTGCTGAAACAAGACTTGAATTCAGTTCTTTCCTAGTTTAGAGCTCTCTAACTACTATGCTACACCTAAGTGCCCTCATTTTGCTGTTATTTAAAATAAAGCTATTGGGATCATATTTATTTTTGTCATTTTTTATAAATATTTTTATAATTCCTTTGTGCAAGGAATTTGCAGTATTTAAAAGGTATTTGTACTTGGTTTTGGATAGCCTCCTTGATAGGAGCAAAAAGCTTAATACCGTTATAAATACAAAGTCAAGGAAGTCATGCTCAATTGAATAGAAGTTATTATTCTTTTTATACTAGGTTTAGATAAATTACCTGTTGTTAAGTATTAGATTATGTCTCAACATTCTCAAAGGGTTAGTTTGAATCTAGCTGGGCCTACAACATAGAATTTCCTAGACTGCAATTTATAGGGTTTTAAGTTTTTCCAATGCAAAAGGTTGTCATCAATTTCTACCTACTCTTTTTTATGTGTGTGTTCGTGAGAAGTACCCCAGTTTGCTAGTTTTCAATAAAGCACTTGAGACAAATCTTAGATCAGGAATATCCTGAGAACAAAAATACCATTAAATGAAATCAAGCAGATAGTGGGAGTTTAAGCACAATGACATCATATACTACATTAGCAATTATCTGGGGACTCTATATATTATCTGCTAAAAGTCTTTCCATTTTCTTTTTCTTCATGTCTAACTCTCTTTATAATACTTATCTCTACCTTTCATCAATTGATTCTAATAGTCACACATTTCTTTCCTTACTGAAAACCCAGGAGATTGACAGTATGCCTCCTTTTAACGCCCTTTTCCTTTATGTTTAAAATAGGTTAAATTTTTATTTTGCTACTTCTTAAAATCTCTGTGAATATTCTTCCAAATTTCTAGGATTATAGGACAACACAGATCATTAATATCTAGGTATTTTAGTTATTATTTATTTATAATTAAATACATAATATTTAATTTGTGTTAATATTATGTATACATATATACATACATAATAATCATTATTCATGGTGGTAGTTAGCATAATTCCCCAAACTATACAAAGTACTTTATAAATATTATGGGATTTTCTCTTCATTACAACTCTAGGAAATAGATATTAATAATCCTCATTTTATAGATGAAGATACTAAAGATTAAGTATTAAGTGACTTGTTCAAGAGTCACAAGTTTTAAATATGTGAGGCTCCATTTGAACTTAAATCTTCTTGAATCTAAAACTAATCATTATTCTCCATAACTAAATCTAATGGAATTTATATGCTAAAAAGTATTTGAAATACATTTCCTTAGAGATTTAACTTATTTAGATCTTGGGCCTAGTAATATATTCAAGGCAGAAATCATGTTCCCCCTCACTGAATACATATGCATCCTTTATTTTATTTTATTTTTTGGTTTTTCAATTATGTTTTTCCAATTACATGTAAAGAGAGTTTTCAACATTCATTTTTGTAAGGTTTTGAGTTCTAAATTTTTTTCTGCTTCCCTCTCTTACCTTCTTCCTCAAGACAGCAAGCAATTTGATATAGGTTATACACAATTATTTAAAACATTTCTATATTAGTCATATTTATACACATCCTACAAATATCAGCTAAATGCTTATACTTCCATTCCATGAAGCCTTCCCTAATACCTGAAGGCAATAGCCTTTTTTCCTTTAACTTTATACACATGTTTATTTTGCATTTATTTCATGTAAAATAAGTGGTATTATCTATTATAGTTACTTGCTGGTATCATTTTCCTCATTAGACTAACTCCCATGAGAGAAAGGAGAAATTATTAGTTATATTTTCTGTATTTTTTTCTAGTTCCTAGTATAGTAATTTAAATACAGTAAGTTCTTAATAAATGCTTATTAAAATTGTTGAATGTGAGGACAAGCATCATGGTGTAGAATTAGAATTAAATGTTATTCATAATGAAAAATGGACAATAAACAGTAGAAATTACATTGGTGCTAATTTTATTTTTATACAGAAATTTAAAAAATGTAAATTAATTAGTTGTTAAAACCACAAAAAAACCCAACACAAAGCAGGTGACTATGGGGTGTGTGTGTGTGTGTGTGTGTGTGTGTGTGTATGTGTGTATGTGTGTGTGTGTAGTATAAAGTACTATAAAGCAAATTCTTGATTAACTTGCCAAATGGGAGAGATTCTGACTAGAGACTTCATCTGAGAACAAACTTCTTTGCTATCTTATGAAGGATGATAAAGAATTATTGAGCAGAATTGCCTTTAGAAAATAGAAAGAAGAAACAGAGAATAAAACTACTGACCCAAGAAAGCAGTCAACCCAAATGGAGAGTGTATGTTTTATAGACTATAAATAGAAAAGGCCTTCAAATATTTTAAGTATAAACTATTCTCATCACCAAGGAGAGTAGAGCTACTATATTTGAATTCAAGTCAGTTATTCAAAAAGCATTTATAAAGAATTATAAAATATAAAGCACATATTGTGCTAAGTGCTGGGGATAAAAAAAAAAAAAGATGAAAATATTGTCTCTTTTCTCAAGAAGCTCCCATTCTAATGTCAAGATATATTCCAAGGAATTACATATATACAAATTATCATAATCCTCAATGTGTTTGAAGAAAAGTTGCTAAAGACATCAGAGGCTAAATCTTTAAGAAAAAAGAGCTAGGGACAGCTCCATATATACAGATGAATATGAGAGATTCAATATAAAACAATAAACTTCCATTTTCAGAAAAACCTTATATAATAAATAAATACTATACTTTGTTTTCAAGGTTACTCAGCTTAGTTTGTTTCCTTTTATGTTTTCTTTGTTCTGGGCCATGTTTCTTATTTTATTTTTCCCCTCCTTCCCATCCCTTGCTGTATACACACACACACACACACACACACACACATACATACATATATACACACATATATATAGCAACACACATATACCTAATATTGTAGTATGCATGTTTCTATGAGTCATCTTATCTGTCTTTCTCAGGGGGCATATAGTATATTCCTTCATAGAAAAATGATATTTCCTAGTAGATCAATTATGCACTTGACTATGTAATATTACTATGCTTTTTGTCAGTCATGAGAAACCACTTGATTTAGGAGAACAAAATCGAAGCTGAGAACCCCCTTTCTTACATCCTTAGTAAGATCCCTTGAAAAATATAACAAGAGATATCTATAAATAGGTGAGACATGAAAGAGACAGGCGCATGCTTACCACAGATTTTTTTTTTTTGCCACTGTCATGTAGAAGATTCCACATGAAGTCTAACTTAAAGACAGATTTCCTGTAGATAGTGAGGTTTTGCACATGATTGCCAATGATATCATCCTAATTGCATCAAGCCTTGGAACATAGTAAAATCTCCAGGAAGAGAGACCATTTAAAAGAGAATGTTCAGATAATCCACACAAGAAAAAAAAAGTAGATAAATAAATGTCTTTTGACTGGTAATAATATGCAATTGAATGGATACACTATTGACCTTATTGATCAGTATGTTTTCTGAGACAGACAATAACAAATGAACAATAAACTGGACATGGAATTACTCAGGAAAAGAAGAGTTGGTTAGATTGTCTCATGTAATGATTCCAAGTTTCTCTCCTAAATAAAGGCCTATGTTTTAATAGCTCTATATGTTGTTGTAAGACTGTGTAACATTGAACACAACAGTGTTTGAAGAAATTAAAATTTGTATACCCAAAAAGTAATGGAAAGGCTTCAGGTGGCTGTGAACAGGCTACATATAATTTGATCTTTCAAACACTAGGAACAAAAGATGTCATATGTGAAGTTGTTACAAAAAGAAAGGGAGGATGGTGAAGGATTGACAAGTAGCTAATTTCATTGTTTCATTGGTATTCTCATGATATCAGGAAAAAAGGGAGCCTGTGGCACTTAGAACCCCCAAAATGAATTTGTATTTATAGGAGGACATGAATGAATTTCAAAGAATAGGTAGGCATGAATATTTTGCAATGAAACACTGGGAGTAAAATCCAAATTAATGGGATTAAAGACTAATTTGAGTATTTAATAATGATAAAAAGTCGATGAAAAGTAAATTATTGTCCCCACATGTACGGTTTTAATTTTTCTAGGTCCACACAATGGCTAAATATTCTTTTGTGTACAGTGGCCAATGCATCTTTTCTGTGGGATCATTTTTGGTTTTAGGAAAACTATAGGTCTCTTTCCTTTCCACTTACAATTTAGTTAATAAAACTCCAGTTCCTGTTTTACAGCAATCGGTTGTCAGTGCCACAAATTAAAAAAAAAAAACAACATTTTTTTCCTCTGAAAATTCAATTTAATCCAACAAGAATGAATAAAACAACTACTATATGCAAGATACTGTGGTAGTTACATGGGATCATATAGACAGAAACAAAATAATCCTTGACCTCAAGGAATTTATATTCTATTATGGAATTATACTCTCTTATATAAGAATTGTACAAATAAATTTGGAAAAAGAGAGATCAATAACAATTAAGAAAATATCTATTGTAAGACAAGGGAGAAGCAGACATGGGATTTTCTACTTAGATATGTGCATATCTAAGAAGATGACATTTTCTATGAGAAAAGCAGAATTGCAATAGCATAAAGAAAATTTGAGATGAACAAATCTAGACACATCTCCATCCCAAATGTTCAAAGAAACAATTTGCACCTGACATGTGTTAGATCCTCATATTGAATTGATTAGCCACAGTTTAAACATAGTGTACCTTGACCACAACATTGCAATTTCATTGATCTTGTTTGAGTACAAAGAACGATAATATATGATAAATCTTTAAAAAAATACAAGGATTCTGAGAGTCTCATATGAGTTTATTCTGGGCATGGATAATGGTTGTGCAAGTGAATGGAGTGAAGAGAGAATTTGACTTTCATCCTGTACAAAATGGGGAGTCTTATAAAATTAGAGTGACATGGTAAAAATCTGTCTCTATTTTTGGTATCTATATTCAGAATGGGTTAGATTAGTGAGAGTCAAGGACAGAGATTACAAAATAGTCTTGGCAAAAGGTGATGAGGGTTTGATTTAATATGTGAATGGGAAAAAATGCCAGCTTTAAGATTTCTGTGGAAGCAGAATCAGGATATGTTGATTGACAAGAAATGAAGTATAAAGGAGAGGAATCAAGGAAGATTCCAAGTATTTCAACCTAAATGATAGAACTGTCTATAGAAACAGAAATTTGAAGAAGGGAAGTTTGTTAGACTTCAATTTTGAATATAATGAACCTGAGATGCCTAATTACCATTGATGGGAAAGCAAGAGAATTGCCAGTATGGGAATGGAATTCAGGAGAGATAGGAGGGCTTGATGTGGAGATTCATGAATATCATCATAGGCATGATAATAAAACCTATACAAGCAGATAATGAAATCCTATTAATGGAGAAAAAGAATGATGATCTGGCAAAGTTGATTGAGAAGGATTTGTTCAAGTAGGAGAATCAGAAAAAGACATAATTCTCAAATCAAAGCAGGAAGAAAAAGGTGTCTAGGAGAAGATTTAAAGCTCTAGAAGGATCATGGAAGATAAAGACTGAAAAAATCCCTTCTATAATTTGGTTACTTTTCTTAGGCATTTTAGTTGGTTCTTCCCCTTCCTCTAAACTTCAGGTTGCTGAATCATGACTAAAATTTCTGGCTGTGGATTATAGGAGTAGGATTGCCTTTTAAACTCTAGGTTTTTCAAGGAAAAAAGTCAAACATAGAAAATATAAAATATAGATTCAGCCAAATTATCCCATCATACTTTTTATCAGGGTAGACATATACCATATTCCCTCTTCCTCTCACCTTTTTCCTCAACCAATAAGTCTAATCTTATTTTTTTCTTCATTTTTATTGATACCAGTTTTTTCAGCCCTTTATCACTTTATATCTATGCTACTACAATAACTTTTAAAATATTCTCATAAAATAATTATTGAAAGCAAAATTATCTGTATCTATCATCTATTTTTGATACTTTCTTCTCAGGGATCACTTTGCAATGTCATTAACCAAAAGATACTATGGAAAACTTTTCTGAGAAGGGGAATACATTCTTAATCTGGTCTCATCAGTGAATCATACTTTTAAAGAAACTTTTTTTTCTTTCTAATAAAAGAAGATTATTGTCTATTGAAGAGAAAATAAATAGGTGTGTTAGAAATGGTCAACTAAAATTCCTTTTTGTTTTGATTTAAGTATTGGTTTCTTTTTTTTTTTTTAAAGTGTTATAAACCTATTAACTAAACATTTCTTTTATGATTTTTTTTTTTTACTAATCTGTGGTTTGTTCTTGTCCATCTTTCTCACTGCCATCAGATTTATTTTCCTAAACAAGATTAATCATTTAATTTTGTCATTCCCATGCCCTCAAATACTTCAGTAGCTTTTTCCTTGCCTATATGATAAAGTTCAAATTCCTTAGTTTGACATTCAAGGCCCTCCACAATCTAATTTGAGCCATATTTCCACTTTTATCTTTTATTACCTGTTAGCTTTTCCCCTCCTCAAGTGAATCCTGCACTACAATCAGGTATATATTCACTATTTCTAAAACATATTTTGAACATTCCTTTGTGCTTTTGCACATAATTTTTCTCCTATCTTGTTTAAATTTTGCCATTTCAAATCCTACCAAAAGTTTCACCTCCTCTATGAAGTCTATTTTGACTATTCTAGGTCTCAGCTATCTTCCTCTTCAGAAAGAAAGGAATTTGGACTACTTATTACCTATGGTGTTCAAATGATTGCTCTATTGTCTTAAATTATTTGATTTAATTCAGCAATTATTTATTACATATTTATGCATGCAAAGCTCTATGTAAAGGGTGACACATACCCATATCTTTGTGGGTATTTCTTCAAGCACTGAAGAATATAATATCAAAATCATATAACACTAAGATTTTCAAAGTGTTTTGCAAGCATTATGTAATTTTATCCTTATATCAACCCTGTCAGCAGTCATGTGGTTTTCCTAATGTCACACAATTAGTAAATATCTAAGGCCATATTTGAACTCAAGGCTTCTTGATTCCAGGTCCTGAGCCCCATCCATTATGTCATTTAGCTGCCTCATGTTGACACCTCCTGTTTCTTCTTTTGGGAAACACTTGTCTATGTCTTCCACAATGAATATACTCAGTGTTCCTGGGCTTTTACTTTGCATTTCTTGAAATTATTTGGATACCAATGTAGCATGAGAGTTGAACATATGTTATCCCTCATAAGATTAACTGGATCACCTCTTTTCTTTTCTGTTATTTTTCCAAATCTTTTTAATATTTCCCCCTCACTACCTTTTATTGTCACATATTTCTTTTCTATATTTTAAACTCCTTTTGTGCCAATTCATTTTTTCTAATATGTGGTAGTATATTTGAGCTGACAATATGCATCTCCATTGTTCTTTCATTGACTTGCAATTTTTATTCCTAGTTGAACATATTTAGTATAGTATCAATAAGAGAACATTGATGTTTTAAAAAAGGGTATTTTTCTTCAGATAGAAAATGACATCATAAAAAGTGCTACACAATTTCAGAGATGTAATTTAGATGATATTTATTTTGTTCTAAAGTTATTCATTAATTTCAGGACCAATTTTTCCCTTCATCTTTATTGTCTTTCCAAGATACATGATGAACCAGCTTTATGGACTATTCTTTAAACTGCTTATTATGGGTATTAGCTTATTTTTACCCTATGTGTATAGTCAGTGTAAATTAAATAATCATGCATCACAGTGGACATTAGAGTAGAACCTTGTAGAACCTTAAAATAATTTAAATGTAAAAAAGTCTGCTGATTTAAAGTAATCATAATATTGGCAAGGATGTTTGTAGAAATAAAGAGTACTATATATTATTTATTATATTTAAACAGCTGAATTACATGGATCAGTGTGATTGTAAGACAGGCTATTTCAGTTATTCTTTTGCTCCAGCTGTACTGCTGAGTCATGCTTATGAGGATTTCTCTCTCATCTCTGGCCATCTGTAACAAAATAATCTATAATTCACTCTCTCTCTCTCTCTCTCTCTCTCTCTCTCTCTCTCTCTCTCTCTCTCTGTGTGTGTGTGTGTGTGTATATATATATATATTTTTTTTTTTTTTTTGCTCTAAGCTCCAGACAGAAAGCTCTTTAACAAAACATCTCAATTTTAAATTACTCTCTTTCTTGTCTCTCTGTCTCTGTCTCTCTGTTTCTGTCTCTCTCTGTCTCTGTCTTCTGTCTCTCTCTTTCTCTTCTCTTTCTGTCTGGATCTCCCCCCTTACTTTTTTTCTTCCTCTCTTCTTCCTCTTTTTCCTTCTCCATTTCCTCCTTTTTGGGATACTTCACAATCAATCCTACCCTCTCAACTACAATCCCTACAAATAAATAGATTTAGATTTGCAAATATCTGGGATTAATAGTTTATAGAGAGAAAGGGATATTTAAACCAAAAGTAAATAGATTTTCTTTGTGCTTCGAGGAAAAAACCTCCTGAGTTGGAGCTCAAGAACAGGAAGAAAATACAGAATTACTGCCTTGGGATCTATAGTCCATGTAGATTTGTTTCATCAATACAATCTTTATCCTGACATTACTCATGCCTTATAGTTCCATGCAACCTTATTTTCAAACTCTGGCTCTTTTTACTTCTACTTTTCTTCTTCCAGCTCCATGTAGCTTTTTAGAATTCCCTTTTCTATCTCCGATATCCATCTTGGTAGAAACTAGGTTCTTTGGCTCTCCTAGATTCCAGTATTGAAAGAGAAGATGCAGCATTCAATCTCTCACTGAAGAGAAAAGAAACTAGTATGTAGAAGTTTAAACATGTCCTTATTCTCAGTTTGTTACACTGGAAATTGTGGAGAATTTCCCACGGGGTGATATTTGGGACTTTGACTTTTGGTTGAGCTCCCAGAGGAAAAACTCATTCAATCTATATACTTTAGTATGTATTCACATATTTATAATTTCTATTTTGCTATAAATGTATTTAAATTGATTTCTTTGTTATTTGTTATATGTGTTCGTTGTGGAAATAGCATTTTGTGAGAAGGGAGATTTAGATACATAGCTTAGGGCTCTCCTTTTTCTGATGATGAATAGTGGCCTAGAGTTTAGTTTGAACTTAAAAATTATATCGTCTTAAACTGATAATATTAAAAGGAGCAGATAGAAATCATCCCAGTACAATATATATTCTGTCTTTGAGGAGAGTTGAGTGGCTAATCT
Source organism: Antechinus flavipes (assembly GCF_016432865.1). Taxonomy (NCBI): domain Eukaryota; kingdom Metazoa; phylum Chordata; class Mammalia; order Dasyuromorphia; family Dasyuridae; genus Antechinus; species Antechinus flavipes. Next base: position 222,546,342 of record NC_067398.1, on the reverse strand, counting down.
TTAACCTCAATATCCTGCTTCCTGACAGGAATACTTGAAGACAATTATCATGATATCTTTTATAGGCTAAATATTTCAAAATACTTGACTATCTCAGGTATGGTATGAATAGTAAAGAAAACATCAGCATCATCAATTATTTTATTCTGGAGTTACTATATCTGAGTTAATCTCATGTTCAAAAAGATTATCTACAAGATAAAATATAAACTTCTTATTTAATGCCTCCAAAATGTATCTCGACTATATCTTGCCATAATTATTGTATATCATTCTCCTTCACAGATTATGTGAATTATCTTCTTCTACCTCCTTGTAGCTTTTCAATCTTTTCATTTTTCATCTTCATATGCCTTCTATCCATCTTGATGAGAACTAGGCTGTATCTCAAATCCATTATATTTTTCCACTATATTTTAAGATCACCTGGATTCATGGTCATTGTCATTGCTTCTTTTTAATTCAATAATGGGACTTGTTTGTACTTGATAAAAGCATCATTGGTCACAGCAATGCTTTTTTTTTTTTTTTTACATAATGACCTTTATTCTATATATCTATATTTCATTTGAACTGGATTAGAAAGTTTCCTCTGAAGTTGACATTTTATCTCTTACCTCTCTGCTTTTATAGTCTTCCCCCAAGTGGCTGAAACACTTGCATCCTCATCTCTTTTTTAGCTTTTTTTAAAGAATGACTCCAGATTCCACATGTATGCAAAACCTTAAATGATGGCCCTTATAGCATTGTATTCACCTATGTCTGTAGATGTTGCTGTCATTTTTCAGTTATATCTGACTTTTTATAACACCATTTGGAGTTTTCTTGGCAAAGTTAATGGAGTGGTTTGATATTCCTTCTTCAATTCATTTTATATATGAAGAACTAAGGCAAACAGGGTTAAATGATTAGCCTAAGGTCACATAGCAGAAATGAAAAACAGTGTTCCTAGTCATCAGTTCATATGAATTTCAAATTCAGTATGCACCAACAATGTCATCTAGGTAGCTCAAAAGCAACCATGGTTTTAGTCTATATTTTTCATAACATAGTAAAATAGAAAAATGGTTGATTGTACATGAAATCGCAAATCTATAATATGAAACATGATATTCTTATTACATATATAATAAAGTTATCAAACATCTTCTCCCCTCTTCTCACTGGTCATCACGAGACACAAATATGTATATGTGTGTAAAACTATTCTAAGCATACTTCTATTTATCAGTTCTTTCTCTGGATATATATAGCATTTCCTTCAATGTGCCTTTTGAAATTAATGTTGGTGTTTGTAACAGGTAATATGACTTAGATATTTGAAGTTCTTCTTAAAGCAATATTGCTATTATTGTGTAAAATGCTCTCTTGGTTCTCCTTATCTTGTTCTTCATTATTTTGTGCAAGTTTCTCCATGTTTTTCTAAGATCATTGAGCTCTTAATTTCATATAGCACACTAGCATTATGTCACAACCATATACTACAACTTGTTTAGCCATTCCTCAATCAACAGGAGTGCCCCCAACTTCCACTTCTTTGCCACTGTAAAGACAGTTGCTATAAATATTTTTAAAACCTATATGTTCTTTTTATTTTTTCCTAACTATCTTTGGAAATAGCCCTAGTAGTGGAATTGATAAGTCAAAGGGTTTATATAGGTTGTTTAATAAACCCTTTGGATATAATTCCAGATTACTCTCCAAAATGGTTATATCAGTTCATGATTTCACAAGTAGTGAATTAGTATCCTTCGATATTTGTTGCTTTTCCCTTCAATCATTTTAGCCAATCTGATAGATATAAAATGACATCTCAAGGTTCTTTCAATTTGCATTTTTCTAATCAATAATACATTTTATATGACAAATTGTTTTGATTTCTTCATTGGAAAATTCCCTGTTCATATCCTTTGACCATTTAATAATTGGGAAATAACTTATATTCTTATGGATTTGAAAAAGTTCATTATATAGTTGAGAAATGTTACCTTTATCTAAGAATCTGTACATATATATGGGTGTTTATGTATATGTCTGTGTGTGTATCCCCAATATTTTGTTTTCATTCTGATCTTGGCTACATTACCTTTCCTTGTACAAAGCCCTTTTCATTTAGTGTAATCAAAATTATTCATTTTATACCTTACACTGCTCTCTGTTTCTTATTTATCTGTAATGGTTCACCTATCTGTAAATTTGATAGGCAATATGTTGATTGTTTTTCAAATTTTCTTCCAATAGCTCTTTTTATATCTAGATCATCTATCTTGGTAATGATGTAAGATATTGATCTGTGCCCAATTTCTACCAGACTGCTTTCTAGTTTATCCAGCATTTTTAACCAAATAATGAATTCTTATCCAAAAAAACAAAAACAAAAACAAGTAGAATGCATTTATCAAAAATAAGGTAACTATATTTTTTTGCTGCAGTAAAATTTATATCTAGTCTGGTTAACTATTATATCTTATCAGATAGTTTTGACAAATATTGTTTTATAATTTAGTTTAAGATATGGTACTGCTAATCTTCCTTCCTTTACATTTTTATTAGTTCCTTTGACATTATTGATTTTTTGTTCCTCCAAATGAATTTTGTTATTGTTTTTTTCTAATCCAGTAAAGTAATTTTTTTATCTAAAAAAAGAGCTATTAGAAGAAAATTTGAAGAACATATCGACTATCAGAACTTATGGATAGATGAACAATTATAATAAACAAGATACAGAGAACAGTGTGAGGTATAAAATGGATAATTTTGATTACACTAAATGAAAAAGATTTTGTACAAAGAAACAATTCTTGTTTAATTGGGATGGTATTGAATAAATATATTAGGTTTGGTAAAATTGTCATTTTTTATATTGATCTTACCAACCCATGAACAATTAATTTGTATTTTCAAAATTACTTAAATCTGATTTTATTTATCTGAAAAGTTTTCTTTTTAAAAATAATTTTGTTCATATACTTAATAAGCCTGTTTGTCAGATGAACTCCCAGGGATTTTATAATGTCCAGAGTAGTTTTAAATAGGATATCCCTTACTATCTTTCTTTGCAAGGTTTTATGTTATAAAGAAGTGCTGAAATTTGGCTATTATATCTTGTTATTTTGCTAAGATTTTTAATTGTTTCAACAAACATTTTAGTTGAGTCTTTGAGATTTTCTAAGTATCAACATATTGTTTGCAAAAAGAGATTTTTTAATCACTACATTCCTTATTCTGATGTATTCTAGTTCCTTTTTTTCTCCTATTGCTAGAATTTTAAATATGATATTGAATGATATTGGTGACAATGAGTATCCTTGTTTTACACCAAATTTCACTGCAAAGACTTGTAGCCTATCCCTATTATATGGTACATTTTTTTAATCAATACACAGAAACATCCATTTTTTAACCTATGTTTTCATGTGTTTTTAATAGAAATGAATTTTGTACTTTAACAAAAGCTTTGTCTGCATTTGTTGATATAACCATATGACCTTTAAATGTTTATTGTTGATAGAATCAATTATGTTAATAGTATTTCTTATGTTAGACAATCTCTGCATTTCTGGTGTAAGTCCCTTTTAGTCATAATGTATAATCTTTGTGACACATTATTGTGATCTTTTAGCCAATATTTAGGATTTTTTGTATATAAATTTGTTAATGAAGTTGATCTATAATTTTGTTTCTCTGTTGTTACTCTTCTTAGTTAGGTATCAGTATATTTGTTTAATAAAAGGTTTGGTAGAATTCCTTCTTTGCCTGTCATTCCAAATAATTAATTTAATATTGGAATTATTTGATCTTTAAATGTTTGATGGAATTTACTTGTAAATTTAACCTGGTATTGGTGCTTTTTTTCTTAGAAAGCTCATTTAGAGACTGTTCAGTTTCTTTTTCTAAAATAGGTTCATTTAGATATTATATTTCTTTCTCTATTAATCTCAGAAATTTATATTTTTGTAAATATTCTTTTGTTTTATTTAAATTGTTATATTTATTGGCATATAATTGGTAAATAATTATTTATTATTGTTTTAATTTAATCTTCATGAATGTTATAGTAACTTTTTTCATTTTTAATGCTGGTGAATTGCTCTTGTCTCTTTTTAAAAAATCAAATTAACCAAGTTTATCTATCTTGTTTTTTTATCAAACCAATTCCTAGTTTTATTTATTAATTTAATGTTTTTGACATTCAATTTTATTAGTATCATTTTTAATTTTTAGAAATTTTAATTTAGTGTTTAATTGAGGATTCTTAGTTTGATCTTTTTCTTTTTTTAATTGTATGCTTAATTCATTGGTCTGCTATTTCTGCACTGTATTTATGTTTAGACATAAATTTTTTCTTCTAATTACTACTTTTTCTGTGTTCCATAGGTTTTGATATGTTGTCTCATAATTATCATTCTCTTTTATGAAATTGCTAATTGTTTCCATAATTTCTTCTTTAACCCATTCATTCCCTAAGATTAGGTTGTTTAATCCCCAATTGATTTTTAATCTAAATTTCTGTTTTTTTAAATTAAATATAATTTTAGATTTCATTGTGATCTGAAAATGATACTATTAATATTTCAAATTTTTATTGTAAAATTTTTGTCTTATTATACGTTCAGTCTTTATAAAGTTACTATGAACTGCTGAGCAAAAGGAATATTCTTTTCTATTCCTATTTAAGTTTCTCCAGATATTTATTATGTTTATTCATCTAAAATTTTAGTCACTTTTTCTTTCTTTCTTTATTATTTCTTTTTTGCTTAGATTTATCTAGTTTTGAGAGGGGAAGAATATAGTTCCCCACTAGTAAAGTACTACTATTTATTTTTACTTATAATTTGCTTAACTTTTCCTTTAAAAAATTAGATACTATAGTATTTGGTGAATTTGGTTCAGTAATACTATGACTTCACCATCTGATACCTTTTATCAAATCATAATTACCCTGTTTGTCTGAGATCATGATTGCTACCCTTTTTTTTTCTTTGGAGCAGTTGAAGCATAAAAATTTTTACTTCTATCACTGTGTATCAACCATTCTTGTGTGTTTCTTTTGGTGAGGCACTTAGTGTTAAATGACTTGCCGAGGGTCATCCCAATGAGATCTGTTATGTGTTTGAAATCAAATTTGATTTCATATCCTCTTGACTCCAGGGCCAGTACTCTATCCCACTGCACCATCCAGATGCCTCCTATTTGTTTGTTTGTTTTCTTTGTGCATCAATCGTTATTAAATGTGTTTCTGTAAATAACATATTGTTGGATTCTGATTTTTAATTTTAATTCATTTAGCTGTTTCCATTTCATGGGTGAATTCATTCCATTCACATTCAAAGTTAAATTCCTACTTGTGAATTTCCTTCCATCTTTTTATTTACTCTTGTGCTTCTAAGTTTCTCTTTCCTTCAATCCTTATTGCTTTACCTTTTCCCATTACTTTCCTAAATCTTAATCTACACACTCTTCTAAAAAGCCCCTCTCTTATTTTCTTCCCTAGTTCTGTTATTTCTTTATAACTTAAGAAGACTTTTATATCCTTTTAGATGTATATGTTGTTTCCTCTTTAATTCAGATCTTTTGAAAGTAAGCTTTCAGCACAACCAGTACTCCACCTACACCTGCTATCTCAGTCATAGTTTTTCCTTTTTTGTTTCTTTTTGGGATAATGACTTCTTTTTCTTTTTTCATATTTAGTTTTGTTTTTTAGAATCATTCCATCATGTGTAAATGTGTAAAAAACCTTTAGTTTTTAAATTAAAGTCACTTCTCAAAATCATCTCCATTCATTTCTAGTAGGAACAAGGTAAAGAGTTAAGCAAAACCACTTGAGACAATAGTCTTGTCCGACAATGTGTGCAGCATCTGCCCCAGTAGTACATCATGGTTGCTTGTGTATTTTTCTATTTCATTGTGCTTTATACAGAAGACTCTATAAATATTGTTAATTGATTACCTTTAACAGATGTGTATACATTATAAAAATCATACTACAACTAGTGAATTACTTCAACTAATTTGCTGCTGTGCTAGCTCAGTATAGTGAACTTGGGAATAATGTTTTCTTTCTTAAAACAAATAATAGTAATCCTGTTCTGCAATACCAAGCTGTGATTAAATGAAAGTAATGATCTCCAAAACCCGACGTACTCTCCTTCCTTAGGTAGAGATATATTGATTTGATTTTGCCTACAGCTCAGAATTTACAATTTAACTGAACAGGCATTAGATTTAAAGGCACAAGGCAATTTGACTGCTGAAAGTGCCCCACTTTCCCTCCCTCTACTTGCTGGGAGTAAGAGCAGATGCACGGATTGCATACAATAGTCACTTGCTGATTTATACTTCTTTTCTGGGCCAGGGAATCTGTATTGATTCACTGGGTGAGTGAATCAGTCCCCTCGGTACAAGAAATGGTTGCAAATGATTAGAGTGCCTGCCCTTGGAATATATCATGACTTTACTCTGACTTAGGGGATAAAATCCAGTGTTTTTTGGGGGGAGGTTTCCCCCTCATATTAATGTGTTCTCCATCCTTATGAAATATACTTGTCAATGGAATTTAACCTCATGACCATAAGATATGGCTCCCTAAAAGCTCTGAGAAATGTGTTTCTTCACACAGATATCAAAATGCTTGTCAGATTTGTTCTTCATACTTTTACATTAGAACATGATTCATTCTCACTAAATTTGTCACCAAGGTTGTAGCTGTCATACTTGTTATTCATTGATTCCAATTTCTTCTTCATTAATCTTTTCTACAATTTCAGATTTGTTAATTGCTTAAATACATGACTTTGCAGTAAATTCTCTTTTATTTCCATTGAAAACCACACTGTGATCTCTAGATACGAATGCAACATTTATGTTTTTACATTTTTAAAAATTTAAGTACTCAAGAAAAACATACTAAAGGCTTTGCTCTGTCACCCCTACATTTATTCACCTCATTTAAAATAGTATATAACTGAAAAAATCCTTTAGAACAGGGTTTCATGATCTGATGGCCATTGATAAGATGAGGTAAAGTAAATTGGTAAACATTTATTCATCACTTATGTACCAGGCACTGTGCTAAGCACTAAGGATAAAAACAAACATACTGATAAAAAGATCAAAAAGAAAGATAGTTCTTCTCCTCAAGCAACTTACTTATAATTAGGGAAGATTATATGCAAGAATGGAAGGGAGTTAGGGAAAGAATTTGCCCTTGTGGAGGCATGATAAATATTTTAAAAGTCAGAAGTACATTTGTAATGAGAATTAAGATTGACCAGATTAGGAATCTTTTCAAAATGAAGACACTAGGTAGAATTCAATGATGGAAGGGGTCTCACATGGCAGACAAATGCTCAAGGGTAAAGAGTCCCCATGTTCAAAGAGAGATTCCAAGATAAAACTGTGGCTGGAGTAAGGTTTAGGAATTTAGAAAGTCAGAAATACATCAGGGAGGAGAATGAATGTTGGATAGTCTCAATCTTTCCTTAAAATGAAAGCATAGAAATAAATTTATTTATGGTTGAAGGAGAATTCATGAATGTGGCCCTGAATCACCTGCTGATATTTTTTAGGAGGGGGGGTCTATGAACTTAGAAAAAAAAATCATCTTTATTTCTGAAAAGGAGTTCCTAGTGTTCACTAAACTATTTAAAGGGATCTAACCTTTGTGTTAACCTTTTAACATATAAAGGTTAAGAATGCTCATAAAGTTTCAAAAGTACTTTTATATTCACAATCTTATGTCCTCCTAACAATCTGTGGGGGAGGTACAGTAGTTATGATTAACTCTATTTTATAGATTTGGAAACAAATTGCTTGTCTAAAGTCAAAGCATGAATAGATAAAGAAAAAATAAATCTGAGATTTAGCCTTCTAACTCTCTGTTTATCATCATCCTTTTTTTTTTTTTTTTTTTAACTTTTGGCTGGAGAAAATGAACTTTCCATTTCACTTCCATCACTTGTATTTTAATTTTTTTTTAATTTCCCAAGACCTGGATTAAAATTAACAAAATTTGGTAAACTATAAAAATATATTGAGACACAATAAATTATGTATGCTGTTTAGTGCACTATTTTGAGATAAAAGAACAACTAAGAATTTTTAAATGAGAGCTTCTTTAATAGAAGTGGATTTTTATCAAATCTCTCATATGCATAGTCTAGATAAATCCAGGGAGGTTAAACAATAAAAGGTTCACTGACTGTTAATGATTTGGTGAGGGCTATGGCAACCCATGAAATAGAGAGATGCAGAACAGTGAAATATAGTATTTTTCAAACTTTTTAATCTTAGGATCCCTTTCCATCTTTTTAGAACCTTAAAGCACTATGTAATATATAATATAACTATAACACTGTTGGCTATTATTGTTACAAAACTATAAAATGGTTCTTAATCCATTGTGCAGTGTTAAGACTCACATTTATCAAACTCCATATATATTTTTTAAGAAAGCTAAAAAAAAAAAAAAAGTAGAACTGAACTGTGTCAACTATTTTGCAATAATTGAAAACAGATGATGTAATGAAATTTCAGTTAAATGAAAGAATAGGCCACGAATTCTCTAAAGAGAGGTAGATAACAAACTTCATTGTTTCCTGCTTACTTAGTCATTTCAAACTGACAAATATATTTATTAATTGCTTTTTTTGCAAAAAGTATTGTGCTAGGTTCTAGAAATATTACCTTATGCTCATTAAACTGACAAAACAAGTAAAAAAGGATATATATTATATGGGCTATGAAGGAAGAAGGATAATATCACCTTGCTGGTGTAAATAGTAAATTGATGGATTATTTTTTAAAAGCAATGTATTAATTAATGAAATGTTCTTTGCAATCTTAATGTGCTATTTAAATATTAATAACTCTGTTTTCTAGGTTGCAACAACTGTTTTTTCCAGAACTTTTTCTTTGGCATCCCCCTACTGAACATTAGCTCCAAAAATGTGAATTCTGTGCTATATTTCCCTAAGTCTAGGATGTCTTGCCTGTAAATCATAGTCTGCTTATTTCAGTCCATGGTAGAGTTAACTTGTTGAAGATTAAGGAGAGAAAAACCATGACAATTTTTGTTCTGACTTTCCCTGCTACCCAAAAGAGTTCTACATTCACACATGCAGATCATTTACATAGAAATGATAATGGAACTCAATGGAAGTTCAGGGGATCCTCAACAAAGAGAATTTAAATAGAACATATACCCATGACAGAGGCTTAGAGCAAATGGTAGCAAACTTAAATAGAAATGGTGGCTACTAAACTATATATAAAAATCCCAAAGGGAACCATATTCACTTTGAAAACCAAATATTAACATTATCTTTGTTGTATTGTATTTTTATTTATTTTGTTAAATATTTCCCAATTATATTTTAATCTTGTTTGGCAAAGGAGACATTGGATGGCAGAAACAAGATTCACAATAATCCTACCACACTATAAATGTCAGTTCAAACCAAAAAAGAACATTTAATTGAGATAAATTTAAAGGACATGTCTTTACTTTATTTATTTTTCTTTTCACATATTTGAAGGGAACCATCCTATTCTGTCAGTCTTTTCTTCTTTTACCCAAATAAACATGATTCTTTCATTAAAATTCACGTGAAATGATTACCAGATCTCTCAAAAATTATGGTTCTGGCTTTGAAGATGAACTTTAATTTGTCAATATTTTTCTTCATATACGTATATATGTATAAATAATATACATATTCTCTCTCAGTCTCTCTTTTTCTGTCTCTGTCTCTCTTTCTTGGTATGTCTGTATGTCTATATCTATTTCTCCAGAGTTGAAACTGGTACTTTAAATGTTGTCGTTTGACCTGTTGTTTAATATTTTCATACAGTGTTATTTATAACAAACAAAGGCATGGAATTAGGGGTAGGGTTGGCCTGATAATTCACCATATTGGTTCCAGATTTAGTGTGAATACTTACTGACTTTAGTTTTACTGTTACTCAACTCTCAAAAGCAAGTGGTCCACCAGTTTCAGCCACCTCAGTAGCTGGGATTATGGGCAAAAGTCACTAATATTGGTCCAACTATTTTGTATTGTTTCCCCCCCCCCCCATCATTTTATCCAAACAGTAGCACACATCATTTAGCTATGTGATTGATCAATAATCTGTTGACTTAAAAACAAATAAACTTATAGACACATAAGAATAAACACATTTTTAAAATGAGGCCCCAAATTGTGCCATCAGTGAGAGAACTTAACATTGGTTGGTGATCATGTTTAAGGCAATTGATCTCAAGTTCTCTTTTGATTACTACATTTTATACAAAACACACACTAAAAATCTAGTCTAGGTATAACATAATTATAACTTCCCTCAATTAAAGAGTCACTCTATGAAATGTTTATTACAATTCAAAAAATGTACTATTTATATGTATATACACATACATATATATATATATATATTCACAGCTATAGTATACACATACACTACATCTATGAATAAATCTCTCTTTAAGCACTTCAAAAACATTGCCATATATACATATACTCCAGAAAAAAAGGATAGATTTTATACTCCTAGAAGTCTATTTTCCTCCTTGGGAACCTTATTTTCCTATTTTTCTCGTTTATTCTCCCTTCTGTATCATTCAATAGTTGGCAATTGTGATGAGTATGAAGTAAGCATAAATCTAGAGGACCCAGCAGGTAAAAAAGAAAAAGGTAATCAAAAGCCAGTGAGAAATCATACTGTGAACAGGTGCACATGACTCCCATTGCATTGAAAATTAGTGGGATGGGAATGAATGAGATAAAAACCAACTGATGGCTACCATATTTGTACTCACGCCAACCACATCAATATCCACAGTCAACTACCCTGTCATAGTCCCAGGGTTTGAGACTAGCTTTCTTACTTGCTTTAAAGTTTCAAAGAATGTTCCTTTTTAAAATAGTACTAGTGCTAACTCCAAAAAATATTTATAATCATCCCATAAAATCCAAACTTATTTGTTCCTACTGCATACATTGCACTGCTGACAACGTATCTTGCCCAATACTGGCTCCCTCACTCTACTACCATTCTAAACAAATATGCTTACAGATTGTCTTAGCCAAGTTCCCCAACTCCCCACTCCAAGCCTACCTGGATAGGTATCATTACTACTTCTTTGTATTTAGTTACTCCTGGACTACCCATCTGCATCTTAATTCTAGGATAATATTGACTTCCTAATTCACAGTAGGCATATAGTTCTGGACCTAGATAAGAATTTATCTTAAGTGCCATTTTAAAGCTGGAACGACCCATGCTAAGGAAGGAGTAAGATTCCTGGTATAGTATTTTACAGTGTATGCATATTTGGTACAATTTATTGAATGCCTTGATGAAATAAATGAAGAGGTTAGGCTTTACCATTTAAAACACGAATTGTTCAGCATATTCATAATGAGATTAAATCAAGTAAAATCAACAAATATTTGTTTGAGTGCTTAATACTATTTGTAGAGCTTTGCCAAGTATTGGAGACAAACATAAAGACATGGTTTCTGTCTTTAGTTCTCAGTGATTTGGCTATAATGACAGTTCCCGTCTAAATGGAGATTCCTTGTAAGGCTCTTGAGGACACACACAAAAAAACTGCAAGCAATTAATTCCCAAAGGTTTAGTCCTTTCAGTTTTAAATAATACTTATAATTTTGCTCATTAAGGGCAAGCTGTCTGTCAGAGACCTTGCTGACTCCTTAAACAGCCATCATAGTTTCCTGATTAAGATCATCTTGGGGATTTTATGTCTGATACATAAAGGACAGGGGATTCTGATAAAGAATCTTTCTTCCTTCCTTTCCTTTCCTTTCCTTTCCTTTCCTTTCCTTTCCTTTCCTTTCCTTTCCTTCCTTCCTTCCTTCCTTCCTTCTTCCTTTCTTTCTTTCTTCTTTCTTTCTTCCTTCCTTCTTCTTTCTTTCTTTCTTTCTTTTTTCTTTCTTTCTTTCTTTCTTTCTTTCTTTCTTTCTTTCTTTCTTTCTTTCTTTCTTTCTCTGTTTCTTTCTTTCTTCCTTCCTCCCTCCCTCCCTTCTTGTTTTTCTTGACCGTACATATTTGTTATCAGGGTTTCTTTCCCAGTCCTCTCCCCAAACCTGCCCAGTCTCCTCTCCCCTCCCTTTGCCCTTTTTCTGTTCTGTCCAGTTCTGCCCTGTCCTCTCCCTAGTTCTCCTTTTCTTATCTCTTTTATTTTAAATTGGGGGAATACATAGATGTTAAAGAATGAAAATATATGTTTATTAAATCATTTTTTTTTTTACAAAAAACACAATACCTCTGCCATCTGTGGACTGTGGAAGACAAAGAACTTCATTTCAGCCTAGCAAAACTTAATTCACAATATGAATTTCTCTTTGAGAGAAAACGGTACCAAGGGTAACATATAAACACATGAAAAGTGTCAGAAAGAATAGCATGAAAGAGATATTGAAGAGTGGTATGTCAAGTGTAATAAGATGTGTCTCAGAGTTTGATTTAACTTCAAATTTATACTTTAAACAGTTTGTCCACAAGAATAAAACTTCAAAATAGACCTGTTGAATGAATTTTGTTGATGTTTTCACAATTGCCAATTTTCTCCATATACTCTTATAAATTGATATTTTAGGAGTGCATTTCCTATAGCACCATCATTATTTATGGTGGTTAGATTCTCGGCTAATGCACAGAAATCTATTTAGCTCATGGTACTCCTGAAGTGTACTAAATAATATTGAAAACTTCTATTGTTTTTATGGCAATCTCATCTCATCACAATCCTAAAACAATGATATCTAGAAGACTATTTATGAAGTTTCTATAAGAGTCTCCTCTTTCCTTATCCACTTATAAAGAGATTATTGCCTCCCTCTTCCCCCATTTCTTATTCTTACCAAATAGAGAGATGGAATTTCTTCTTTATCTGGCAATAAGAACTTTTCTCCTTTTCTATCATTTCAATAGACATATAAAATGCATCAGGACATAGGAACATGTGAGGAAGTTGGGGTTTGGTAAGGGACTCACAGCAAGTATTGGTGGGGAGGAGATGGCATAGAATGGGATAGGATGGAAGACTCAGAATAAGGTATGTTTATGAACTTGAAGATGCCATAAGATGTTTTTTGTTGGACTTCATTTTCAAAGAGAATCAGGGCCAATGGGGCAAAAGTGAAGAGCAATAAGCAATAAAAAACCCAGAAATATTGGATTTGGGGAGGGAAAATCAGGATAATTCTTGACTACCAAGGAAGACTTATATAAAGGGTTTTTTTTTTTTTTTTTTTTTTTTTTTTTTGGTGACTTAAGAGTTTCTAAGTCAGGAATACTCTACCCTAATTTATTCATTTATTTTCCTCCTAAGCCCTATAACAATGGAAAGAATGCTGGGCTGGAGGCCTATGTCCTAATTGTACGCTGTGAGTAATCTTCTGTACAACCTCAAGAATATTGTGTCAACTCTCTGGGCCTCAGTTTCTATCTGTAAATGGAAATGGTTAATCTAATACTATTTACACAGATGCTTCAGTCTTTAATATTTGAGAATTCTGTGAATTATCACTTGAAAACAAACATCACAATGTAATTCAATTACAGATAATTGGGATAGAAAGGTCAATCCAAAATTGAAAATTTTAGGTTCCTCCATCTCTTTTATTTCAGCTAGGTCTTCTCACAAGGTTTAGGCTCCATTTGTACAGTCTCATTTTAGTTGAGTTAAGATTGCATTTAATATTTTTATCCTTTATTTCACCCCTAGTGGAGACACTAGTAAAACAGGAAGAAAAAATAAAAAGTAAAACAAAAACAAATATCAACAACAAGAAGAACAAAAACTAAATGCTAAATAAAAAAAAAAAAAAAACAAAGGATCCAAATAATCCAGAAATTCAATAATTTTCTGTATAAATGAGCACTGACTGTTCCTATACATCAGAGGCTTAAAATATACTTATGAAACTACAACTTAAAATATTGTGATGTAACAGATGGCTTGCTAGACATGGAGTCAGGAAAATCCGAGTTCAAATACAACCTCATTTATTACTACTTATGTGATCCTAGGCAAGCCACTTAATCTCTATCTGCCTCAGTTTTCTCAACTGTAAAATGTAGCTAGTAATAGCATCTACTTCTCAGGGTAGTTGTGAGCATCAAATAATATAATATTTGTAAAACATTTAGAGAAGACCCTGACACAGTAAGTCATTAATAAGTGATTCTTCCCTTCCCCTTTAATAGTTGTGTAACCTTGAGTTTGTACTTCATGTCTCAGCCTCAGTTTTCTTATCTTTAAGTGAAGACAGTTGTAGCACCTAATTTACAGAGTTATTTTGAGGACTGAATGAGCTGATAGATGTAAAGGGTTTTGAAAATCTTAAAATGCTTTTTATAAACATTAACTATTATTATAACTGCTTTTTTGTTGTACTATTCTAGGATAAAAGAAGAATGGAATTTCGTTCAAGAATGCAGAAAGAAAGGCATTCCCCAATCTGCATACTGCAAGAATGGTTTTGTAGACACCAATGTGAGGCTTTTGGAGAGGATAGAAAAGAACTCATCACTGACAAAGGAATCACTTTCCAAGGACAGAGGAAAAAGAAAAAATAAATTCATATTTGAACTTTCAGGGACGGAGTGGAAGGTAAATTGGATTTGGTCCTCTGCTTATAGCATTTGAGTGGTTCACATGGGGTTTTTACTGATGTCCACCACTAACATTGAAATAAGCTTCTAGGAGAGACAATAGCTTTTACTTATTTTTTTCATTTTAAGTAAATAATATTCTCCCACATCCTAAAAAGTTTCAGGGATATGAAAGACAATGATCATTTCTCTAATTGTCAATGAACTACTGTCCAAAATGCTATTTATTCATTGTCACATTGTATTAGAAGCTTTCTATGAAAATATCTAGGGGGAAAATAGTAGCAACCAGTCTCCATTAATTGGTCACTATTTTCTAATATCCACAATTTTATGGCTCTGTTTTGAAATTTAAGATTCTTAATTTAAGATTCTATATTATAGATCAAGACTTACTTTTTTAAAAAAACAAACAAGGTTATAGAAAATGAAAAGCTGTATTAGATAATTAGGTCCTTTTTAGTTCTTGTCTGTGACTATAGAAAACAACTGATATGGTTTTATTGTATTATGACATAATTACCATGTTGAAAAAAAACTAAACTCATTTAGTCTGTCTTCTTGATTCAAGAAGTCATTGAACTCAATCGGTGCAACAGATAAATGTTCCTTAAGTGTTCTTCACAGAAGCAGCTCCAGAGAAGGAAATTCAAGAACTTTGTTTTGGTGTCTTACCAAAGTGTATAATAAATATTATATCTAAATTTTTTTTGGATAAAGTCTATGAGGAAGTATAGGAAGGAAATAATGAAAGCTTCAGTGAGCTTTAGGCAAGTAAGTTTCTAAAAAGAAGAAAAACACCCTTTTTTCTGTTGATCATACAAAGAGGGTGAAAGACCTTATAGAATAATTTTTTTCTCTTGTCATTGCAGTAGTACAATTTCACACCATATTCTGCACACTATCAAAATTGATAGGAAGAGTAACAAAGGTTTTATTGACAAAATATTTAAAAGTTTAAAAATTCAGCATCATGCATTAGGTTTTTGTTAATGCTTTTATACCTGTTGGTATTTAATACTTCTCTTTCTCTTTTTTAAATCTATGCTTTGATTTTTATTATCAGCCACTGGTGCATATTGGCCACTCTTATGAGATTTATAGTTTTAGAGAGTTGCCTTAGGCAATTAGATATCATATGACTTGCCTATGGTTCATGTATCATGTATATATTAGAGGATGGATTTGAATCTAGTTCTTTTTGAATCCAAAGTCCTTTTTCTGGCCACTATTTCAACAACTTACTCAATACAGCAAGTATGAAACAAAGATGAAATTAAATTTTTTTTAATAGCTTTTTATTTACAAGTTATATGTATGGATAATTTTACAGCATTGACAATTGCCAAATCTTTTGTTCCAATTTTTCCCCTCCTTTCCCCTTCCCCTCCCCTAGATGGCAGGATGACCAGTAGATGTTAACTATATTAAAGTATAAATTAAATATAAAATAAGTATATATGACCAAACCATTATTTTGCTGTACAAAAATAATTGGACTCTGAAATATTGTACAATTAGCCTGTGAAGGAAATAAAAAATGCAGGCAGGCAAAAATATAGGGATTGGGAATTCAATGTAATCGATTCTTAATCATCTCCCAGAGTTCTTTTGCTGGGTGTAGCTGGTTCAGTTTATTACTGCTCTATTGGAACTGATTTGGTTCATCTCATTGCTGAGGATGGCCAGGTCCATCAGAATTGATCATCATATAGTATTGTTGTTACCTTGTAGAATGGTTTCCTGGTCTTGCTCTTTTTACTCAGCATCAGTTCATGTCTCTCCAGGCCTTTCTGAAATCATCCTGCTGGTCATTTCTTATAGAACAATAATATTCCATAACATTCATATACCACAATTTACTCAGTCATTCTCCAATTGATGGGCACCCACTCAGTTTCCAGTTTCTAGCCACTACAAACAGGGCTGCCACAAACATTCTTGCATATACAGATCTCTTTCCCTTCTTTATGATCTCTTTGGGGTATAAGCCCACTGATGAGTCAAAGGGTATGCACAGTTTGATAACTTTTTGAGCATAGTTCCAAATTGCTCTCCAGAATGGTTGGATGTATTCACAATTCCATCAATAATGTATTAGTGTCCCTATGGTGAAATTAAAATTAATCAGACTCTGACTTTAAAGAGATTACATCTTATTGGGTGAAGAATTAAAGGGACAATAAAGCTACAAAAAAATTAAATACCATATCATACAAGGTAACTTTCCAAGAAAAGAGTACTAGCATCTAGAACTATCAGAATAAGTTCTCTGTAGGTGGTGTCCTGGGAGCTGAGCTTTGGAGGAAGCTAGGTGTTATTATTTATAGTGACAATAGCTATTTATATAGCACATTAAGATTTGCAAAGTCCTCATGACTCTGGAAAATGGGTTCCTACCTTACAGATGAGAAAACTGAGGTAGACCTCAAGGTTTATCTACTTGTACTCTTTACTGATGAGATAATGTCTGGAGTACTATGATGAGTTCTGTCTGTAAGTCTGAATAACACTGATAAGCAAGAGAATATTCAGAGTAGGGAAACTAGGTGAATTTCTATCATATAAAGGCATGTTGAAAGAAGTAGGATTTTTTTCTGTTGTCTTTTTTTCTAGTTTTTTTAAAATTTTCATTTCAAATTATTTCCTTCTTCCTCCCTTTCTACCCTTTTAGAGGGCAAGAAAAGCAAAAGACATTACAGATATGTATAATTATGCAAAGCAAGTGTCCACATTAGCCATGTTAAAAAAAAATAAAGAGAAAAAATAGATTTCATTTTGCACTGGACCCATCAGTTCTATCTGGAAATGGATGGCATGTTTTGCCATGAGTCCTTTGGCACTATGGTAGATCATTGAATTGATCAAAATTACTAATTCTTTCACAGTTGATTATAATATTGCTGTTATTGTGTACAACTTTCTCCTCATTCTCTTCACTTCACTTTACATCAGTTCATTTACATCTTCTCATGTTTTTTTCTATCATCCTGTCATTTTTATTCCATCACAATCATATATTATAGCTTGTTCAACATTCCCTAATTGATGGGGTATCTCCCTCAGTTTCCATGTCTTTAACACCACAAAAGCTGCTATAAATATTTTTGTATATATGACTCCTTTTCCTCTTTCTTTGCTCTCTTTAAGCACCTAATAGTGCTACCCCTGGGTCAAAGGATATGTGCCATTTAATAGTTTTTTGGTCATAGTTCCAAATTGCTTTCCAGGATGGGTAGACTATTTCACAGTTGAATCAACAGTACATTAGTGTACTGGTTGCCTAAAATCCTCTCCAATATTTTCCATTTTCATTTTTTTATCACCTTACCTAACTTAATGTGTGTAAGGTGATATGCTAGAGTTATTGTAATTTACATTTTTCTAATTATTAGTGATTCGAGGCATATTTTTTCATGAGATTATTGCTAGCCTTGATTTCTTCCTCTGAAAACTACTACTCAAAACTTTTGACTATGTATTCATTGGGAAATGGACATAGGAAACTTAGGTAGAGAAGAGAAAACTCAGGATGAGGGAAGGACTGGAGGGACTTGATAATTTTTGTCATGTGAAAGACTGATTGAACTTACCCTTTTTTCTCTTAGAGGGCAGAAAAAGAAGCAAAGGATGGAGCTTGTAAAGAGCTAAATCTAACCTTGATATCTAAGGAAATAATAGCAATTTCATTGCTGCCTTAGGAGATAATGGGTTGCTCTTCATTGGAGATCTCAAAGACATATTAGATGATCTTTTGCATTATATGTTATCATGTGGGGTTTGTTGTTTTGTTTTGTTTTTGTTTTTGTTTTTGTTTTTTTAGATAAAAGTTGAACTAGAAAACTCTTGAAATACATTTCAACTTTGGAAATCTGCTATTTTAAATTCTGGGTTACATTTATTCTTAATTAAAGACAATTTCTGGATATCTGGAACAAATTTTCCAAAAGACCTAAGTCAAATCAACAAAACAACACAACATGAAGCCAGGCACAGTGTTAACAAGTGCTGGGGATACAAAGAAAAGCAGACACAGCCCCTGACCTCTAGGAATTCATAATCTAATTTGGGAGGTAACATTCAAATAATCATGTAGAAACAAAATATATGGAAATTGGAGATAGTCTCACAGGAAAGGTAAAGTTTTTGCTGAGACTTGAAAAAAGCCACTAGATGGAGAAGAGGAACAAGAATTTTGGACAGCCAGTGAAAATTCTTAGGGTCCAGAGATGGATTGTTTTTGAGAGGAAGATCATTGTATCTAGATGAGTGAGGTAAGTTGAAGAGGAGAGGAAAAGGAGCTTTAAGAAAATGATCCCATTTTTTTCAATGAAGTTTGAGGCAAGTTTCTCAGCTGATAAGGGAAGAGGGAGAAGGGGTAAAGGGAGATATGAGGAAGGATGAAAAGATTTTTAAAAGCCATTATGGTGAGTAGGATTGTGAATGGATTTAGGAGGTGTAAAAGGATTACTTTGCAACAAATCTGTATTAAATTATCTCTGTATGTTTTGTCATTCTCCCCTCCATTGCTATATAGCACTATGAGCAGTCAGTAAATAAACATTTATTAACCATCTACTATGTGTCAGACACTAATTGTAAGTATTGGGGATAAAAAAAAAAAAAGGCAAAACACAGTCCCTACTCTCAAGGAACTCATAGTCTAATGAAGGAAGACAACAAGAAAATATGTACAAAAACAAGCTATGTGTAGGATAAATAAGTTTTTCAGAAGAAAACACAGACAGACTCAGACAGACACACAGTTTTTTTCCAGAAAATAAACAGCAAGTCCTTTACAAACAGATATACTAAGATAAACATCAATTCTTCATATTACACAAATGAAGGCAGCAGTTCATGAAAGAAGAGTAAGGATGAGACTTAGTAGGACTAGAATATAAGAGGACAAGAGGAAAAAGACTAAAGAAGAAGACAGTGTAGAGTTTAACTGGTTAACCAAGGAGTCAACATGGTGAAGGAAGGAGAGAAGCTAGTGCAGAGATGATAGTCTGAGAAAGAACAGGTGGGGAGGGATTGAAGGTCATAATAAAGATGAAAAACTTAGGGGATACAAGGCAGAGGAAGAGAATGACAAAATATTATGATAAGATGCAGGAATTTCAGAGCTAATAAATAGGCAATGCATCATTTTATTAATCATTATTAAAATATAAATAAAACTATGGAATTATGAAATGACATTTAATTGGAAACTAAGGAAGATAAGATTACATACATATAATCATTTAAATCCAATTCACTTGAAAGTCAAGACATCTTTCTGATGTCATTTGTCATTTTTGAGAACAAAGAACAAAACCTGTAAGGATTATGTCATTGAGATTAGTTTTAACCCCATTCATAACATGTTACAAAAGATATTTTAAATACTATATATACATGTAAACACACATAAAAATGTGTATATGTACACACAGATACACACGCACATATGCTAAAGGAATGTAGGCTAATCTATATAATAGAGAAGAACAATTATCTATTTTCCGGAATATTTTTCAGTTTATACTTTATTCCCAAGGTTATTTTTAAACTTAAAAGGTTGCACCTTCATTACAGATCTTTAGCAAGTTATTTATAAAACTTAAATTTCTCAATGGGAAACTCATCAAATATCTTTATTTTATTAATGCCTTTGATTAAAGAAAAAGACCTTACTTGGACAAATGATAAGTGTTTAGGAACACAATTTATGAAGAACCTTGTAATAAACCAATGTACTTATTTTTCTTCCTTTTTATGGACAAAACCATTGAAAAATGAAGATGAATTAACATAATTTTTGAGATAGTGGCCTGCTGGGAAACTAGCCTCTTCTCCTTCCTAAAATGGCTTATATTTTTTCTCAAGTTCTTAAATTGGTTCTAAAGGACTTCTGATTCAAGAGAAAAAAAACACTTGAGGAAGCACTTATTCCCTTGTTAAGTATAGAGCTTCAAGCATTGTTGATAATGTAAATCTTCAATCTTTTCTTTGTTTTGATCTATTATTATGGAAATCTCTGGTTAACCATGGATGAAAGACTAAGTTGAATGATAACCAAGGAATAAAACTTTAGAAGTATTTTCTTTCTTTTCCTTAAATCTATTATCTTACTGAAGCCCTTATTTTCTTTTTTCCTTTATTCCACTTTGGATTAATTTCATCGTTCAATTGGAATTATGCATTTCTTCATGTCCTATTATATGTTCAGTGTTAATATATGTTGATCTTCCTTTCTCCCTCCTTCTCTCTCTTCCTCCCTCCCTCCCTCCCTTTCTCCCTTCTTGGCTTCTTTCCTTCTTCCCTTCCTTTTTTCCTCCCTTCCTTCTTTTCTTCCTTCTTCTATTTACTTTCTTCAACACACTGATTACAATTCTAACGCTGTTTCTATGTTGCAAAAGTAATATGGTCATTTAACCATTATCGATGGGTTATGTCCCTAATTAAGGTAATTAGGGACACTATAACTGAATAATTCATAACCCATCTTTTTTTCCCCTAGGGTCTAATAATCCAATATAAAAGTTTTAAATGATCAGATTATAAATCAACTTCCCAAATTACATGAATAGGATATCATCCTTATGGTGTTCAAAGTCACATTTGGGAGTAGTCAAAAGACTGATAAAGTATGATTTAAATGTACTGGAAACATGTCTCTTTTTCCCTCACATTGTTCTATATTTTTTCATGGAAAATAACTACAAAACTTTATTCATACGTCTTTTTTAAAAGACTTTTTAATCTTGAAAGTTCTCTAATAAAACTAAAATTCTCTTTGAAGGAAAATAGTAAACTCCCACTTAATAATCTAAATTTGTCAGTCTTATTTCTGGATAATGTCAAGCAAAGGTATTCCCAATTCACAAAGCCCTTGTGAAAACATTTGCCTCAATCCTATGGCACCTGTGACATAACATGGACTTTTCTAGCCTTTCCTATTCCCCTGCAATGTTATCTGGTAAAACTGTCCCATTCTTTCCCAAACCTCTCCTCATCCATCCCTTGATATAACACAGGAATTTTCCCCACACTGATCCCTGTGACATCAGCATGTGTTATTTTTCTACCAATTCAATCATTCTTTTTGGTGTTATGATTCTACTGAGTATATAAATCTATCCTAAGAATTTGACTACCCCATTAATTCCCATTTTGGGAATATTGACTTTGTTTCTCAAGTTTAAAAAAATCATTGGTCAATAAATGGTCAATAAATCTGTAATTTACAAATCTTTGGGTTTTGAGGAGGTGATATGCTTAGATTTTAACAACTCTGTTCCCTTTAATAGGATATTATAGAGTTGGTCTACTTTCCCTGGGATTTTCACATAACCCTCCATTTTTATCCACAAACCCCAAAATGCACATTTTGAATAGTTCACCCAGGCATAGATCCTTCTGATTTTAGCCTGGGATGCCTCTTGGGATGCTCACTTTGTTCATTTCCACACAGTTCTTATAAGACTAGGAATTGGAGGTAAATGAACCATTGATTTGGCCTAGATGAACACAGTGTGGACCACCTGGACTCTCTTGACAGTGAGAAGCTGAAAGGATGTATGCTTTGACTTAGTCTCATTCTGCAGTCATCACACAGAAAGCATCCTTTTGTCTCCTCAGCTTGATTTTGACATCGACACTGTTGAGCAACAGTTTTTCCTCAGGAAAAAAAAGAAAAAACCCAAGACTCTGTACAGATGGTGTAGGAGTGCCAATTTTCTGCTTCTGGCTGTCAATTGCATTCAGTTCACAAAGCCATCATTATCTCCCTCTGGGTCCACATCTTCATTGTGACCTGCTGTGTCTTTATAAACCCCCCAAGCCAAAAACTGTGTTGCTGCTGTAATTGGGCACTGACTCAATGAAGACCTTGTGGGGGGTGAAGTTGCTGCTCTGTCTGACAAGTCAGTCACCACCCCAGTCACATTGAGTTGGGCAAAAATAAAGGTGATAGGGTAATTATTCAAAAAATATGCTCATCTTCCTTCATGATTTTGCAGATCACAAAGTGAAGATTTTTATTTATAAATGAACAATCTTATCATTGCAATCTATGTACAATTCCAAAGGGAGAACTTGTGGTAAAATGGCCTTCTGGAGCATTTCAACATAAATACTTCTTGGAAAGTACATTTGTGTAGGTGAAAGTTGAAACCAGGCCAACTAGAACTAGAATTCTTCTAAATCCCAGTGTGCAAACATCATCACTGATGTGCCTTGCCTTTAAAAGTTGTTCCTGTTAGCGGATTTGGGGCCATGCTTTCTAACCTACTGTGTCTTATTTTGATGAGTGACCCTTCTCTTTTGAATTTTCTTTTTAAAAGGCTTAGATTGTCTGGAGCACCCGACCTGGGCTGCTTTGTTCTTTTCTGCTTCTGGGAGATATTGTCTCCTGTTTTTTCTCTGTTTTCTCTTAATATACATGAATCCTGCTCTCTTCTGCTCTGATTACTTATTGAAAATGGCATTGACTACATGACCTAGCATGTCCTAATAATATTTTTTTTGACTGCTTTCATGTGAAGCTTTGTCATTACCAAAATCCCTTCTGAAAAGTGGCACAACCTTTCTAAAAAGATTTCAAAATTGCCCTTCTATACCATCCATGTATGTCCTTAGGGTACCATAAATACCTATTAAATTGTTTCCTGCCTGTTCTCTGTAATAATCCTGGTACATGTGAGGGTCTTCAAGGTCTTAAGAATATTATTTTTTCTTTCAAATTTCTATTTTTCTGAGTGCATAGACTTCTCCAAAATAGCATGAAACAAGTTAATTTGGGGCCATCTTTACCCACAGATGCTGGTGCTGAGGTCTAATTTTCCCACAAACATGTATTAAGACTTACCATAAGTTATACCAGCTGGTGGCAACTTTTATGGGTGGACATATACTTCAATAAAGCAATGTTAATGTTGTGTATATTCTCTGTCCATTTACATATAGAAAGTATTTAATCTACCCATTAAGTCAGCCGGGTATAGAACATTGCTAATTGTTACATCTGCTGGCATTTTCAACAATAGCAATAGCACCTTATCTTGTAGTGAAATGAAAAGGTTTCCACAGAGCTTGACATATATCGTCCATAGTTGCCTTGGTTTGGACTTTCTTGCTTAAAGTGATGTAGTTGTTCAGAGCCTATATCTTCTTAGTCATAGAGTGCTTTTTTTTTTTTTTTCCTCCAGAGTAAAGCAATTAGAATCTGTATGATTTCCTATTTCAAAAATAACATCATTGGTGAAGGTATACTATATTCTGGTGGGTATTCTATCTTTAAGAGACTACTGATACCCAAGGACTGGAAGTCCTGGGGACAAAATCATTGTGCAGTGAAGCTGGTTGTAACTAATCCTTTGGGAAACTCCCACCTTCCAATTCTAGAGCTTTTTTAGATTTGATGTCTGCTTGAACCAACCATTAAACTATATAAGCCACCCTACTCATTTGACCTGAACAATTTTTCTGTCTCTGCCCATAGTTTTGAAGAATATTTTTTTTCTATTCTTGAACAGGATCCTGACTGAGCTTTATCTTTTATAGTTTTTTTTGGTAAAAACGTCTCTGTAATCTTTTCTCTGTCAACATCTTTGATTTTATGAGCAATCTACTGAATGCCAGTCATAACCTCTGTCACAATAAATATTCTATCCATCAAAAAGTCTGTTCATGTCACTTTTAAAGTTTTCCTTTGTTCTTAGCTGTACATCATCACCTCTAGCATAGATAGTACAAACATTTTGTTTTGCTTTGTTTTATTTTAGAGGCTGTCATAAATAGTTTTCTTACTACTGAAAATTTTATAGGAGCGGCACTCAATTGTTGATTATGGATAGTCCATACAGTAACAGCAATTACTATACTACTTAAATGTTCAGAGTACATTGGGATAACAAAAGGTGTTTTGACCCATAAAATAATAGTATACCTTTGATTTTATGAACTAACTGGACCATTGAACAGTCTTTGAATTGTCATTTATAAGTGGCAGACTCTCTTTTGGCTTAAAAACTTATTGATGGCATTCTTCAAAAATTATTTCCCTTGGTGATGCCTCTGAATTCTTTCAGGTAACCTACCTATGTCCAACTGATTTGAGAGCAAAAGTCAGAACTGAAATGACTTAACTTTCAAACGAATTCCTAGAATGCTTTGAAAGGTTTTCTTTTTTTAATTATTAAAATGAACTTAAAATAAGCTTGTGCTCATATAACTAGCTAATATCCAAGTTGTTCTGATGCTGGCCTTCTATATCTGCAACTATGTTTTAAAAAATTTTCTTATACAGATTTGTGCAATGTGTAAACATCTCCTTTCAACCAATGTAATACTTAGACTATCCCTCTATGTCTCTTTAAGCCTTCTTGAAAAAGAAGTAACCTGCTTCTGCAGACTATAATAGATTGCCTGTAATGAAGGCTACAGTCTTTACATATTGAAGCCCCAAAAGTTTGAGAGAGCCATACAAAATATAATGAGATGTAGAGGATAATATAAGTCTCTTATATTTTATGATATTGCATCAGATATGCATCTTTGATGGTTTTATATGTTTATAGCTTTCTGTTGATCATTCACAACATTCCTGTGGTCTATTGAAAGTATAGCTTTTCTTAGAACCTCCCACAGTTTGGAGTCTGAAGTGATAAATTGGTTGTGGCCAACCATCTGGCATGTTTCAGAACTATTAATCTTATTCAGAATGGTTATTAAAAATGCATGTCTTCTATTATATTCATCATTTTCATTTTATAAACCACATATGTTATAAGGTTCAGCACTTAGAGGATTTTTATTTGTGTATGTATATCACAGATTTAAACCTTCAGAACCTCATTATATTATTAATTATAAGATAGGACAACCTGTCCAGATGTGTTTACCATACAACTGTCACAATGATCTTTCTGGGCATATTTAAAATTTCAAAAATCACTCTACAAGAACAGACATTTCCTCAGTAGTGGTACAGCAGATAAAGTATTGAGTTTGGAGTGACAAGGCATTGAGTTCAAGTTCAATTGGGTCTTAGTGACTGTATACCCCTTGGGCAAGCCACTTAATCTTTGCCTCAATTTCCCTCATCTGTGAAATGGAAATAATGACACTTACTTCGAAGGATTATTATGAATCTCAAATGAGATAATATTTGTAAAAATTAAACAAAACAAAAAAGCTTTTAGTTTAGCTTCTGGTATATAGTAAATTCTATATAAATGCTTACTCTTTTTCTTCCCTCTACAAGACATATAGACTTTCTTTCCCTTCATTAACATCTGAATGGGCAAATTTCTGGTTGCAGCCAACTTTTTTTTTTCCTTTAAATGGACAACAATGTCACATTTCTAATTCAATCTAACCTAATTTTAAGGGCCTTATTGAATTGTTTTTAGAAGTTTTCTACCCATCCATCCTTAACAAGAGATGTTGATATATAAGCTACAATTATTTTCATGATTGTCTTTTTGAAAATATTTACCATTAGTGAAATGTTTCTCTTTGCTTTTGACTACAGGATGAATCAAACTCCTTTCTTTGTCTCTCTAAGGAAAACCTATATAAATTACTTCTGCTGATATTGATAGTAAGAATGGCACGTCTGATTCAATTTATTCCTCTTCTTGTAGGTATGCTTGATCATTAGAGAAGAGGCTCACATTTAGAGTAGCAACAGTTGAAGTCTAGAGCTGGCCTAAAAACCTGAATGATTTTTAGCACCCTCTTCTCTACTTTTCTACTATTCTGTCAAAATCACTGGGGGACTGTGTCATTTTGAACTTGCCTTTGTATCACAGGTGGTCACAAAGAAATCATTGGCAATTGGCCAGTTTACTACTTATGATCTTGTTAAACATTCATTTAGAAAGAACTCTGACTTTTTTCCAAAATGTATTCAAGATTTTGGTAGAAAGTATTAGAGCTTTGGCTCTATTGGAATAACCCTTGAGAATGCAGGATCATTTCAAGGTACAATGAAAAATCAGAAAAGGGATTGGTGGAAAACTGTTATCACTATGGTTATTGTGTTATTATTCTTGAGGTTAAACTCTGCCAAGGTCTCTTAAATCATACCACATCTCATTTTGGCAACTCTAAAGCTATTTGTGATGCTTAAATAACTGAAAATTGGTTTTCTCAAATTACACAGTATTGATTTTTTTCCTACTAGAAGCACTCACTCAGTCAATTAAAAATCTTTAAGAATTTACTATGTAACAGATACTGTGCTAAGTGCTGGGGATGCAAAAAAACAAACAAAAACAAAAAACAAAAAACAAAACCACAGTCCCTGCTCTAATATAGCTCATATTTCAGCAGTGGAGATAGCATATAAACTATATAAGACATACTAACACATATACATACATATACACATATAATATAAATAGATGGTAATTTTAGTTTGAAATAGCAGTGGGGTGGCCCAGGAAAAGCTTCTGAAGAA
This sequence comes from Antechinus flavipes, assembly GCF_016432865.1. NCBI lineage: Eukaryota > Metazoa > Chordata > Mammalia > Dasyuromorphia > Dasyuridae > Antechinus > Antechinus flavipes. Next base: position 222,519,248 of record NC_067398.1, on the reverse strand, counting down.
GGTTGGATTTGAACTGACTTCTCAGAGAAAGTTAGAGAATATAAGAGGTCAAAGTGAGAAACATCCACAGGCATGAAGAAAAACTGGTATAAATGGGCTAAATTGAAGGATGAACTGTTATTATGTTGAACCTCAGCCAATAGGTCAATGTTTCTAGATTGCAGAATGTATGGATAGGAGTTGAGTTTAAGAAAATTGGAAAAGTAGCAGGGAGAAAAATTTTGAATGGGTTTAAAAATAGGTTTAAAAGTCAAATAGAATTTTCTATTTGATCATGAGATAAGAAAGAGCAAAGAACTATCATTAAATGTGGGAATGTGACCTAATCAGACTTGAATTTTAGCAAGATCACTTTGGAAGTGGAGTTTAGGGCAGGACAGAATAGGGAGAGAAAACCCATCAGAAGACTACTGCAATTGTTCATGCTTGAAATGATAAGGGCCTGCACCAAAATGTCAGCTCTATTAGTAGAGAAAAGTGGAAATATTATGAGAGACACTGAATTTAGAAATGACACCACTTGATAACAGATATATGAGATAAGTGTGGGTGGAGAAACTGACACTATTACTGAGATCCTGTGTGACTTTGAGGATGATGGTGCCCTTGAATGTAATAGAGAAGTTTGTATGAACAAAGGGTTTTTTGGGGAAATAATGGGTTACTTTTAATATGTCGAGTTTGAAATGATTTATGGGATATCTAGATCAAATTATCCATCAGGTGGCTGGATATGAGACTAGAGGTCAGGAGAAAAGTTAAGTTGGATACATTTGAGAATCATCTGCATAAAGAAGATAATTGGACCTATTGGAGTTGACAGGATCATCAACAAAGCAGGAATTCTAAATCTGTGGTTTGTTAACTTTTTTTAAAAAGAAAATTGATAATTATATTTTATATAATTTGGGTTTCTTTTAAAATCCTAAGAATTCCATTTTATGGATTTTAGAATATTATTAAAGATCCATATGTATCACTAGACAGCCTAATGAATCACGACTCACCAAAAGTTTAAGAACATTTTATATAGATTGAGAAAAGAAAAGGACCCAGAGCAGACTCTTGAGGAAACATTCCTGGTCAGCCGGCATGACATGGAGAAACATTTAGCAAAGGTAACTGAGAAAAAGAGCAAGATAGGTAAGAGGAGAACTAGGAGAGAAAAGTACATAAAAAACCCTATAAAAGAAAGAATTTTCAGGAGAGGTGATTGATAGTGTCAATGGATGAAGAGGTCAACTGATCTAGTAATAAGTGATCATTGATAACTTTGAACTAAAGGATTTTAGTTGAATAATTAAATTGGAAACCAGACAATGCATTTGGTTCAAAATCCAGGGAGGCAAGAGGAAGTCAAAGTGTTGTTTTTAGAGAGTTTTTCAAGGAGTTTATTCATAAGGGGAAGAAGAGATATAGGGTGATATAGTAGGATCAAGTGAAAGATTTGTAAAAATGAGCGAGATATGAATGTGTAGGCATTAGGAAAATAATTAATATTGGGATGGGAGGAATGCAAATTAGTGAAACAATGAGGGATGAGAGTGGGATGTGCTAGATAATAGGGAATAGAATATTATCATGGCAAATGTTTGCCTTGGCAAAGAGAATAGACACTGTGTGAAAAGAGAAGTATAAGGAGAAATAGTAAGAGAAGTTATCTACGTGATGTGAGACTTGATTTTGATACTAAAAATTGTCACATAGTGCTTTCATTGTTCATTATTACCATCTGATTGTGGTGCTCAGGAAGACTAGCAACTCTGATGCAAGGGCTTGTGCAGCTGTTTTCAGGACTGTTCATCCACTTTGGTGTTTACCTAATTCATTCAATTCTCACCTACAGCTACAAGAAGCTGTAGCATGTACAGCAACCACATTTTGGTAAAACTATACCAGCAGATGCGTTAAACGAGTTTGAGGGCAACCAATAGATCTCAAACCTGCCATTGATTTAAGGGATGTTTAGCCAAACCATGTAAAGACTTCTTCCAGCAAAATGGATGGATAAGAACAATTTATTCCAGTGGCTATGAAGTCAGCTGAAGTTAGTACTGTGGAACACTTAGAGCTTGGTCAGATATTAAAGATGCCAAGTTCATTTATTGCCTTTTGGGCCATCACTAATTGTCTTGATTTTTGCAAATAGACTTCAGTGACTCATGAAGAATGAGTGAGGCTGATGATTTTGTGCAATTCTTAACAGACTTAAATGAAACTCATTCCAGAGTCAAAACATTACACTGTGATGTTATCCGTCATCTTCAAAAACAAAGGACAAACAACAACAACATTGCCATCTGACAATGAGTGAGTTATGATGAAGATGTCTGAGTTCAGTTTCTTTTATCAGGATTCCAGCCTGGTAGATGAACATAATTCATCATGTAATCATTTATTTATATTCATTATTTCAAATAAATATATGCAGATACATATTTTATATATACAATCTTTCTCAATAGTAACTAGTTTTCTTTATTAATTGACATACACAAGAAAGTAGTCATATTTTTTGCAGAGGTAAGGGAGAAAGTAAATAAAAAAGAAGAATGTCATAAGTAGAACTATCATACATTTTTTCCCCTTGGCCTACCACTAGAGTGTTTATTTAGGTACAATTAATACTAAATTATTTCTGTAGACTATTATCACTGTTTCTGGTTACTTAATGTTGATAGTTTCACTGATAAAATGGCTTGAGGAGGTAGCATAATGTAGTGAGAAGGTCACTAATTCTGGAGTTAAAGGACCTAGGTATAAATCTTCCTTTCTGCATATATGTGACTTTGGAAAAGCGATTAATTTCTCTGAGCTTCAGTTTCTTATTTTATAAAAGAAGGATTTGTATTAGATTAGCTCTGAAGCATAGTTTGAAATTTGATTTTTTGATTATCCCTTAACCCAAAACCTCATATGGGAATCTTTTTGCTTGTTTTTTTTTTTTTTTTTGTTTTAAATTTATTTTTCATTTATTTATTTATTTTTTGCTGATGGATTCATGATAGTTTGTCTAGTAGTCCCAACATAGGATAATGCTAGTTGCTATTTGTTTCTCCCTCCTCAATTTTCTTTGTACTATGCTTCTTACTATATATGTCTTATTCATCCCCACCTTCTTATTCCTTTCTCCCCCCAATATGAGTCTCTTTAGGGCAGGGACTATGTTGTTTTTGCCTTTCTTGCATATAATGGGCACTTTAAAAATGTTAATGGAATTAAATTGATCAAGCAAGTTAAGAATTTTCCAAAGAAAGTTAAGAACTGAATTCATTCAAAAGGCAGCTGTCATAAAATAATTTATTACTGAGCAAAAATTAGCTCTTTCAAATATTAGTCATTTTTTTCCAAATTGTGAATTGAAAATTGAAATAAGGAACATTAATACATTTTATAATCAAAGATCATGGAATACTCTGGGGAAAAGCAAATAAGGGTGGGCATTGTAGAGGACCCAGAATTATCTGGATCCCTAAAATGTTTTCTTAATAACAGCATGAACAGGAGAAGCTTTAAAAAAACATTTTGTTATATCCAGATAAATGATATTAATGAGACAATGGAACCACCAGTGCCACAATACTAAAAGTTTAATCTTTGATTTTATTATCAGGTCAGTATCTCATCTCTCTCCCTTTCCTCTCTCTCTCCACCATTTTTTAAGCTGACATGTAATTCTTAAATGGCTATCTTTTTCTTCAGACAAAGCTTTATGGCATTTCCTGTTGTACTTGGAATCAAAACATGATTCAAACACAATAGCCATAAGGATCACAGGCAGGCAAATCCTATAATCTCTCTAAGCTTCAGATTTCTCATCAGTGATATGGACTTAAAAATGCCTTTACTACCTTCTTCATAGGGCTCTTATGAGAGTCAGATGTAATATAAAATAAAATCATCTTCATTTACATTTTATAAGTATATGCATACATACATAGAAACATTCTACTATGCCTGGAAATTTTTCAAAATACTTGCTAGTATCTCAGTGTCTTGAACTAATGGGTGACAGAGATAAGTCTTTTCCATTTGTAGGTAAGCTGTTGATTTTTATATCTCGTCAATCATGGATCAAGGATATTGCAATAAACATGATAAAGCAAAAATGTAGTAAATATCATAAAGACAAGAAAAAAATAAAAGCAGGGAAGGGGACAAAAAAATGGACAGATTTGAACAGCAAAGGATTTTTTTTTGGTGCAGAAAACTGTGAAACCCATAAAAAAATTCTATGGGAAGTTGGAGAGATTTCTCATTACCAGCCTTGAGGCAATCCAAGCATTTTATTTTTTTAAGCTGTCATAAACTGACAAAGATATGAGATGGATTACATTGTAATGTACACCTAGTGGGAAAATGAAGCAAAGAATGAAATGGTCCATATCAGAAGGGGAAAAAAGCCCTGCAGAGTTATACATGAGCTAAATGTCTGCAGGATTTAGTAAAGCTTTAGATCTGATATTGTGGAATTAGTGTCAACTTTACTGTGGTTTTTCTTCTAAGGATTGTATTATCTTTCAACATTCTATCATTTGCATCCACTAATTCACTCATTCCACAAATATTAAATAAATAAATTGGGGCACTTAGGTGGCATAGTGATTAGCGCTCTGGGCTTGAAGTCAGGAAGTTGTTGACTTGTTTCAGTTGTGTGAGACTGACTTAATCTGAGGTTTTCTTAGCAAAGATACTGAAGTGATTTTTTTTTAATATACATTTTACAGATGAGGAAACCGAGGCAAATAGAGTTAAGTGACTTGCTAAGAATAATACAGCTAATAAATGTCTGAGGTTGAATTTGAGCTGAGGATGATGAGTCTTCCTGACCCCAGACCTGGCACTCTCTCTACTGTGCCACTTATCTTCCCTAGACCTGAATTCAAATGTGGTTTAAATACTCACTAGTTGTATGACCCTGGACAAATCAGCTAACCTTCGCCTCAGTTTTCTCAAGTATAAAATGGGGATAGTAACACTAGCTTGAAGAGTTTTTATGAGGATAAAATGAAACAATAATTGTGAAGTGCTTAGCACAAATGCCTGACACATAATGAGTACTATGTAAATGTTATTATTATTATTATTATTAAATATATATCATATGTCAAACATTATGCTACATACCAGGAATACTAAGATAAAAAGGAATCAATTGATGCTCCAAGAAACTTGCATTTTCTTCAGTAAGGTAGTGCACAAAAAAGTTAATATAAATGCTATATTTCTCCAAAACTTGCATATTAGGTTGGGGCTCTTGATATACTGACTATCCCGAGTTCAAGGTACTTAGTTGGTTTGTACTCTTAAAATAATTCTAAAATCTTTACCAGTAAAATTTATTTAGAGACCATAACTGGTCAAAGAAAAAGCATTTAGTGAAATAACAACGAACAGGAGTAAAAAAACATTCCTTCATAAACTTGTGATACAATCTCCCTAAATGCTCATAGCATCTCTGGCAAGAATATATGTATTGAAAGGCATATGTTGCAAAAACAACTCATACTTCTAGAACTGTGAGACCCTAACTCCTCTTCATCTTTTGTGGATCCTCCCAGAGCACTGATTTTTTTTTTTTTTTTTTTTTTTTTTGTGGCAAATAGCTCAATTGTATTCCCTGGGCTCTTTTTTTTAGAGATTAGAGTTTAGAGTTTAGTTTATCTGCATAGTTGAACTCTCTGGGTATCTTCTATGATGAGTGCTCCATTTCCTCCTGGGCAAGATGTCCTATGTAAGATGTCTTTGGTGATGAAGAGGGAGGATATTCTTCAGGGGTACAATTATTCCATAGTTGGTTTTATCTTCAACTACAAAAGAGGGTTATCTTTCACATTATAATACAGCTCCTGTCTTGGCTTATTCCCCAAAGAGTATTTATCTATAGACCTGGCTGCCTTTTTAAATGTCACCAGGGGTTTGGCTTACCTTCAATCATTTCTGACAAACTACCTTATAATTCCATCAAATTGAGGGAAGTTTTTCCATATCACTCAAAATAGTAACAAAATAGAAATACTTCTTTATCCTCCTTTACAAGCACTGATGGAAACTTTCCAGTTTCTCATCCTTTACAAATTATAGATAAGCTCATTCAGGATATGAGTTATTCAAGATTTCACAAACTGCCTAAGAGGGAAAGAGTTCATTCAAAATCTGAAGGTGTTATATCCTTTGATAAGGTACAAAGTCAACTACCATAACACTTTATGTTTGATGTTATCTATGATTTCATCAAGTGACCTGGCAACCCAATTGATTAGAGGAGCCCGGATCAATACTTTTCTCTTTGCACAAAATATTTATAAATTAATTTGGAGACAAAGGTATTGACAATGCAGAGAAGGATCAGAATGAACTTCCAGTAGGAGGTGGTACTAGATTTTGCTGTGAAAGTTACATAGTCAAAATGAAAGACACAATACTTTGTTGCATAACAATAGTCAAATGAACACCCACTAAAATTAATGTTGAAGTTTATAGATTAAAATTATTGATCTAAATTTTTCTTGTGCACAAAATATTTCTTGGAGTCTGTATTAACTCTTTTAACCCATTAGAGTTGTTTGTAGAGATTGTATAAAACCTTCATAATTGATTCAATAAGAAGAAACAAGGAAAGACATTATATTTTAGGAGCAATACTTTTGGAAGCTTGTTTCAGTAGTTCAGGCAGGAACTGATGAAGGCTTGAACTAGAGTTGTGATCATAGGAGAAGAGAAAGGATGTCAGATACAAAACACATTGTGGAGGTAGAAAATAAAATATTTGGCAATTGCTTAGACATATGGGATGAGTGACAGAATAATATCAGAACTGCAAACTGGGGTGACTAGAAATTTGTTAGTGTCTTCAAGAAATGTGTTTGAAAAGGTTAAAAAAAACAGGAATGTATGAGAGGCAGCTCAAATCAGCCAAACAGAATTCTTAAATTTCTTAAATTTGCTAAGTTAACATTTGTACTTCAGAAGTTGACAAATACTACAAATCAGTGATTAGCATGTTTTGTTGAATAGTTAGACTAAAGAGAGTTATGGTTAAATATAATTAATGCAGATTAAAGTTGCTATGTGTTTACTAGTATAGATACCTATATCAATTTTGATATCCTGAATTTGAGATATCAGTGGGACTTCCAATCTAAAATGTGTAAAAAATAACAGTTGGAAATGTATGATTAAAGCTCAAGAAAGGGAGATTTGGGCCTGAAATATAGATCTTGGCTTTTTCATAGAGATAATAACTAAGTTTATGGAATGTTATTATGTTATTATGAGATAATAACTAAGTTATGGTTTACTTACCATAAAAATTGCACCTCTCTCTCTCTCTCTCTCTCTCTCTCTCTCTCTCTCTCTTTCTCTCTCTCTCTCTTTCTTTCTCTCTCTCTGTCTCCTCTCCCCAACCCTCCTCGTGTGTGGGTGGGTGGGTGGAGGAAAGGAGGAGAGGAGAAGAAGAAAGGAAGGGGAAACAAAGAGAAAAAGATGGAAAGGTGATAGAGACATACAGAAACATACAGAGACAAACAAAATGAAAGAAAGTATTAAATAGTATACCAATAGTTAGAATATATGTAGTCGAAGATGAACCAGATGAGGAGAATGAGGAGAAAATACATAGAAGAAGAAACAAGAGCAATCAATACAACAAACATCTGAGAGGAGAGAAGAAAATCTAGGGAAAAAGTATGAGAAAGTTTGCAGAGAGTTTGAGATCGATTGAGGATTGAGAAAAATCCATTATATCTGTTATTTAAGATGTCAATTGTAACTTGGAGAAAGCGGTTTTGGTTTAGGTATAAGGTCAGAAGCCAGATTATGATAGAGGAGGAAGAAAAAAATAAAGTCAAGAACGAAAGAGAAAGAATAAGTCTAAGAGAAGTCAGCAATAGGAAATATGAAAAGATAGATCACAGTCAGATGGAAGAATGTTTTAAAACACTGAATGAGATAAGAGGGATAAGAGAAATCAGTATATACAATTTTTTCAAGGGATTTTCCTGAAAAGGTGGAGAAAGATATATAGGAATTACTGATTCACATAGGATCTTATAAGTCAAAATTTCAGGACAGAATTTTAGACAATAGAGAGGAATTAGTAGATAGGAAGAGACTGAAGGTTAATGAGAGGGAATGAATCAGGAGAAAAAATTGCTGAAGAAAATGTTAGGGAGTGCAATCAATGGTAGATTTAGATTCATGGGGAGAAGCATCACTTCACTAGGGACTGGAGAAAAGGAGAGAAATGATATAAAGAGATTTTACAATATAGAGATGAGGGTAAGATATAGAATAGAATCTGTTTTTTCAATCAAAATAGGTCCTTTATTAAAGAAGAAAGGGAAAAGAATGGTATGACAAAACTGAGGAGGGAAAAGAAGGTTTGAAAGACTCTAAGACAAATGGGAAAAATCAATTAGTTTTTGACCAATGAAGTGCATCCCTTTGTAGGTGATGAACAAGACAAGGATGTGACCCTTCCAGTCTGTAACTGAGGTTGAGTAGAAGAGACATCAACATGAGGTTCCTCAGGAAAAGAACAGGAGTTAAAAAAAAATATAAGTGAGATACTAAATTCCTTATGAAAGCAAGAAAACTGCTCTGGGAGCCAATAAAAATTGTTACTAGGATCTTGACTGGGTGGTAAGTTTAAATGGAATAAAATATAGAAGATTTGGAGTGATGGCAGTAAAGATATATTTTGGAAATGGCACTGGGGAATATGTATAATAACTTCCCCTCCAGGATGAATATACTGGGGAGCAGGATATAAAAAGCAGTTAATGATAGAGAAGTAGATAGAGCTAGTCACATCTGGTTAGAGGCAAATCTCTATGAGTGTGAGTAAATGGAAAAAATCTTATAAGAAAAGGATAAAATTAAGATAAATAATGGAACAGAATCTCAGAAGGCTCAGTAGAAGAGGCAAAAGGAAGATATAGAATAGGTACAGTTGAGCTGAATCAGGATAAAACAATGGGAAGTAGGAATTGGAAAAGGATCTGGCTTAATATTTAGGCAGCTGGTGATTCACCAATGTAGGGAGTAGGAGAAAAAGAGGTGGTATAAGTCATTTTGGTTGATTCCCTGGAGTAAACATTAGTGGCTCTCCTTGGTTTCTATGGTCTCCCCAATAAAATGATTTGTTCTAGATTCTTCAATTAATTAGCCATCTTCTAGAATTAGAGCACAGATCACTTGGACTTTTTAGTGTTCTTTCTTTTATTTGTACCTTATAAAATCAACCTCTTTCTGTTTGGAGATATTTTTATATTGGCCAATAGGAATATTTATCAAGTGTCTCGTGGTGAGAAAAAGGCAGCAAAATTATTAAAACTTCATTAGTAGCTTATGAATATGATTAAGGGAAAGCTATAAAAATCATTGAAAATGTTATAATGTAAGTTAAGGATTTTACAGTATCTCTCTATCCTTTCTTCATCCTCATCCCCCCTTCCTCCTCTCCCCAAATTTTTTTCTTACTTTTTGCTATTTCACCAGTTTCATCTGATTTTTAAAAAAATTATTGTCTCTTCAATGCATTTTAAAAAGTGGACAAATCTTTGAAACTAAAGTAAATGGCCTCTCTGATCCTCTTGTGCTTTATTTGTCAAGTGGCTACATAGATAGGAAATTAATACCTAACTCTTTTGGTAACATACAGTTTTGTTTGACTATTATATATTTTTATATGTGTGCATATACATATGTGTATTATAGATGAGCACCAAATTCCTCACATGGTTCTGATTCATATAATTTCATTTTATTTTAGGAACTCCCAGATTCCCTTCAGGAACAAACTCATCTAAAAGAATGGCACATAGAAAATACCCTGATTCAAACTATTCCTACTTATATTCAGCTCTTTCAGGCGATGAGAATTCTGGATTTGCCAAAAAACCAAATCACACATCTTCCTGCTGAAATTGGTATGTGATTAAACTACTCTTCTCCTTAGGGGGTGAGCAAACAATTATTCTGTTATATCTTATTTTGATAGAGGCTACTTTTATATACTTAGATATACCATCCACTTATATCTTGTCCTTCTCCTTAGTTTATAAGAAATGAATACATACTGGTTCAGAGATTTGAAGGTCACACCAATTCTTTACTTAAGCATAATCTCTATTATAAACAGATTTCTAGACATGGAATTAAGTAGACCTGGAAACAAGTCCCATGTCCAACACTTATACCTATGAGACAGATTGTTAAACCTCTTTGAATCTGTCACCCTATTTGTAGAATGGGGTTAATAATACTGGTGGCCTGTAACTCACTGGATAGTTGTGGAACTTGAATACAATAATTCACATAGTCAATAGTCAAAAAGCATTTAGTAAGCACTTAATATGTGCTAGGCACTGTGCTAAGCACTAGAGATGCAAATTAAAAAAGAAAATTCTGTTCTCTAGGGACTTACAATCTAATGGAGGAAGACAATACACAAAAGGAAACTGAAAAAAGTACAGAGGACTCAAGGAAAAGGTTTCTATCATAGGGCATGGTAGAGATGTCAAAGTCCTCAGTGAGTGTTGCTAGAGAATTCAAGGATCCAAAATGAATGGAGTAGCATGGGAAATGAAGTGTTTGAATCATAAATCATGTTGAACATTTTAAATGATATAAAATGCCAGTTATTATCATTATTTGCATATAACTTTTCAGACTACATATTTTTTCTTCATAATAATTTGATGAGGTAGATTATATAACCATAAAGTTTTTTTTTAAGTTTTCTTTATGGAGTATGGGAAGAAAAAAAAAAGCCTTACCATAGTATTTTTAAAATTAAAATATTTTATTTGTTTTAATCAACCAGAATTTTCTTTCTTATATTCTTATCCCATGGCTCTCCCTAATTGACAAAAGAAAACCAAAACCCATTATAAACATATAAAGGCCATCAAAATTGTTTTCCCCACAAATAGTCTCACTTTTCTTTCTGAGTCATTAATTTTCTACCATGAAGTGAGCAACATGTTTTATCATTAGACATTTAGAATTATGGTTGGCTGTTAAACTGATAAGAGATGAGCACAACAGTATTACATCACATTTCTATACAATAATTTTTTGCTTATTCCTTAATTAGTGGCTATCCCTTAGATTTCCATTCTTTCTAGGTTTCTTAAGTTTATAAGGCCTGAGGCTATAAAGCTCTATGGGTAGAAGATAGAAAAAAGAAGAGAAATATACCAACCTATGTATAGATTGTGTTTGCTTTTGAAGTATAGAAATTCTAACTATCTGACGGTTTACATGTGGTGATGAGTTATATGTCCATGGTCAAAAACCAGATAAATTCAGTTAATTAAGTTCAATATTTATTTTAAATCCCTACTACATACAAGGCAATGTGTTAGGTTCATAATATGTAAAGGGGAAAAAAGGTCCTTGCTCTCAAGAAATATATTCTACATATCAACATACATTTCCTGCCATTTCTATACTGACAATGACAGAAAATAGGGAGTTAGAAAGTAACCTAAACTAAGAATTATGGTTCTTAAAATATTTCTAGAGATTAACTTAATTGTCAATACTTAAAATAATATTTTTCCCTGTAATGGCCAATGAATTCATATCTTGTGGAGAAATCTCATATACATTACTAATTCTCCCTAGTAGTGAAAAAGGAAGACATAAAGAAACTAAAGCTAAATGTAAGGATGCCTCTTTGGAAAGACAGAAAAAGTAGAGTTGATTTTTTTTCATAAAAATATATTTGGTCATTTCATCTTGAAATACTTGTGATGATCCTGTGTAAAGAGGCTACCATGAAGATTGTTTGGAGGTATATACTAGTGGATAGAATGCTGGTTTTGGAGTCAGGAAGACTTGAATTTAAATCCTGTCCCAGACATTTACAAGTTGTGTGACAGTGGACAAGTTGCTTCACTGCCCTCTCAATCTCAATTTCTGTGAAATAAGAATAGTAGTACCAAATTTACATGCTATTTATGAGGATCAAATGAGATGATATATGTGAAGCATTTTACAAACTGTACAGGTCTATATACATGCTAGATGTATTAAAATAACTTGCAGATGATGAATAAATTAGAGATCTTAAGAGTTTGCAAACTAAGAAAATGCATTCATTTATATTTGATGACTTCATTGATAAGGTAAGCATAAGGAAGATGATGAAAATATTATATAAAATCAAGATATGAAAGATGTCAAAACCTACTCAAAAATAAATCAGGTTTTCTTTCTTGTAGGAGAGAACTGGTATGTGCTATATGCAGCGAGATTTGAGCAACATTTACTATAGTAAAATGAGCCATTATTTAACATAGAGAAAATCACTGGTTATTGAAATAAATAAGTCAGAAAATCTTAATGTGGAGTTTATGGCTTCATTCTCTAATCAGAGATGTAGCATATTGATGAAGTGGAATACCAGAGTGGATAAAATATTATAGCATGATGCAATTATCCCAAACAACAAAATTATTCTTCATTAGCAAACAGATTTAGCTGTTCTACATTCAAGACACTAGCAATAGTTAGCTTAGTCATATGTGGCATAAACTATGCAAGGCATACATACATTTCAAAGACAAACAGTATCAGTGTCTTGCTGTATGTGTGTCTACTTCCCTGGTTTTTCCCACCATGTCATAAATTAGCCTTATTACTAATTGTTTAGTTCTAGCTCTTTGAGACTAGAACATTATGTTTAGTTCTGAGCTTTTAAAAAAATTTATTGAAGCTTTTTATTTTCAAAACATATGCATGGATAATTTTTCAACATTGACCCTTGCAAAACCTTGTGTTTCAAATTTTCCCCTCCTTTCCCCCACCCCCTCCTCTAGATGGCAAGTAATCCAATATATGTTACATATGTTAAAACCAATATAAATATATATATTTATACAATTATTTCCTGTACAAGAAAAATCAGTTCAAAAAGGGAAAAAATAAGAAATAAAACAAAATGCAAGCAAACAACACCAAAAAGAGTGAAAATACTATGTTGCAATCCACACTCAGTGCCCACAGTCTGGGCTGTATATGGCTCTCTTCATTGCAAGATCATTGGTAGTTCCTGAGCTTTTTGCATTCACACCAGAATGGTTGATAAACAGATCATTTTCATCAGAACTACAATCCTCAGTTTCTAAATCTGAACTTAATTGAGGTGCCAAATTGGCTTTCATCATTTCCAAGTGTGATAGGTTGTCACTGTATTCTGAGGGTCTTTATATCTAAGATGTTAGAGATATGCTTCTTTGACATTCAGCTTCCCAGTCTAATCCCCCAAATAAGATCCCATTCAGTTCTATAAAAGATTTTTGTATTTCTTCACAAAGTTTCTTCACTTGACACTGGTATCTATGGTTAATAGATGGTTCCAATCAATGATCTTTCTAGGTCCTCACCATTTTCTAGGACCATTTGACAAACTGGCAAATTGAATGGTCTCTTAACAACTTGACATAAAGTAAATTTCAATAGATCTACTATTTTTTGTGTTGTCTTAATATCAACATTTCCCAGCAAAACTCTGCTCAGTTCTTGCCTATGTCCCAAACACCTTTAATCCTCAGTATTTTTTCCTGATTCAGCATCTTCTAGAGGCCTTAGAAGAGCATCTCCAGCCAACCAGTCCCCACTAATTGCACTATAATTGACATAACAGTTTAGACAGGAAGTTAAAAAGATGGAAGCTAACAAATTTTAGGCAAATGTAGTAGGGTAGCTTTTCAGGAACAGGATACCTATACAACTCTTTAATTTGTGAAATTATTAACCTATTCATTTGTAAATTATTGTTAAAAATTGTAAATTATTCCCTCCCTATCCTATATGTCCATTTAATTCTCCATTGCAAAGTCTTTTTTAAATCACTTAAGAGAGAAATGTGCTTTTAGACACGGGGTGGGGTCAGACAAAACATTTTTCTACCTGAAGAGGACATAAGTGAGCCACATTTCTAATGGACAAAACAAATGGTGTCTGGGCTAAGGGATCCTAATGTATCCAGAAGTAAACCGTAATTTCTTTCCAGTCTTTTGACTCTTGGTGTGAATTAGGTTGTTGTCGGGTTGATCTACTCAATTTGAGGGACTTGTAATTAACTAACAGATAGGGCAGTGCAGATATAGCAAATCAACCACTGAATGAAAGAATACTAATAGTTTAGAACAGAAATTCTTGACCTGGGATTCAAAGACTCTAAGACAGGGTATAATAGTAAATATTTAACAGAACTCTATGAAAATCAGAATATATTTTAAAGTTTCATTTGCATTATCAATGCTTTCTCCACCACTTTCTCACTTCTAGATAATAAGATAATAAATCAAGTTTTGAGCTGAAATGTTTGCTAATTTCCAAGATGTAAATATTCAGGCTAAAAAAAATTAACAATTGATTTTCTGTAGCCAGTTTGACCTGGCTTTAACATGATCCTTGTTTACGGGATCTCTGAAGAGATTTCAGTGGGCCTGTGAATTTATTAATATATTGTTGTTCAGCTGTGTCCAACTCTTCTTGACTTTTGTTTGGGATTTTCTGGTCAAAGATATTGGAGTAGTTTGGCATTTTCTACTCTAGCTTATTTTACAGATAAGGAAAGTAAGCAAAGAGGCTTAAGTGACTTGGCCAGGGTTGCAAAGCTAGTAAGTACTGAGGCCTGATTTGAGCCCAATATGATGAGCCTTCCTGACTTCAGGCCTAATAGTGGATACCCTGTGTCATCTAGCTGTCATATGTGTGTATATGTACATATACATGATATATTGTACACAATACATATGTGTGCATATATCTACACACATATATGCACATAGGTATATGATACAACACACATGCTTTATATGCATAAATCATAGACAGATAAATGTCTTATAACCCTATGAATTTATTTTTATCAATTTAAAAACATTATTCTGAAAAGAACTTTACCAGACTGCCAAAAAATCTATGATACAAAAAAAGGTCAAGAAACTCTGATTTAGTTTTATATTGGGGGAAGAGAACATTTGACAGATGGCTAAGTCTGAATGTACTGACAGAAATTTATTTCTCTGATTTCTCTACAATTCTTTCCATGGTCATTTTGGAAAGGAAATGAAAAGAACTAATTTTGGAAATCAAAGCTTCAAATGTAATTTCACTTTTACATAGAAATCATTCTTCCATTGAGCTCATGTATCCAGTAGTTTCCTCTCTCCCACCCTGATAACATAGAATAAAGCAAACAAATGGGCAGCCACAGCAGTGGGATACACTATTTTCCTTGCAATCCTTCAGGCGCCTGTATTACAAGTAAGACATTCTTTAATGAGGTAACCCCTCTTGTTGTCCAAGTCAATGTTCAATTTGAGGTTTGGAAAACAAACTCTATTTCCTAAAGGAAATCAACCTGAGGGGAATGTTTACCAGATCATCTTATCTGTGTGTCTGTATACCCTCTTATATATACAGTATATTCCTCTTTAATAGCTTTGGATCAAGCAAAGATGACCACTGGGGCTAAATGCTCCCGGTTTCACAAAGCTACATTAATTTTCAAATAGAAGTAGAGATAATAA
Source organism: Antechinus flavipes (assembly GCF_016432865.1). Lineage (NCBI taxonomy): Eukaryota > Metazoa > Chordata > Mammalia > Dasyuromorphia > Dasyuridae > Antechinus > Antechinus flavipes. Next base: position 222,503,694 of record NC_067398.1, on the reverse strand, counting down.
GGTCCCATTGTGCTTGCTACTCAATGTGAGCCTGTGTTTGTAAAAAGGCCTGAAGCCTGGAATGTATTACAACTGGCAGTCTGTGCTGGAGTGCCTCTAGACTGGCGGGGAAGTGGGTATGCACTGTCCAAATTGAGAGATGGGCACACGGAGCTGAATGTGGGGAACCTGACTTTATTGTATTTGGTCCTGAGCCAAGTACAGCCAAGCAGCACTATTAGTCCTTTCCATTTTTAAGTTTTGAAATCAAACACTTCCCCTTGTTTCCTTCCAAAAGATGTTTATGAGTAATTCTCACTCTCTTGCCATCTGACTCTCTTCCCATTTTTCTTGGAGGAGAAAGCATTTCTATAATAATATATTTGTTAGAATTTAATAAAAATAATTAGTGAAATAGATTTTCTTATCATTGAAAAAATACCCCAGTTCTGTAATTCACTACTTCTGTGACCCTAGGGATTTATTTAAATTCCTTAGCCTCAGGTCCTTCTCTATCAAATAAAGGTGATCTCCAAGGCTTCTGCTAGGTTTAGATCCTACAGTTCTATATGTGGTTTGCATTATTCATACAAAAACAATTTTGACAGACAGGCAGTATCATTGATGGACCTGATTTATAATAAATTTAATTAGTCTAACCTCTTCCCCCTGTAAAATATTAACAGAGGTTAATGAAATAAAAAATCTGATCAAAACGTTCATTGACATCTTCAGGATAAATTATTTGTACTTTTGTCAATTGTCTTAACTTTAACTTTAGTTATTATTTATTGATTATCTAGAATTAATAACATTAATAATGAAGATTAAAATTTAAAATGTATGGGTGTACTTTTTAGTTAAAAAAAAAATTTAGGAGTAGGTAAGGAAATGAGGTTGTGATAAAGGAACAGTTCACATTAGTTCCAATTCTCCCAGATGAATTCATTTATTTATTTATTTAGATTTTTTGGGACGAGGAAAAAGAGGAGATTCTTTATTTCAATCGCTACCTAACCTTAATCACCGATTAAGGCCTCCTGTTGAAGACCTTATCTTATAAAGGCCCAGGTCTCCCATTTCATCTTGGGCCATTTTCAGTAATCTTCATTTGTATCTTGACACTGGACCCAGAAGGCTCTGAAGGGGAAAATGAGGCAGGTGACCTTTCACAGCCCTCCCTCACTTAAATCCACTTCACTTGCATGTCATAGTGTCACCTCCCTGATATCATAGTCCTCTTCCAGAACAAAGGACAAACAACAACAGTTCTTTCCTATTTCTCTTTATCTAAAAGTATAACTTCCCTGAGCCATGCATGGTTATATTTGATGGGATAGACATAGGGCTATTCTGACAGAATCAACATTGTGCCATGTCAGCCATATTATTCTGGTAGAACTTTTATGTAAGATCATGAATTTAAGCCAAGGAAGAAGTCTATATCCATTCATCAGTTGATTAAGGTTGCTTATTGGTAGGTTTTTCAATTGGACCTTGCTTTCTTTGTCTGTAGCTACAATCTGGCCCCCAAATATCCAGTGATATTTTAAGACTCAAATGAAATAATGAATATAAAGTACTTTGAAAACATAAAATCTTTTTATTAATGCTGGTTATTTATTGTTGTTGTTGAATTTGTTGTTAACCTATACTTACTGGGCCTATAGTCAAGTGATGATTTCATATCTTCAGTTTCTATTACACTCTTGCTAAACTCAAACAAGGTTTATAAAATGAAACAGGGGTCTACTGTTAAATATTGTTAAATTCTTCCAGAAAGAAAGAAAAAATGTATGCTTTTTAATTTTAATTTTCATTATTAATATATTATTAAGTTTAGGTAATTAAATAATAAATCAAGCCCTGGTTTATAGAAATTTCTGAATTTTGAGGTATAAATATTCACATTGAAGATTTAATTCTTACAACTTGGGGCTGGCCCCAACCACCTTTGAATATAACACAGTTAAAATTGTGCTTCAAAGAATTTAGTTAGGTGGTAGAGTATTTAATTTAGGTGATAGGAGAAAATTTTGTTTAGTATTATAGTTCACTTTAGAATCTGAGTTATCAAGGATAATTCTCTGATCTTGTTAAATCAATTGAAGAATTTGCTATGCAAGGCAAAGTCACATAGTAGCAAGCTGCTTGAATATGCAGGATTTTATATAGTTTTTGTTAGTATGAATCAGAAAATGTTATGACCCTAAAGTAATCAGTCTTTGTCATCATGGAGAAAAGGTTTGTATCAGAAAATGGAGAAAAACATTATGGAATATTTTAACCATTATACTTTAATGGGAGATCTCTCAAATTATGACACACCTTGAATTTATTTATTTATGTCAGTATATAAAGATATATATTAATTAGATTATAGATTAATAGGTTACCTTACTAATTACCATTTGTCTTGGAATATGAGTCTTAAGTGAACCAAAGTGAAATTGCAAGCACTCAAAAGGAGCAATTTCTTTTTTCTTTTTTTTTGCTGAGGCAATTGGGGTTAAGTGACTTGCCTAAGATCACACAGCTAGGAAGTGTTTTAAGAGTCTGAGACCAGACTGATTTCAGGACTGGTACTCTATAAAAGGAGCAACTAAAAAAAAAAAAAGGTAGCTCTCCATGAATCTTGAGTCATGAAATAAAGAAAAATATTTCTGGACACAGAAGCTTGTAATTATCAAGTCCTCAAGACTGCAATAGATAAGGCAGCAATCAAGAACTCTAAATCTTTTGCTAACCAAGAAAGTAATACTTGCCAAGACTTTTTTTGAAGGTGTTACTTGTATAGGACCCCAGTCTCTCTTTTTCAGAAATATTCTTAATGATATTTTCTGTTTTATATCATCATAATTTTTCTCCAGAATTCCTTCCCTGCTTCTCCCAGAGAATAATCACATGTAATAAATATTGTTTTTAAAAGATAAAAAAGGGAAAAAATCAGGACACACTCAATATAATGAAAAAGCTATATTTGAAATTACCCTGAAGAGGAGGGAACTTGATGTTTTGAGGAGAAAGTAGCCTTTGGACTTCCAGGGAATGAGATAATAGTACTAAAGGAATTGTCAATGGAAAAAAGATCATTTAATAAGAGTCAAAGGAAGGTTGGAGTGTTGAAGAAGTTGGGGCTTTATTTCATGTCAACAGTGGGCAGTTCTCTTGTACAACTATTCTTTTCCTTTCCTTCTTTCTCTGTAGATCACTCTCCTACTCTCTGCCTCTTGGTGAGGCATGTGTTTTTCTTCTCTATCTCATATACTTTTGTTGGTGTTGTTTTATTTTCCCCCAATGAAACCTTGCTTCCATTTCCTTATGGAACACATGATTATTCTTAACTGGAGTAGAGAGAGGTATTCCTTGGATCTAATAGCTATTGTATAATAACTGGAGTCCAATTATCAAAGAGTTCCAATTCACTACCTCTACTGGTCAGCCAATTTAAATGCAAAAATGAAAAACAAATAAAATGTGAATAAAATTAATAATCAAAGACCAGTATATGTTGATGCAACAATTCTCTGTTTTTCTTTTTAGGGTTATGTGATATCTCATATCACTTCATGTTATGTTAAGCTATGAAATGATTAGTAGTTGAAGTCATAGGATGTAGAGTTGAAAAAGACTTTAAAGATCATCAAGTTATCTCCAATCTTTTTTGCAGATGAGGAAACTGAGGCCCAAAGTAGTGAAGTGACTTTTTTGAGTCATCCTTGTATTAACAGAGTCAGTATGAAACCTCAGTTTGCATCCAGGACCATCTCCAGTCATCCTGATCTATACCTGGTCACTGGACCCAGAAGTCTCTGGAAAAGAAAGTGAGGCAGGTGACCTTGCCGAGTCCTCCCTCACTTAAACACAACTCACCTGCATGTCATAGTATCATCTCCCTGAGGTCATGGTCCTCTTTGAGAAAAGACAAACAACAATAACAACAACAACAACAAAAACCTAAGTTTTCTGACTTTACATATAGGACTCTTGATAATATACTTATATTATCTATATATACTTAGATATATACATATATAAGTATATATATGTCATATATATACTTATACTTATATATACTTATAATATACTTCCCACACAGGGCATAGAATTCATTCTGCCAACTCTATAAACATTTCATGTTCCTTTTTTCATTTGTGGAGATGCACTTAAAATGAACAAAATTTAAGTATAAATTAAAAAAAAAACCCTTTCTAAGGTCAAGAAAGTGAAAACACAGTTATATATTTTTCTTGTAAAGTGTAAAACAGACAATTAGGTCATATAGGGCTAGACCTCTAACTAGCAAGCTCCAAGTTCAAATCCTGCCTCAAAAACTTCCTGAACAAGTCACTTCATTTCAGTTTCTTCTTTTGTAAAATGGGAATAATAATAGCACCTATTTTCTAGGAATATTGTGAATATAAAATGAGATACTATTTGTAAAGTGTTTCACAAATTTTTATGTTCTAGAAATGCTAGTTCTTATTTTTAATGTGATATATGATATTAGGTAATGTATATTATATATGCATGTAATATATATTACGTGATATAACATGTAATAAATAACATTATTATTACATGATGAATGTTTAAAAGTATCTGAGGCAGTGACATAGAAAACTGGTCATTTTTGGTTTTCTTATGAAAATATCAGCAATAGGAGATCTATAATTTGTAATCAACCTATCAATCAATAAATATTTATTAAATGCCTAAAAAACCAAGGAGATATATTGTTTCATCAAAGCAATGACTCAGACTCAAATTGAAGCAATATTTAAGTTAAATTTTTGTGCATGCAAAGATAATTTTATCAGTGAACAAGAGGTAGCTCCTCACACAGAGAAAGAGACTCACGTTTCTATAACACGATTTAAACATCACTTACGTTCAACAACTCTGTGAAACAGTTAACACCCTTATTTCATAGATGAAGAAATGGAGGCAAAAAGAAGTTTTGAGTTTTGCTCAGTGATGTCCATTAGTAATTATCACTATGTGAGTATAGACATGTCTCTTGAACTCCCTTTATATTTGACGAAAAAATGAAGGCGTTCCATTCGATGACCTCTGGAGTCCCAAAGCCTAGGAGAATTATTCTTTGAACTCAGGTTCTCTGACTTCAATAATCATTCTATTACACATTATCCTCCTAGATTTAGATCTGAATGGGACTAGATTATTTATTTATTTATCTTGTAATAGTATTTTATTTTTTTCAAATACATGCAAAGATAATTTTCAACATTCCCCTTTGCAAAACCTTGTGTTGCAAAATTTTCTCCTCTTCTCTTCCTCCTCTCCAAGATAGCAAGCAATATGATAGAGGTTAACCATGTACAATCTAAACATATTTCCATATTCATCACATTGCACAAAAAAAAATCAGATAAAATGGGAAAAAATATGAGAAAGAAAAAAAGCAAACAACAAAAATAATAAAAATGTGAAAATACTATATTTTGATCCACATTCAGTCTTCATAGTTCTCTCTCTGGATGTGGATGGCACTTTCCATAACAAGTCTATTGGAATTGCCTTGAATCTACTCATTGCTGAAAAGAGTTGATCATAGAATACTTAAATTCTGTCTGTCTCCTCTTCCTCTTATGCAAAATGAGGATAACAAGAGAACCTATTTGTTGTGAGAATAAAATGAGATATTTGTAAAGTGATTTGCAAATCTTAAAGTGCTGTATAAGTGCTACCTACTATTATTATTACTACTAATAACTAATCCAACTAATTTTATTTGTGAAGGTAAGATTAGCTTGCTCTATCACCTACTTCAAATGATTATTTTTAAGTATCAATTTGTTTTAAACAATTCTTATTAGCTTACAATAACATTTAAGATTTACCTTTTATATTAACTTCATGAAGTAGGTTAAAAATAATATTCTTACTTTGGAAGAAATGGAACAGAGGGAAAATTTATTCAGGAAAATTTGGTCATAGTCACATGACAAGCAAGTTATAAAAATACTTCATATTTTTACTATAGTCTTTTAATTTTTAATGCCTTTTTACATCTATTATTTTATTTTGTCTTTTTGAAGTAACTAGGGTGAATATTATTATCTTCATTTTCTAATAAAAAACTTGAGGTATTAAGAGAGCAATCCACTTAGCCAAAATCATAGAGTTGAGCCAGGACCAGAATTCAGGTTCCATAATTCTCTGTCTAATGATATTTTTGCCAGGTCAAACTACCAAGTCTTAGAATAGCAAGCCCTTCTTTCTGTGCATGGCTTGGTCATTGCTTAGTCAACCAAATCATTCTATCTCTCTTCTAAAGACATATAAATCAAAGTACTTGAAAGGCAATAGTTTCAGGATAATCATTCCAAGGAGTTTATTGGTCACAAAGGACCTATTCAGAATGGTCTTTGAGTACTTATCTAAAAGAAGAATTCTATCTACTTGCCATTTTCTTTACTGGTTCCTGCTGCACCTTCCTTACCACTGCAGTGGTCCTTTTTGTTTATGCTGCTACTGAATACTCCTGGCAGATCTTAACCCTCTCAGCTTTGGAACTTCCTTCCAGAGCCTATGCTATTCTGTTTGGAGAGTGTGTTACACAAGTCCCTTTATCTGATCATCCTAAGCCATGCTTTGTCCTGTTCTGTCCAGATAATCTTTTGCCATCCACTTAGCTGCCAAGCAAGCACCTCATATTCCCACATCCTTTCCATTTAATGGGAAACATCCTTTGAAATTAGATGTTAAGAGAATGTGGAATTGAAGAGAGAAATTTAAGTTTAGTGTGGACAGGAGTACGATATAAAGGGATTGAGATTCACAGAAGAAATAGGAAGTAAAATAAGCAATTATACATGTTTAGGTTTTTTTTTTTTTGAGGAATTATAAAGAGTAAGAAATATGGGTTTATAAGTTACAGCATAGTAGGATCAAGTGAGGATTTAAAAAAAATTGTGATGTATATCCGAACATTTATATATATATATACACAAGTCACATCAAATCAACAAATATTTGTAAAGCATATTATGCACCAGTCACTGTGCTGAACACTAGGGATAATAAGAAAAGCAAAGAAAAAGTTCTTACTCTAGGAAAGAAACAAGTATTTGTTAAGCACATAGTTTGTGCCAGTCACTGTACTAATGAGGAAGATTACATGCAGACAAATATGAGTAAATAAGATATAATAATATCTTAATAATAATATAATATATATAATATAAAAATATAATAATAATATAATAATAAATAAGATAAATTGAGGATAGTTTCAGAGGTAAGGCGTAGTATTAAGGGGGATTTGAAAATGTTTGTACACAGTGGACTTCTGGCTGAGATCTAAAAGAAGCCAGGGAAGACAAGAATGGACATGAGAAGGGAAAGAATTCCCAGCAAGAGAGGAAAATAAAAATTAGAGATGGAGTGTTTTGTTTAAGAAATAGCAAAGTGGCTAGTGTCACTGAGTTAAAGAGTACATGAAAAAGAGTAAGTATAAGAAAGCCACAAAAGTAGGAAAAAGTCAAATTATATGAAGGCCTTGAAAAGCCAGATGGAAGATTCTATATTTAATTCTAGATATAATATTTCGTCATTGGAGTTTTTTGAATGGGCTGGAAATGGGGAGAGATGGCCAGACATATACTTTAGAAAGATCAGGAATGGAACATGTTGATAAACCAGAAAATAAAAATTAGAGAAGAAAAGGCATTGAAAAAGCATGCTATCAGAACAGAGAGGAGGTGATGGGATCAAAGGCCTAAGTTGAACTTTTGACATTGTGATATTTGATGTTGAGAATATTTTGATATATTGATTCAACTCATTGGTACAATGAATATAATATTAAACTTGGAGTGAGGAAGATCTTTAGTTAATCTTGCCTCAAACACTTAGCAGCTATGAGACTTCCAGCAGGTCATGTAATCTCTATTTGCTTCAAATTTCCCAACTGTAAAATGGGGTTAATAATAGCACTTACTTAACTGAGTTATGAGGATCAACTGAGATAACATATTCAGTCAAACACTTTGCAAACTTCTCCATTTGCATTTGCTGCTGTTATATCAAATAGAATAATAGAATAATGTGATTAGAAAGGGGATTTCCAGAATTCAGAATTCTGAAGTTCTTCATGGAATTGATGAGGTCATGATGTTTGAGGAAATATAAATGTGTGTATTGAGGCTTCCAAATATTAGAGCAGAGATCTGGTTGGGGAGAGAGACTGTGTGTCAGATATTGAGTCACTTGAAAAAGCAAGAGTTATGCTCTGGGGACTCGAAGATCTTATTAAGAAACATTTGGAAAAGATGACACTATAGTGGAGAACAACTCAAAGGATAAGAAGTACAAAGTCACAATTAAAGAAGAACATTAATCCTTAGGATTAATTAGGATTGTTAGAAAGAAAAAAATAGTTCCGATGTAATGATATTTAATTGCGACAATTGTGAAAGAGCAGTAATGATTAAAAATATTACTGAGAAGAGTGCATAAAATGGCCCATGTGTAAACAATTCAAAAGGGAATTTGTTTTGTAGGATTCCTTTCTATTCCTATCACTGAGTGGGTAGGAGTTAAAAAAAATACTTTATTTTCAGCCCACTCTATTGTAACATGTATTTATACTAAGGTATAAATGTGACATAAGCTCCTGATTAGAGTAAATGCCTCCATAGATTGTGCCACATTACTCTTGTAATAGATGCAGTTATCTTGATGTGTTGGAAAACCTGAAAATAGAATGAAATATTCACACAATCTGAGCTAAACCTTTACTTTCCTTGTTGAAGTTAAATGAAACTTTTCATGGAACACAGATTTACCCAGTGCAGGCCAAGAAAACTCAGTTAATCTGATCCTACCAATCACATTCATAAGCTGGCATTGCCAATTTATAATGTCCTCTGTTGCAAGGCAAGCATTTTCCCCTAATTTTACATAAAACTGTTTCTGCTAAATGCCTAACAGATGACAGAAGGGATTCAATGTGGTTAAACTGAGTATTGCAGTGGCCTGGGATTTAACAGGAAGAAAGATGGGTTTGATTTACAGAATTCTCACGAATGTTCCATAGGTCATTAATAATCTTTTAATAGTGGTAACTAAAAAGAATTCTTCTTAGAAATTGCCTGATTTCTCTCTCTAAGTCTCTGTCTCTCTGTCTCTTTCTCTCTGTCTCACACGGTCTCTGTCTTTCTCTCTGTGTCTCTCTCTGTCTCTCTCTCCCTCTCTCTTTCTGTCTCACTTTCTGTCTCTCTCCCTCTCTGTCTCTCTCTGTCTCTGTCCCTCTCTTTCTCTCTGTCTCAAGGTCTCTGTCTCTCTCTCTCTCTGTTTCTTTCTCTCTCTCTCTTTCTCTCTCTCTCTCTCTCTCTCTCTCTCTCTCTCTCTCTCCCTTTCACTTTCTCTCTGTCTCTGTCTGTCTCTATCTGTCTGTCTATCTCTTTCTCATACACATTTAGAATAATAGTTCAGATTTTCCATATTGTTATAAATATAAGCCATCCTTGCCCACAAATCTGATTACTATTATTTTAAAAAAATTGCTGAAGAACAAATTTATGTATATGTGTGTATATGTATGCTTATATACAAAACAACAAACAAGATGGCACAATACAATACAATGCAATACAAATAAACATTTATTAAGTACTTATTATGTATCAGGAGTAATGCTAGAGATTATAAAAAAGACAAAAGAGTTCTTGTCCCCAAGTTGCTTATAATCTATGGGAGAAGACAATACCAAAAGAAACTGAAAGTGGGGAGGGGCAACGACCACCATAGAGCTCAAGGCTAGGTGGGCATGTTGTTCTGTGGGGTCCAAACCACTCAGAGCTGCTGCTAGAAAGTAGTGAGTTGCCTGGGAAATTCAGACCCTAGATTTTTACGAAGGAAAGATTTTGTTTGGTGGGGAGGGGAAGGGGTGGTGAAGAGGCAGCTAGGTGGCAGCTAGGTGGTGTAATGAGCTCCAGCCCTGAAGTCAGCAGGACCTGAGTTCAAATTTGGCTTCAGACACTTAACACTTCCTAGCTGTGTGACCTTAGGCAAGTCACTTAATACCAATTGCCTCAGCAAAAATAAATAAATAAAAGAAAAAAAAAGAAAAGAAAAAGAAAGAAAGAAATCTGAATTACCTGCTTCCTTTCATGCAGTCATCTCTTAAGTGGAATTTCCAATATGGACAATGAATTGGAAGGAGGGGTGGTGGTGGATAAGTTATTTTGAATAAGAAATTGACAATTGGGGCAACTAGTTGGTGCAGTGGATAGAGCACCAGCCCTGAAGTCAGGGGGCTCTAAATTCAAATGTGATCTCAGACACTTAACACTTCCTAGCTGTGACCCGGGACAAGTCACTTAATCCCAATTTCCTCAGCCAAAAAAAAAAAAAAAAAAAAAAAGGAAAGCTTTGGTAGGAGTTTAGTTCTCCTTCCTCCAGACCTGAAACAGAAGGGAAAGAAATCTGAAGGATTGGAGATGTTGACTATCCCAAATAGACATGATGATGAGATTTCAGGTAATTTTTATATGCTTTAATTTTGTGAAAGCAATGGTCACAGGTGTAACTTCTAATGACACTATGTTAACTCAGAACATGTGACACTGACCAGATGAAACTTTTGTTGTGTTTTTATTTTGCTCTTTTATAGTGTTTTTATTTCTGTAGTTTTTAAGAATGAGTATTCCAAAGGCAGTCATAGTGATACAATGAATAGAATGCCAGGTTTGGAATCAGGAAGATTCATCTTCCTTAGCTCTTTGCTTTTATTTTATTTTGATTTTTTAAAGTTAATAATGGTTGTGATAACCTATGTGAGGTCTTTGGTATTTTCAGAGTTAATAGAAGTTGCATAAACTCTATAATTCTTTAGTCCTTTATCTTCAGAGTTGATATTCCTCATGCCTCTCTAATAATACGCACTGTATTTTACTCTGCTTGCTTCTTTCCCTTAAATTTTCCCTGCCTCCTACATTCCCTATTATTGTGGTCGTCAATAACATCCTCCCCGTTCCTCAGCCTTACAAGCTACAAGTCATCCTGAATTCCTCACTATCCTTACCTACCACATCCAAGCAGTTGTCAAGGACTATAGCATTGACTTCTGCATCATCATTCATGCATTCTCCCTTATCTTTTTGGACATTACTACCATCTTGACACTGCAAATCCTCATCACCTTATGCTTCATTATTACAATAGCCTGTTGATGGTTTTGCCCGGCTCAGGTTTCTGTTCACTTAATCATTCAGCCAGGAAAATGATTTCCCTAAAACTTAGGTCCAATCTTACCATTCTCCTACTTACCTGTGTTTCCCTGATAATAAGACCTATCCTGAATATAAGTCCTCTCCTTACTGTGTAAGATTCCTCTAAAATAAGCCCTCCCCCGAAAATAAGCCCTATTGAGATTGCTACTCTAGTGACGGTGATCCCCTGTGCTACACACGCTACATTACAGTACCCTCTGTATGCACCGTCTCCCCCCTGGGTGAAACACACTCCGTGCTCTGAGCTGCATCCAATCAGAGCTGCAGCAGTGAGCGCATCATCCTGTTCTTCCCCAGTGATTTGATTAAAATAAGCCCTCCCCTGAAAATAAGCCCTCTGGTGTTTTTCTGTCCAAAAAAATAATAAGACAGTGTCTTATTATCGGGGAAACACGGTAACAAAATCTAACAGCATCAAAAGATATGATCTGTGCCCAAGGGATATAAAATCATGTGTATCCTTTAACCTAACAATCCACTTCCAGGCATGAATCCTCAAAGATATTTTTATATGTATAGCAGCTCTCTTCTCAGGGTAAAAATTAGAAATTGAAGGGATGCCTTTCAATTGGGGAATGGCTGAATATATTGGGATCTGTGAGTATAATGGAATATTATTGTTCTATGGGAAATAATGAGCAGAATGTTCTCAGAAAAACTTGAGAAAGTCCTCCATGAACTCAAACAAAGTGTGTACAAAGTAATAGAAATGTTGTGGGAAGATCAGCTGTGAATGATTTTGCTTTTCTCAACAATACAAAGATAAAATGCTTATGCTGAATGATTTGTGATGAAAAATATTATCTGTACCCAAAAAAAGAATTGATTGTATCTGAATACAGATTGAATCATAAACTCTTTCTCTCTCTCTCTCTTTTTTTTTTTTTTCTTAACTTTATTCTTTATTGAGGGCTGGGTGTTTTTTTTTTTTTTTTTTTTTTTTTTAAGGGGGGACAGAGATCTATGTTTTCTTTCACATGATTTTTGTAGAAATGTTTTGCATAACTTCACATGTGCTTTCTTAATGGGGTCTGGGGGCTGGGAGAAGGGAGAGAGTCTAGAACTCAAAGTTTTAAAAACAAATGTAAAAAATTTATTTTAAATGTTACTGGAGAAAAAAAATTAAATAAATTAAAAAACTAGTAGCTCACTATTGCTTTTGGCATCAAGTTCAAAATGCCATGTTTGGCTTTCAAGATATTTTTAACTTAATGTCCTCCTATCTTTCTACTCTTCTTATATATTACTCCTCACTAAGTATTCTAAGATCCAGTGACATTAACCTCCTGAGTGTTTCACTAATAAGATACTCCATTTTTCTGCTTCTGGTATTTTTTGAGCTATCCCCTATGCTCAGAATACTCTTTCTCCTTAATACTACCTACTGATTTCTTGGGCATCCTTTTAAAAAATATCTGCCTCTATTAATCTTTTCTATTTGTTCTATATGTCAAGATATATTTGTAATATTTGATATTGATATATTACATATATTTGTTTGCATGTTATCTTAAGTTCCTTGAGGACAGACATTGTGTTTTGTCTTTTTTCAAAAAAAATAGTTCTAGAATTTAGTACAAAAAGCTGCTTAGGTTGCTCAGTGTTGGTGATTGGAATGCTGATTTTTTACTTTGAGTTCAAATTTGGCCCCAGACACTTATTAGCTATATCACCCTGGGCAAGTCACATAACCTTGTTTGTTTTGGTTCCTCATCTATAAAATGAGCTAAAGAAGGAAATGGCAGACTACTCCAGTATCTTTGCCAAGAAAACTCCAAATGGGGTAATGGAGAATTGGACATGAGAGAAAAAATTCAAGAACAACAAAAATTTATCCAGATGAAACTCAGTTTTTCATTTAAGGACAAAGCAAAACAACTAAGAGAAGACAGTTAACCATAAACATTCACTCAAAAATATAATTTGAGGATTAAAAAAAAAACTTTCAAGATTTGTCACCATTGAAAGACAAATTCTATCAGGAAACTGAGAAACAAATTGTTCCAGAATTAAAGAAATTTCTGAATGGAGATATAATACCACAATACAATGTATGCCATCCCATATGTCACCAACCCATACCAGGGTTTCTTAACCTTGCCTAATTAATAATGCTGCCTTATTCAGTAGGGCAGCGAGGTGATACAGTAGATAGAGCACCAGCCCTGAAGTCAGGAGGATTTGGGTTCAAATCTGGCCTTAGACACTTAACACTTTTTAGCTATGTGACCATGGGCAAGTCACTTAATATCCAATTGCCTCAGCAAAAAAAAGAAAAAAAAAGAAATTTATTCAGCAAATCGAGAGAAAGCATGTTTCAATGGTCTTAGAATTTATGTGATTTACAGTATATTAAAATCCTATGTAATGTAATGAAGGCTAGACTCTAAAACTTTTATAATAAAAATATATAAATGTACTTTCATGATGAAGAATAAGAGAATATATCAAAACATTGTGACTCCCTTATCATTACCAAATTTTCGGAAAAATTAACAGTATTATAAAGAAGATATGTTGAAAGAGCAGAAGGGAACAAGTATTTATTAAGTGCTGACTAGATACCATGCAATGATCATAAGGGCTTTATAAATATGATCTCAATTATCTTCACAAACATTCTGTGAGGCAGATGGTATTACTCACATTACAAGTGACAGAAGTTAAAAGACTTGCCCAGTTTGAATTCAGATTATGCTGCTGTGAATAGTTCTGGGCTTTTAGTCAGGTTTGACTCCTCTTCCTGAGTTCAAATCCAGCCTCAGACACTTACTAACTGTGTGACCCTGGCACATCACTTAATCCCAGTTGCTTTGGTTTCCTTATTTATAAATTGAGTTGGAGAAGAAGTGGCAAACTACTCCAGTATCTTTGCCAAGAAAATCACAAATCGGTCATTAAGAGTCAGACACAATTGAAAATTACTAAACAAATTCTTAACATCAACCCCAGCTCTCTGTGCCACTTAACTACAATATTGCATATGAAATTTAAAAAAAAAAAAGGAGGGGAGGATTCTGGGAAGAGGGTGGAATAGGTTGATAAATTTCAGACTCTTCAGATTTAACTGAGGTGAACAAATTTGCACCTCATGCAAACATAGACTGGTGAAAAATCAAGAAGATGGGTCAGAACAGGGATCCTCTTGATAATACAACCCAGAAGATCAGAAGAAAGATTCTGGGCCAGGATTAACATGAGTGAAGTGCAAACATCTCTGGGCTATCTCTGCAGAATCACCAATATGGAACTAGATGGTATGGCTGGAGCTTCAGCAGGAACCACAGAAACTTTCACCTCCTGGATAGGGAGTCAGGGGCTGAGTCCTGAAGACAGAGAGAACCATGGCTGATTAGGAATGCCAGACCTAGCTGTGCTTAGGGACATAGTCCTGGGCAAAAAGGAACCAGCATACCCACGAGTGCAGAGGCAGTGGGGCAGGGAGGCTGCTGGCTGCAGGCACTTGCTAGAGTGGGGAGCTCTTGCTTTGGGGTTCTAGTCAGAAGGGAGAACTGAAGTGAAGCTAGAGACACCATTTCCCTCCTCCCCCAGCATTAGAGGTAATTACACTAATACCTCTTATTAAAAAAAAGAATTGGCAAAAAGAAGAAACCCAACCATAGAAACTTACTATGGGAACAGGGAAGACCAGGGTTCATCTTCAGAACAGAGAATTAAGGAAAAAAATATTCTATGCCAAAGAGTAACATGAAATGGCTCCCTGCCCATAGAGAATTTACAGAACTCAAAAAAAGAATTTAAAAATCAAATGAGAGATGCTGAAGAAAAATAAAGCATAAAATGAAATAAAAACCATCCAAGAAAAACTAGATTATGAAAAATAAGTTAACCAACTAGAAAAGGAGATACAGAGACTCAAAGATGAAAATTAGAATTGGGCATGGGGAAGCCAGTGAAGCTAGGAGAGTCTAAGAAATAACAAAACAGATTATAAAGAATAAAAAAAAAATAGAACAGAATGTGAAATATCTTATAGGGAAAACAACAGATGTGGAAAATTGATCAAGAAGAGAAATTATAAGAATATTTGGTTGCCTGAAAGTTGTGAACAAAAATAAGAACCTTGACACAATAATGCAAGAACTAATCCAAAAAACTTGTCCTGAAGTGATAGAACATGAAGGGAAAGTAGAAAAAGAGATAATCCACTGATCACCATCTTAAAGAGATCCTTTGTGAAAAACACATAAGAACATTATTGCCAAATTTCAAAACCCCCAGGTAAAAGAGAAAATTTTGCAAGAACTAAGAAAAACAATTCAAATACACTGGAGCTACAGTTAGAATTGTACAAGACTTTATCAACAGCCACAATAAAAGTCTGTAGGTCCTGGAATCATATCTACCAACAATCAAAAGACTTAGTCCTGTGGCCAAAAATAACATATCCAGCAAAATTATAATTTTGATTTATATATATTCAATATTGAATGAGAAAAAAATAGACATTAAATGAACTTGAAGATTTCCAGTTCTTTCTATCAACCAAACCCAAACTTAATAGAAAATTTAGCATATAAGAGCCAATATCAAAGATCAATCTCAATAAACTTAACAACTACAAATTATTTTTTTAATGGCTAATATATACCATATGTTTAAGATTGTTATTAACAATGGAGTAATTCAAAAGTAAATTTGGGCTAGAGTTAAGGTAAACATAGTAATTATGTTATACAAACGAGGTGCAGAGGAATAGTAGAAACAAAGGTATTAGAGGGCTAGGAAGGCTCCTAGATTTGAAAACCCTATCATATCAGGAATAGGTTAAATAGGCAACACTACATATATATCATGAAGGGTATAGCACCCTCCAAAATCTATAAAAAAGGGGGTGAGGGAGGCAAGTTAGGAACAGAATTAAAGCAAAGGATTATCAAGAATAGGAAAGATAGTGTGTGTGTGTGTGTGTGTGTGGTTATATATGTATCTATCTATCTATCTATCTATCTATATATATATATATATCCTTTCTTAACTATAGGCTGCTTAGGGATGAAAGGGAGAAAAAGAATAAAGTAAAAAAGGTGCACAGCAACAAATAAAAGAATAATTTACAAGAAAGTAAAAAAAAAGATAGACTCTCATGAATATAATTTCTTCTACTAACATATATATACTTTCTTGATCTGGTAATTGGTAAATATTTTGAATCCTCCCTAATGTCTGTTGAGCCTATGACAATGTTGTTTTTTGTTTTGTTTCATTTTGTTTTGTATTCCTTTTCTGTTTTTCTTTTTATTCTGTTTTTCTTTTTCTTAGTCTTTTTTAAATAAAATAAAATTTAAAAATTAAAATATATAAAAATTGTAAGCTTCATAATATAAGAACTTAATTATTTTACTTTGTCCTAGTTACTTTGCATATTAGTACAATTTTTGTAGTAACTTTACTTACAGATTTATTTTGAATTAGTATATAAATCTAAAAATAGGTCTATGAATATTTACCTAAGATTGAATGAAAATGTGTTTCCTTATAAAATTTATTTATAAATTGTTCTGAATATACTAATGGAGGTATTTTTTTGGTTGGCTTGTTTTCTTTCCTCTCATGGTAATGACAATATTTGTAAAATTCTAAAAGTTCAGCTGAAGTAGAATTTAAATTCTACATGTCTTTGGAAAATCCATAAATATTGCAGGAACATGAAATTAACTAAATATTAATTATAACTCCATCATTTTCAGTGGTATTTTGCAACGTGAACTTGGAAATTCATTTTCTTACTATTATCCTTTTTGATAATGGTTTTTATTTCCTCAGTCTTGCATATCACTTAAAAAATGTCCTTATCAATATGTTTATAATATATCTCAATGTAATTTTAGGTCCTCAGTATATGAGATATCTCTCTACTAGACTGTAAGCTTCATGAAAGCAGGAACATTTTATATTTTCTTCAGCATCTACATCATAATGCTTCTAATTATTTCTAAATAATGATTATTGAATTTTAAGTATTGAATTTAAGTATTAATCTTTTGTAGGGAATGATATGATCTCTATGCAGGTTGTCCCAAAAGTTACTAAAGCTTTAAATTGCAGGAAGACTTTTGGGACACCTAGTACAGCTATAAATATTCTTTTTCTTTCTCTCTCTCCTCACAAGCCTTCCATTTCTCTGTTTCTCTCTTTCAGAAATGCATAGTAATTTAACAAAATTCTCAAACAATGTGCAAAAACAAACCTTACCTTGTGGCTAGATTGTCTCAGATTGTTGTATGAGGGAGTGAGAAAGAAGTCAAGTGACATATTTAGTGTTCTATAGCCAGTCTGAGATAGGATTTGAAAATAGGACTTCCGGAATCTTAAGTCACTACATCAAGCTATCTCTATTAAATTGTGCAAAGTAAGCACTTACTGTTTATTGAATGTAAACAAAATTAATTGAAAGAATTGAATGCAGTTGCTCATTAAAAAAAAATACCTCAATGCAATAGACATTTTTTGAATGTTTAGCACTTTTGGTAACTGAAATAAATAGCTTCCTCAAAAGAAGTAGCATAAGATATTCTCTCAAATCAATTATGCAATAAATGAGGTGAAAATAATTCAAGAAATAATTAAGGCGAATTCATGTGAGCTAGAAAGAAAATTAGTTATTATAGGCCCATAGATGGATATTATTAATAATATGACTGGTTGCTTCATATTTTAACTAACTTTTCTTGCTATCTAGGTCTTAAATTCAGTTGTTTCTATGCTTTTTAAGAGAGGGTTGTCAATTTGTAAATGTAACACATTTTAAAATTACCAAATTTTTTCAATGATTTATTTAAAATATTTATGCTTTCTATAAATTTTGGTGCTTTGGAGCAAAACATGAATTGGCCCATTTAAGGTTTACCAAGTGGCAAGCACTGTGCTTGATCTTGAGATGGAACATAGGACAATAAAAAAAGCATGTCCACTATTTTGAGGATTCATATAATTTCACTGGGAATATAAAAAAGGGCAAATAACAAGAAACAATGACAAATTATTTTACAATTTATGATCTTGGCAAAATATATGGGAAATTACGTATCGATCTGCTCATAGACTATTCAATTTTTAATTCCATGTAGAATTATTATTTATGCAAATATTTCATAAATGACTTTGTTTCTTTCAAATGACACCTGTTCAACTGATGGCAACATTCTATGGCAACAGGTTATTTGAAGAGCCTGAAAGAACTCAATGTGAATTTCAACCATCTGAAGAGTATTCCTCCAGAATTAGGAGACTGTGAAAATCTGGAGAAACTGGATTTGTCTGGAAATCTAGAATTAACGGAGCTTCCATTTGAAGTAAGATATATCCATTTCTATGTGGAGATTTATTTTTATTGGAATTATGGAACTAGTTCATTTTACTTAACATAAAGTACAGGGAGGGATTTGTATAAACTAAAATCTATTTTATTAAAACTACTCATTAATCTGTTTTAATTTTGAGACCATAAAACAATTTATTGAAGAAGGAAATCATTTATAAGGCAGGTTAAAGAAAAAATTACAATGATATCAAACTAGCAAGTATGAAAATTACAGGTTTGAGGGTCAATTTCGTGCTAAATTATTTTATCCAAGGCAAAAGAAGGCAATCAGCTCATCATGAAGCATAATATATCCGTGATGGAAATGGATCTCAGAGAATATCTAGTACCCAAGTACCAGCAAAAAAACAAAAACTTCTATTTTTCTTAGTTTTTTCCAACTGGGGATAAATGAGAGGTTTTGTGAAGATTAAATAAGATAGTGTTTGTAAAGCAAATGTAGCAAAATGTCACATTTTGCTTATAACTGGATTGATCTGTTGAAAATAAGAATAAATCTAAGTTTGGCTGAGGTATGGGGGTGACTATGGAGAGCTGAGATCTGGGAAAAGCACATGTCAAGGAGAGATTCAATGGCAGGAAGGTTTTTATTTTGAATTGTTTTTCAGTTGTGTCTGACTCTTTGTGACCCCGTTTAGGGTTTTATTAACAAAGATACTGGAGTGGTTTACTATTTCCTTCTCCAGCTCATTTTACAGATGAGGAAACTGAGGAAAATAACTTGGCCAGCGTCTTACAGCTAGTAAATATTTGAGGTTGGATTTGAACAAAGGAAGATGAGGCTTGGTATTTTATCCAGTATATCCAGGGAAATGTGGCAGTAATCTGGCCTTGGGAGTGCTATATAGTTTGTCCTGTCCGGCAGGACATCAACAGTGGGTCATCGAAGGGAACCAGGGCCGAGGGGGAGCAAAGGCTCTGTAAGACAATCAGTCTGTAAAGCACCACGTGCTTTGGAATGGAATCGGAGAGACAGAGAGGCAACTCAAGCTTTAAGATGGTGAATGTCTCTGTTTAATGAATGAAGAGAGTTTAATTAAATAGGATTTCTGAGTGGGGGGTTACAATGAGAAGAATGTCGGAACATAGGTGTGGCGGAAATCCTAGAGTATACTGTTATCTAGATCTTGGGCGGAGATGACCGATTTCTTGGGACACACATTATCTAATCTTTAGGAATTTAGGGTGTATGCTAATCTTCTTAGCTCTTTGTCTCCTGCGTCCAAGGACATGGCAATGTTCAAGGACATGGTCTCTTGGCATATCCTCAAGAGTGGTCTCTGGCATATCTTCAAGAGCATGGTCTCTGGCATATCCCCCTTTCTTTATTAATATATAGGTGGGAGGCCTGTCTTAGGCTATGTGGCCGGCATCCATATTCAGTACCCAAGTAATCCGACCTTAAAAGGCCAGAAAAGGGCAGGACCCCTGTCTTAGGCTATGTGGGCGGCATCCGTCCCAGCACCCCAGCATCAAACTTCCAGGGTGTGCTTCTGGAAAACGGGCCCACAATAATCCCGTCATTGGGTGTTCCTGCAGCCAGAGGGTATGATGACCCTGAAATATGGGGCCACAATAATCCCGTCATTGGCTCACCCACAGCTTAACTACCGAATGCGAGGGGGCAATACCTGAGACCAGACCTTGTATGGATATGAGGAGGAGGTGGGGCAAAAGTGCTTAAGGCAAAGTGAATAGGAGCTAAGAGTTCCCATTCTTTCAGGTATATTGAAAAAATATACCAGTTTCCCCAATGTTCTATCTCTACCTCCCCTTTTCAAATGACCATTCCCCATATAAATCCCAAGAGCAAATCAAAATCCCTATACATAACAGACTAATACAGTAGCATTTCCTAAAAAGCCCTCAAACATAACAGCAATAATTACATAGTTTTAACAAATCCATATCAAATCTTAAAACACACAGTAATAGATGATCCAGGCAAGGTTTAACAGTCAGTCAACCATTCCCAAAGTCCCTCATATCAGTCCAAAGTACAGTCGATGCAGGGTCAAGTCCATGGTCTCATTTTAAAACTGCTGCTTCAGGCTGTGAAGTGATAGGCTCTCATTCCTTGTAGAGTGGGTGTGTCATGCTGGCAATCAAAGCTGATCAAAGCTGATCCAGGTTCCAGAAGCAAGTCAATATCTGTAATTTGACCAAAATCTAAAACAAAAACACAAATCTAACACATAAAGATTGGATCAGTCTCAGATAGAAAGACTCAGTTCACCAGACTGTTGCAAAATACGAGGAGGCCAAAATGGATTGGCCAGCAGTTTCCTATGTGACGAGATGAGTTTGCTTTACAGGCCAAGCAAACGGCTGCAGTGTTACAGACCTCTGTTAATTGTCCACTTATGTAGAAACCTTAAAGGAACAAAACACAAATATCCAGTAACAGACAGATGACCAGGCGAAATACTCAGTTGGCCAAGCATTTAGGATACAATGATTACATATAACCAGACTGAAAATAGCAGGGCATGACATAATTGAATTGCATTAACAGTTCTA
The DNA here is from genome assembly GCF_016432865.1 of Antechinus flavipes. Taxonomy (NCBI): domain Eukaryota; kingdom Metazoa; phylum Chordata; class Mammalia; order Dasyuromorphia; family Dasyuridae; genus Antechinus; species Antechinus flavipes. The sequence continues at coordinate 222,482,589 of NC_067398.1, read as the reverse complement.
TTGACCATTGCTCTGATCAGAGAGATCAGTTACAGAAGGAAAAATTCAAGAACATAACTATAACATAACCTAAGCAATTGAGTTTTAACAGCTTATCAATCAATTGTCCCATTAACTGTCACAGGGTGGAGCTTTAAAATTCCCAAATAGCATTAGCGAATTAACTCTAAGCCCAAAGACTCCAACAACAGATGTCATCAAATTTCGGATAAATCTTAAACAATTATTTATCATATCCTTATAAGTCATAACAGAAAGCAATTTTGTCTCAGTAAGTTCACAACTTAGAACAATTATCATATCTAGGTAGATGTTACATAAGTGAGCATTATACATACAAATCATTTTGCTTTTAAAATACCCAATACATAGAAAAATATCCCAAATTGCATATTGTAACAAACATTTTCAAAAGGACAAAGAGAAAAAACTATTATGTTCAGAGACCCTTTAAATAACCTCAGAATGACCCAATACAATCAATTTAAACTTTATACAAAAGACCCAATTCCACATAAAAGAATTCAAGAAGGTTTTTTTAACATAGCAATTAAACTCTTAGAAATATTCGTACCAAAGTATGGATCACCTTTACGACCATATCTCTTAACCAAGAAAACCTTTATGAAGAAACAAATATTCAATCAATTAAGCTAAAGTAAGCATGTCCTTAAAAATCACAGTTTGCTGCACTGGCTGTAATCAGTTAAGAAAAAAGCGGCAGGAACATACTCAGGGAGGTGAGGGGCGGAGAAGATTCCATATGGCCATCCTTCCCCCACTCCTGACCCCCTAGAAAAAACTTCCCTCAGGTTCCCCACTCAATTTTCTACATGGGGATCCTATTCAAGATTTAACCCATCAGTTTCCCAATATCAGGTTTCTTCCCAAATCCACCCATTTCCAACTTTCTCTTTCCCTCTGACTACTTACTTAAACAATCTCCTTAAAGAACTTTCCTTCCCAGATACTCCTTTGGTGAAGTAGCAGAAGGCAGTGGGGGTGGGTGACTCCTTCCCCCACCTCTTCACCTACTCCCAAAAGTCTTTCTTTCACCCTTCTGATACCAATCAAACCTTTAATTTCCCTTGCAAATCAGTCCTTCCTAACTCACCTGCATTCCTCTTTCCTTTTCCCATCAAAAACCTGTAAGATTCAACCCTATAGAGAATAATAAACCTCCAAAGATCCACACATGTCCAGCAGAGCTGGTTTTAAAGTATTAACTTGTGTTAACAACCTTCAGAAGGTAACAAACTGAATCAAAGTAATACAGCTGTTTTTAAAAGTTTTACCACATTTCTTCTAGCAGCGATTATCATCTTATCTCTAGAGCTATTTATTGCCTAGGTCAGGCTAAGCTTGAATATTATAGTTCTATACTCTAGCAGGCTTTTCCTTAAAGACATGCAAATTATCCTTAATCATTGTTCTTAAAACTTAACAAAGCTTTTAAATCAGCAAAAACAGATTAGGGGCTTTTTCCAGGATTCCCCACCCTCCGAAAGAAGTATAATTCCTTTTTCTCTTATCTCCCTTCTCACAGGCTGCTGCAGTCAGCCAGAGACAGAGAGAGAGAAAAAAAAAAAAGATTTTTCAAACTTCTTGATATTTTCTAAGCCTGCAATACAGAAGCTGAATCCTTATCTCATACAAGCTTATTTTAATTTTTAACACAGACACACACAGACAAACATGGAGCTCCAATTTACTATGTACAGTTGCAACGTTGTTTTCCAAACAACAACATAACAGACAAACCACACAGAACATGGAACATATATCACACAGACTACACAGACATTCAAGATTTTTTAAAGCATGAGAACAACAGTTTTCTCAATCGTTGACACCTTGTCTGTTTCAGGAGCTGTTCAGTGAATTTGAGTGGTTCGATCTTCTCTTCAGGTTCCAAGGTGTCTTGGTCTCGTAACTGATGATAAAAGATGTGTCTTTTTGTGATCGCAGAATCTACTTGATATTTAACGAAAGTGGTTAGTTTATTAAAGGCCCAAGGGCCAAAAGAAAGGAGAAGGAGTCCCACAAGAGGGCCGAGAATACTAGGGAGAAGAGTGGATAGCAAGGGGGAAGTGGAGAACCAGTTCTTATACCAGGATTCATTTTTTTCTCTTTCCTGTTTTCTTTTTTCCAGACTGTCCCTAACTTTTTGTAGGCTGTTTTCAACAAGGCCAAGTTTATCTGAATAAAAGCAGCATTCCTCCTTGAGGGCTGCACAAAGACCTCCTTGTTGTAAGAAGAGAAGGTCTAAGCCTCTTCTGTTTTGCAGGACGACTTCAGCTAAGGATGCTACTGAGTCTTTAAGGTGTTTAAGTCCTGTTTGTAATTCCTGTAGATCCTTATCTATAGCAGCGCTCAATTGGGAATATTGTTTATCATTTTGTATGAGGGAGGCTATACCCGTCCCCGTTCCTACCGCTCCTAGGCCAAGGAGGACGGTCAGGGTTAATGCAGTAAGGGGTTCCCTCCTGGTCCTGAAATTGCCAGTACTTTTTCTTTCCCAGATATCAAGGAAATCATCGGCCTGGTGTATATTAATATGAGGGAAGAGAAAGACAGAAACGCAGTAATCGCGTTTTTTGATAAAAGATCGGGCATCCAGAAATGTAGTAAGGCCAGCAGAGCAGGCAAAATAAGAGCCGTCAGGAGCGGCCACATATTGCCAAGTCAGGTTGACAGGTATGGTGTGGTTGCAAACGCCTTCAAGCTGTTTGGGAGGAAGCATGTTAGGTCCTAGGAGACAAATTCCAATGAATTGATCAAACTGTTCTGTTAGCCCAGTGGGGTCTTCTATCAAGGACCTCATTTCCTTCTTAAAGGCCCTGACTTCTGTGGTGCTCAGGGGAGCGTTCACAAATCCTATACCTCCTTGGGCTGAAGGAACCTCTCTTAAGGGATATAATTTAGGACTTGGGGTTTTAGTTCCCGGCAAAGGATAATTTCGGATATTTCTTTGAATTTGATCTAATTCCTTCCTTAAAGAGGAGAATGACTCTTTTTGGAGTCCAGGTGGGGTCAATCGAATTAAATCCTCCCGTGCCCTGAGGGGCCCCGGAGGAGCTGATGGGATTAAGTCCTCACCTTCCCTTTCCTAAAACCATGGCTTCTTCTGGGGGTGGGGATAAGTATGGAGGAGGGAGAGATAACAATGGGTCCCATTGCTGGGTCTTTAAAGCTTCCTCCTTCGTGTCCTTTACACTTGGACTCTTACTCAACATTATAGAAGCCCCGGAAAGTCATAGTCCTGCATATAGAACCTCCTCTGGATTAACAGGTTCTTTGTTATTAACCCACAAATTCAGTATTTGGCACACCCAATCTTCAAGGGAGCCAAATTTAGGCCAAATAGTGCCTCCATCAATGTCTTTGTCACCCCAGACAAAGCAGCAATACCTTATCATCTTTTTCTTGCTTTTTCCTTTATATTTTGGCAGTTTGTTCCAATTACTTAATTCGTTTCCCAAGGGACTATCTACCGATATTCTCTGATCATTTTTCTCATTTCTCTCCGCGAGGGCTGGCTGGGACTGGGCCACACCCATTGAATTTGGACGGAATCTAAATTCTAAAAACACCCAAACACGCCAATTGTCGCCAATTGACTCCAGTCACCCTAGAAGGCCTAGCCAAGCCTACCTGTCCAGAGACCTAGAGTTTAAGACTCAGGGCCTCACAGAGTCCTATGAGCGACAAATCCCCCCAAGACTGCAAGAGTTTCCCAGCGAGCTCAAATTAGCCCGGGCATTTGAGCCGCAAGTCAGGGGCCTAGCCCTGCCTTCCATCAACATACATTGTAAAAGGCCGGTCATCTTTCTCAAAAGGCAAGGTGGGAGCGGCCCCAAGTACCTGGGCGAAGTAAACCTTTAGATAAAGAAACTCTAGCCCCAGGAAAAAAGCTTAGCAACAATCATAGTGTGGCCACAAATTAAAATAGTTATTTAAGGCAGTTCTACTTCTGGTCTATGCAATCACACCTGAACTCAAAACTCCCAGCAAATATTATCTGCAGTCCCAAAGGATTTTATCTTCTACATCAGTTATCATTAATCTAGGACTTCAGATAAAATCTAGTTCAAGAATCACAGTAAAGGGTTTACAGCTTATACAACTATCTTTCTTATCTAAGTAGATAGTTTTAAATTTAACATTACACAGATCTTGAAGTTCACAAGTAACTGAACCAAACTTCATATAACTTACAATTGCCCATCAGAGATGACAAATTTTAAGGCATAACTCAGTTACAAATTACCCAATACCTCTATAAAACACACCATCTAAGTAGGAAGGTAAACTATCCCATCTTAGTCCCTCAGTAACTTCTCAAAGAATGGAGGAGGGAAAACAGGGAACAAGTCTAGAGAACATAGAAAAGCACACAGGAAAGGCAGACTTCTTTCCTAAGGGTATTCACCGAATTCTTGAATGGCTTCAGTTTCTCTCATTTACTCATTTCTTGCTGCAGTCAAGGAATGAGGAGAAAGCCATCTTCTAAAGAATTTAATTTGCCTTGACCTAAAATTTTATTCCCCAGCCATCATTCCAAAGGTCTTTCTTGAAGCTGCAACCTGGCCAGGGTTGGAGCCCAGGAAAAAATCCTTTGTTGGCAGGGACATAGAATGCCAATCCAGAAAAGAATAGAAACCAAGTGTGCTAAGAGCAAAAGGTTTTAGGACTAAGAAAATTAGGAGCAAAAAAGTTCCCACCTGTAGGGTTAGGTAGGAAAGTGTGAGACAGACAGACCTAGCCTGGCTTACCTAGATTATCTCTCCATAAGCAGCTAAGAAAGTTTTAAGTAGTGCCCTGAAGCTAAGAAAAAAACCGAGAGCAGTTTAAAATCCCATCTTTGTAGACAGCCTTGATGACCAAATCAGGGAAACTGAGTCCCGTTTAAATGTATAGGACGAGCACACGTCCCGAGGGCTAGAAGCTGCGGCTTTAAGAGCCAGGTAAATGTCTGGAAGGGGCGCGGCCCACTTGTCCAAATTGCTAGCAAATTTCTATTTTAAAAGTTGGTGATAACCTTTCCGGAGATTAGAGAAGATTAAGATTGAGTCCCCAATCTCCCCACTGTACAGTAACCCCAAGGAGAGGGCAGGATAGGAGCATTTAAACGACAGGTTGCCAAGCCACATGGGAGAGGTCCGAACCAGGCCTCGAGTTCTACACTCCCCACTCCATGTAAGAAGGGGAAGAAAAGGCCAGAACGAGGGTGGGGGAGGAAGAGATGCCATCTTACCCAGCGCAGTGCGTCTTGAATGGCGAGGGCTCCTCTGGCGATTCCACGCTGGAACTTGAAGGCAGGGCAGCTCATCTAAGTCCCCAGATCTTACTGGGAGAGCAAAACCTGAAGGGAAGACTGCTTACCCCTGTCCAGGGAGTAGCTGCCGTGGGCAGAGACATTCTCTAAACTCACCCCAATTTAGTGACCTTTCTCCTCGTGGCTACAGCCTGACCATTAGAGACTCCATTGCATTTAACAGTGGAGTGGGAGAAGGGCTCAAACACAGCTCCTTTTAAGTTTCTCCGGCTATCTCCCCAGAACAGAGCAAAGAGAGCGCTGGCCTGGGACCCCCGAGAAGGGTAAGGTCCCCAGAACGGCCACATGACCAGGGTGGTGTTAAAGAGACACTTCCTCTCGTGTCTCAACAGTTCCTGCTGGAGAGCAGGACTATCTGGTGACAGGAAAAAAAGATTAGAAATGCATTGAGATGCAAAGGAAGGGCCTTTCTCTCTCTAAAGGATTTGGTCTGTGGGAGTTTCTTCAAGCAAAGCATCTGCTCCAGGAAAAGACTTTAGAGACAGGGGAGTGTCTAGATCAAAGAAGCCTTTTCACCTGAAATGGAAGTAGGGTGAGACGGAACACAGATATTCTCCCCACTACCTTTAGAGATAGAGTGAGACCAAAGAAAGAACGCAGATTCTTCCCGGAAGAATACTGCTTGAACAGCTCAAAACCCAGATTGGTTCTGAGTGTGCCCCAAATGTTGAGGTCTAGCTTTGGGGTACCTAAACGAAATTAGGGTTAAGGTCTAGTGGCAGGTTTGGGGTATTTCAAGCGAAAAGGATCTATGGACGGCGCAACATATTTTCTTTGTAAAGGGGCCACTGGTCAAACCAGACTGGAGTGTTTTGATCTTATCCGCCTGCAGGCTGGGCGGACCAGTGGCCCTTATAAAAAATGGTTCTGAAAACCAAGGCCAGCACGGCCAGGGTACGGCTGTACTTGTAAAGGCTGATTGCTACCTTGGTTATTTTTCCCTAATCCTAGTTGAGGGAGAAAACCCTGGCTTAGCATTTGTCTTGTGACTACAAAATTGGGGCTGTACATAATAATACCCATTTGTGAGAGAATATCTCTTCCCCATAGGTTAATAGGTAGATTAGGAACTATGTAAGGGCGGACAGTGCCCGTATTTCCCTCAGCGTCTTCCCAAATTATCTGAGGACCCGGGGGTAATTGCCGAACCTTGCCGTTGTTAGAGGCTCCTTCAATGACTTCATTAATTAATGCCCAGAGGGGGAAAACATTTACAACGTTTGGCCCTTCTCGTTTTAGGTCTCGGCCAACCTTCTGCCATTTCCGGGGTGTATTTCAGGGCCATTTACAATAAACCAAGGACAGACCTTAACTATGTATATAAAGAATTTTATAAGGTCCTTCTTTTTTACTTTTATGCCTCTTTCCTTAAGATTTCCTTTAAGATCTTTAAGGAATATTTGTTCTTTAGATAAATACGATTCCATATTACCGACAATCGCTAAAACTTACCTCTACCCTTATGGGGTTCCGTAGAGACCGTGAATTCTCTCCCGGAATGCTCGGGGGCGATGTCGGGCCGAGGTCCACTTAGAGCCCCACGTTGGGCGCCAGTTGTCCTGTCCGGCAGGACATCAACAGTGGGTCATCGAAGGGAACCAGGGCCGAGGGGGAGCAAAGGCTCTGTAAGACAATCAGTCTGTAAAGCACCACGTGCTTTGGAATGGAATCGGAGAGACAGAGAGGCAACTCAAGCTTTAAGATGGTGAATGTCTCTGTTTAATGAATGAAGAGAGTTTAATTAAATAGGATTTCTGAGTGGGGGGTTACAATGAGAAGAATGTCGGAACATAGGTGTGGCGGAAATCCTAGAGTATACTGTTATCTAGATCTTGGGCGGAGATGACCGATTTCTTGGGACACACATTATCTAATCTTTAGGAATTTAGGGTGTATGCTAATCTTCTTAGCTCTTTGTCTCCTGCGTCCAAGGACATGGCAATGTTCAAGGACATGGTCTCTTGGCATATCCTCAAGAGTGGTCTCTGGCATATCTTCAAGAGCATGGTCTCTGGCAATAGTTCCACAAACAATGCTGACTATCAGATAACAAAATGTTGTAATAACAAAGTTTCTGAGACAATATGAGGTATACTCCTCATTATTAACTCCACTCCTCAAACTTATCTCTAAGCCATAGAATTCAAGAATGAGGTGCATACCAAACTGCTCTTCAACCCCAAGTCCAAGACCACTCCTCAATTCTACCTCTAAGCCATAAAATTAGCATATCAGTGACATGAAGCACCTGATCTCTCTTATTTTCAGTGTGGATATTATTAATATTTGATTAATGAGTAGTTTTAATAAAATAGAGTTTAGTTTATACACCAGAAAAATTAAGAAGGAAAAATGGAAGGATTGCAATTTGTGAGATATGATTCTGCAAAGTTTCAGTACTAATTGTGTGTGTGTGTGTGTGTGTGTGTGTGTGTGTGTGTATAAGTGTATGTGAATACTGGAGTTCATCCCATCACTGACATTGTTTACTATATGTTATCTTGGGCAAGTCCTTTAATACCTCTGGATCTCAGTTGCCTCATTTGTAAAATGAAGACTGTGTACTAGATGATTTGTTAGATCTGTTTCTGTTCTGGATATATTATGTTTCATGATGAGCTGGTTGTCTTCTTTTGCCTTGGATAAAAGAACTTTTTAGCAAGAAATTGACTTAAACGTCTCTGTAATTTTTATACTTGCTAGTTTGATGTCATTGTAATTTTTTCTTTAACCTGTCTTACATTAAAATCCTAAATGATTTCCTTTACATGTCTTCAATAAATTGTTTTATGGTCTCAAAAACAGGCATTTTCTACATGTGATAAAAATGGGAATGGAGAAAGAAGAGAGACTGATTATTGAAGATATAATTCAGTTCCTAGAGTTCTGATGATCTCATAAACCTTTGTAATACAGTTAGAAACTTTAGACTGAATTATAGTCACCCAATTAATCTCTCTGAACCTATTATCTATTGTCTTATCACTGTCTCCACTTCCATTTTTCTAAGTACAAAACCACAGTAAAATTAGAACATAACCCTTTCAAATAGGGTGAAATTCGCCTGCATCTTAATAAAGTGGGTTTGACAAGGGAATTGGACTTTAATGCAGAACTAGATAGAATGATGTCTTAGGGTTCCTTATTACTTAACATTTTCATAGCACTTTATGCTTGTAATTTAAAACACATTTTTCATAAGTGTTTACTTGCAAATTTTTATAATGGTTCAGCTATAATGGGGAGGAGAAGGTGAAAAGCACAGCTTCTATGTGCCAGGCACTGTGCTATGTGCTTTACAGATATTGTTCATTTAATCTTCATAAAAATCTCTCAATTACCGCCATTTGGGGGAAAAAAAAAACTAAGAAAAATAGAAGGTTTTTTTTTTTTTTTTTTTTTGAAAGGAATTGGCCCAGGGTCATACAGCAGTAAATGTCTGAGGTCATATTTAAATTTGTGTTTTCTTGACTGCAGGCCCAACTCTCCATCCTTTGTAATAACTAATTTCCCAATGCTTTTCAATGTTGTTTCTTAAAATAAATCTTTATTGATATTTTCTATCTCTTATATCATCATCGTTTCCTATGAATTCCTCCCCCTCCCAGATAGCTATTTCATTTGACAAATAGAGAAAGAAAGGTCAGCATACCAAAGCAATATATTGAGAAAATCCAACAACACATGCAGGGTATAATACCTATGGGTCTCCTATCTCCAAGAAGAGATAGGTTATGGATGTCTTCTTATTTTTCTTCATTTGAATTCTCATTGATCTTTATAATTATGTTACAGTTGCTTTTTATTTTCACTATATTTATGGTAGTTATCATTTATATTATTTTCTTAACTCTGCATACTTCACTCTGTATCAGTTCATATACAAATTTCCATGCTTTTATGTGTTCATTACACATACTATTTTTAAAATTTTAAATTAATTTAATATTTTCCTCAATTACATTTAAAACAAATTTTTACACTTTTTTTTTTGTTAACACTTTTGAGTTCCAGATTCTCTCCATTACGCCCAACCCCAACTCTTATGCAAAACATTTCCATAAAAGTCATGTTGTGGAAGAAAACATAGATCTCCCACCCTAATAAAGAAAACCCTAAAATTAAAGAGAGATAGAGACAGACAGAGAGATAGAGACACACAGAGACACAGAGTGTATGCTGCCATCTGTATTCAGACACAATCAGTTCTTTCTTTGCTTATAGATAAGATTTTTTTTTATCATATTTTCTTCAGAGTAGTCATAGATTATTGACTACTGAGAACAGCAAAATCATTTACAACTGGTCATCCCAGAGCATTGCTGTTATTTTGTATAGAGAGCATTTCACTTTGCTTGGGTTCATGGAGGACTTTCCAGGTTTTTTTTTTTTTTTTGTTCTTAAAACATCCTGCTCATCATTTCCATACAATAATATTCCAAGACAATCACATACCAAAATTTATTCAGTCAGTCCTCAGGTGATAGGCATCTGCTTAGTTTCCAACTTTTTGCCCTGAGAAGAGAACTGCTACAAATATTTTTGTACATATGTCTTTTTCTTTCCCTTTTTGATCTCTTTTGCTATTCATCCCTAAAAGTAGTATTGCTAGGTTAAAGGATATGCATGAATTTATACCCCTTTGGGCACAGCTCATATCTTTTGATCATTTATCAATTGGGACATATCTCTAATTTTTTTATAAATTTGACTCAGTTTCCTCTATGTGTGAAAAATAAGGCTTTATCAGAGAAACTTGTTTCAATATTATTTTTACAATTGCTTTTGCTAACTATTCTCTCATTTATTCTGTTCTCTCATCATGACCATCCTAAAAAGTGTTTTACTATTGACCACTCCCTCCCCCAATATGCCTGCTCTTTTATCACTTTCTCCCCTTCCCATATCCCATTTCCTTTCTTTTTTTTTTTTTTTTTTTTTTTTTTCTGCAGGGTAAGGTAGATTTCTATATCTATATTGAGGCACATTATTTCTTTCAGCACAATAATATCCCACAATTTGTTTAGTTGTTCCCCAATTCTCAGGTATCTATTTTGCTTGCAGTTTTTATCTATTACAATATATGCTGCTAGAAATAATCTGCAGCATATGAGTACTTTTTTTTTCTTATTAATGTTGAGATTCAAAGAAATCCCAAAAGGTTTGGGTTTCAGACTAATGTCTCAAGGTGTCTCTAAAGAATTTGCAGAATTCTCCAAGTAAAGGGGCAAAGTTGTTGTAATTGTAGTACCAATTGAAACAGGCTAAGTTCCAAAAGAATTTAGCAAAGAATCAGGAGCAAGAAGATACATTTAAAGAAAAAAAGAGAGATCAGGTGCTTCATGTCACTGATATGCTAATTTTATGGCTTAGAGGTAGAATTGAGGAGTGGTCTTGGACTTGGGGTTGAAGAGCAGTTTGGTATGCACCTCATTCTTGAATTCTATGGCTTAGAGATAAGTTTGAGGAGTGGAGTTAATAATGAGGAGTATACCTCACATTGTCTCAGAAACTTTGTTATTACAACATTTTGTTATCTGATAGTCAGCATTGTTTGTGGAACTATATAACACTCCCAAGGCCAGATTACTGCCACATTTCCCCTGGAAGCTGCATCCCATCATTAATAACTTCCTAGGAGTACAAGCTCAGTAAAGGAGTTTCTGAACAAAAGAGCATAAACATTTTAGCCACTTTATTTGATATTCCAAATTGCTTTCCAAAATATTCTTTACCATTTCATAGCTTCATCAACTACATATTAGTGAGCTCATTTTTTTTTTTTTTTTGGCCACCACTACAATATTGACTGTTGCTATTTTGGGGGATCATTTTTGCCAGTTTGCCAATTTAGAAGGTACAAGATAAAACCCCTGGCTTTTTTGTTTGTTTGTTTTGATTTGTAAGTGTCTTAATTATTAGTGATCTGGAGCATTTTTAAATGCTTGTCAATACTTGGCACTTTCTTGTGAGAACTATTTATATCCTTTAAACTTTTTTCTATTGGGGAATGGCTATTTTTAAAAATATATGTACATATATATCCACATATACACACATGTGTGTATATGCATACACACACACACACCACACACACACACACACACACACACATAATTGTTTACATATCTTGGATAACAAACCCTTATCAGAGAAATTTGAAATAAAGATTTTCCCCCATTCTATCATTTCTCTTCTTACCCTAGATACATTAATGTTATCTGTGCAGAGTTTTTCAGTTTCAAGTTTCCTCTTCTGCTGTAAACACAGTATTATATTCCTTCAGTTATTTTAATCTTTTTTTTTTTTAACTGTTCTCTGTTCACACTGGCTCTCATCCACAGCTCCAATGTCATTTTCTCATTTGATATTTTCCCTTCCACTCTTCCCCTTCAGCTAGTCCTTACTGTTCCTTAGCTTTTAAATTTATTTTAACCCTTTCCAAAAAGAATTTTTCTTATTCTCTTAATTATCCATCTATTTTTTCTGTTTACTCTATACCCTCATTCTCAGAATCTCATATGACCCTTATAATTACGTAGTCTCTTTTCTCTGTATTCTTCTTGCTAGCATAACTTCTAAGATATTTCTTCTAAGTTCTTCCCTCCAGGCACTTTCTATCATTGCTGAGTATGGCTTGCCCCAAGGATTGCCCTTTTCCATTGCGCCCCATTTATAAAATGACAATTATTATAAATGACAGCGAGAATATAGCTCCTATTAGGGTCCTCCCCCAACACAGCCCTGATTATACTGCAGTCCATCATTGATCTGTATCTGCTCTTGTTGACTTTTTTGTAAACATTTGCCTAGAAATCTCCTCTAGGTTCTAATCATCCTCAGAGGTTACAAGTCCCCATTTCCCACTTCTAAGCTTAGGACAATAGACTTTTCAGGCACCAAATTTCCTAAACTTCTATAAGATCATCATCTTCTTTCCAATACCAATTTCATTCACTTATAGCAATATTTTTTAGTGGAACTCCCTTCTACCTTGAAAGAAAGACCTATTTTCCTTTTCACTCTTTAAAATCTTCCCACCCCAACCTCTACTTCTTTTTCTGAGACCAGGTCTTCTTACCCTCATTGCCAGTTCTTGACTGACCCCAGTGCAATATTCATTCTTTTTCTTTCTCTTCTTACCTTACCCCCTTTTATGTATATTTTCATGTTGTGATGTAGTCCCATAACAGAAGCAGTCATCTGTAGGTAAGGGGTTGATAAGTTTTGTTCATAATATAGCATCTGTCTCTTTACTGTTACCTCTACTAGATTTATGCCTGTGCATTTCTTCTTGTGTACATTTAGAAAAAAGTCTTATACTGGTCTCGTTGTTGAAACTTAGTTGCTGTTACTGTCCTTGTCTGCTGCATTTATTCACTCCTCTTCTATTTCTATTGTTTGGAAGGCAGATAATCTCAATCAGTTCTGGTTTTCTTTATAAAAATGTGTCAAACTTTATTATTGAATGTCCATCTTTTGTCCTACGTGGTTAAACTCAGACTTGCAGGATAGGTCACCTTCTACTGTATCCTTAGATTAGCAGCTACTGATCTTTGGAACACATTATTCCATTTTCTCCTATTTCAATGGGTTCAAAATAGTCTTGTGTTATTTGAAAGTCCTTTCCTTTGTATTTGAAGGTCTTTCTCCTGATGGCTTGCAGAATCTGTTGTTTCTGAATTGAATTAATAAATTTAACTATTTGGAGTTTGCAGTATTTTTTTTAGAGATGATGTGGGAATTCTTTGAATCTGAATCAATAGAAAGGAATTATTTTAAAAAAAAGTGATTCTTTCTAATGCTTAGGAAAGGACAATAGGAGTTTCCTTTCTCCCTCCTTTTTTGAAAAGATTTTCCACTTGATTTTGCCTCAATGTAAAGATACTAAAAATCTAATTATTTAATACCCAGTTCTTCAAAGTATAAGAAATTTAGTTTTAAAGAAGAAATTAGGAACCATGAACTTCAAAATACTTTGAAATAAATAAGAAGTTAAAAACACATCTTTCAAAAAAGGATATTAATTTTCATGCATCTAATGTTAGAATCACAGAATTTTTAGAGTTGATAGTAAACTTTATGGCTTTCTAATACAATTACTCTTCAAAAAAAGAATACCCACTATAATAATGTTCAATAAATGGTCATCTTGTTCCTACCTGAAGATACTTGATAAGGGGCACCTAATATTGATCAAGGCATCTTATTCTACTCTTAGATAGCTCTTTTTGTTAAAAGGATATTCCTGCTGTCAATCCAAAATTTGCCTCTGTTGTTTTGCTCCTAGTTTTATTGTTTTGGTGCCGAACAGAACAAAGATAGTTGTTCTTCCACAAGACAGTTCTTCAAATGTATTTATATAGCAACCTACCAATCCTCATTCTCAACCATCTCTTGTCTAGGTTAACTAACCCCAATTTCTCAGTTAATTCTTAAATATCATGGATCAAATCCCATCTCTTCATAAAATAGTGAGAGACCTTGCTCATTATTTTTTCTGTGATGCATGACTTAGAAAGTAATTTCCTTTTGCTGACAGAAAACAGCAGTAAATGACTATTTCAAAGACATTCCCAGCTTAATATTTACTAAATAATCATGTAACATAGAAGGAATTAACTTATTAAAAGTATTTATGCATTCTAAGGTAACTTAAGATTTATCATGCACCTTTCATAATATCCCATCTTATTCATTTTAAAGCAAAGGAAGTTTTTATACTATTATCTTAAAATAGTTTTTTCAACACCTCTTTAAATTCACCTTTCATATAATTTATTATTTTGAGAAATTGGGCATTACATGATTAGATTTTCATTATATTGGCATCTGGAAAAAAGCTAGATGGTAAGCAAAGTTAGGAGGTATTGTATTATACTGGGGTGATGGCCCTCTCTATTATCCATGAATCCTTAAAATTGCTCAGTAATTTTCAAAACTCATCAAACTATTGAAACTGTTAACAACCTTTATGAGGACAGAATTAACACTTAAATAATTATAGACCATTGGGTTGGGAACAGAACAGTTTGTTCATTCATTATTGTTGAACATTATCAAGATAGATAGCTATTTGTCCTAGTTTTAATTTCTAAGAAGTTATAAACTTAAGTCAGAGTAGGAAAGGAACTTTGAAATTCTCCAGTTCAACTTCCTCACTTTACATATTAATGAAATGAAGTCCAAAGAGATTAAGGAATTTTTCTAATGTCACACAGGTTATAAATAGCAACATTCACATCCATATTGCCTGACTACAAAACAAAAAATCTTTCCATGATTAAATTTGGAAGCTAATGACTTATTCATTGTCTGTTCAGAGTCCAATAAACTCTAGTGTTAGAAGAAAAAAATTCTTATACTTCTGAAACTTACAAAAAATTTCAAAAGAATTCCTGAGCTATAAAGTTATACATATTGAGAAAGTTGAAACTTAAATTAGCTTAGTGAAATTTATAAAGTAATGTGTTTTTTTGTGATTGATTAACAGAGTCACAATCTTAAAATATCTCATTTGACTATTCAATAACCTTTACTAAGATGAAATTTAATAGAGAAAAAGTAACTTTTTACTCTTGAGTCAAAATAATTCCACAAGGGACTTCCGGTTAAGATGGCGGAGAGGAGGCTCACAGCTGCATAAGCTCCACGCTTTCTCTCACTATCCATTTCATTACAAGCCTCTGAATCAATGCTTGACTGAAAAAAACCCACAAATAGTTACCAAGAGAAGCCATCCTTGAGATCTGCCAAGAAAGGTCTGTCTTTACTGGAGGGCTGGGACGGTTTTAGATCGGGCACAGGCTGAGGGCAGTGGCAGTGAGAGCACGGGAGCAGACTGGAGAGGGGGTGGAGAGTGATCGTAGCCGTTTCTGCGGGGAGAGCTTCGCTACAGGTTTGGATACTTTCCTCCAGCAGCAAGTCAGCAGCCCAGCAGAGAAGCTAAAAACACCGGGGATGAAGAATACAACCCCAAACAGCTGGAGTCTCTCGGGACCTGGCTGCCCCCTCCTTCCCCCCCCTCAGTGACTCAGCACGCTTTGGGATCTCAGAGCGCAGGCGCAGCACAGTCCTGCTAGTGCCTCACTGCTGCCCCCCTGCAGTCTGTAGAGGAAGCTCGATAACACACCCAGCCCCCCCCCCCCCCCCCCAAAGAAAGACTCCAGTTTTTTTCTGTTTTTCTTTGGCAGTTTGTCTCTGATTAATAGACAGAATGAGCAAGAAGCTGAAGAGGACTTTAACCCTTGACAGCTTCTACACAGATAGAGAGCAGACTCTAAATCCTGAGGAGACTAAAAACAGGCAGTCCCCAGGTGAATCCCCAAAGGAGGAGATTGTCTGTTCCTCAGCACAGATGAACCTCATAGAAGTGATTAAGAAGGCTCTCACAAGGGAGCTAGAAGAAAAATGGGGAAAGCAGAGTGAGGCTTGGGAAAAGGAGAGGGAGGCTTGGCAAAAGAGCCTGGAGAAAGTTAAAGAGAGAGTGGATAAAGAAGTAAAATCCTTGAAAAATAGGATTAGTGAACTGGAAACAGAAAACAGCTCTCTAAAAAACAAAATTGGCGAAATGGAAAAAAATTCCACAGAACAAAAGAACTCAATTGGACAATTAGAGAAAGATTTTAAAAAAGTGAGTGAAGAGAATACTTCACTGAAAATCAGAATTGAACAAGTGGAATTGAATGACTCGAGGAGACAAGAAGAATCAGTCAAGCAAATCCAAAAAAATCAAACAATGGAGAAAAATGTGAAATACCTTCTGGGGAAGACAACAGACCTGGAAAACAGATCCAGGAGAGACAATCTGAGAATCATTGGACTCCCAGAAAAACATGATGAAAAAAAGAGCCTGGACACTGTCTTCCAGGAAATTATCAAAGAGAACTGCCCAGAAGTCATAGGAACAGAGGAAAAAATAAACATTGAAAGGATTCATCGATCACCCACTGAAAGGGATCCTAAAATCAAAACACCAAGGAATATAGTGGCCAAATGCCAGAACCCTCAGATGAAAGAAAAAATATTGCAAGCGGCTAGAAAAACCCAATTCAAGTATCAAGGAGCCACAATAAGGATCACCCAGGATCTGGCAGCATCCACATTAAAAGATCGAAGGGCCTGGAATATGATATTCCGAAAGGCTAAGGAACTTGGTATGCAACCAAAAATAACTTACCCAGCGAGAATGAGCATCTTTTTCCAGGGAAGAAGATGGACATTCAACGAAGTAAGCGAATTTCATTTATTTCTGATGAAAAAACCAGAACTTAACAAAAAGTTTGATCTACAAATATAGAACTCAAGAGAAATCTAAAAAGGTAAAGATTAATCTTGGGAACTATATTTTGACTATATAGACGTATAAAGAATACATGTATACCTTGTTCTAGAAATTGATGTGGAAAGGACATTGTACCAGAAAAAGGGTAAAGTGGGGGTAGTACATCTCATGAAGAGGCATAGGAAACCTATTATATCTGAGAGAAAGAATGGAGGGGGATGAATATAGTGGGTATCTTACTGCCTTCAGAATTGGCTTTAAGTGAAAAATCTTAAGACATATTCAATCTATGGTGAAACTTCTCCCATCTCATTGAAAAGTGAGAAGGGAAAAGTGGAAAGGGAAGGAATAAGCTAAGCGGAAGGGAATACGGGAACTGGGAGGGAAAGGGGTAAGATAGGGGGAACTCTAAGGCGGGGGGAGGGACACTAAAAAGGGAGGGCTGTGAGAAGCAAGGGGTGCTCACAAGCTTAATACTTGGAAGGGGGGGAAAGGGGAAAGAAGGGAGGAAAGCATAAACCGGGGTTAACAAGATGGCAAGTAATACAGAATTGGTCATTCTAACCATAAACGTGAACGGGGTAAACTCCCCCATAAAGAGGAAGCGGTTAGCAGAATGGATTAAAAGCCAGAATCCTACAATATGTTGTTTACAGGAAACACACCTGAAGTGGGGAGATACATGCAGGTTAAAGGTAAAAGGTTGGAGCAAAATCTACTATGCTTCAGGTGAAGTCAAAAAAGCAGGGGTAGCCATCCTGATCTCAGATCAAGCTAAAGCAAAAATTGACCTAATTAAAAGAGATAAGGAAGGACACTATATCTTGCTAAAGGGTAGCATGGATAATGAAGCACTATCTATATTAAACATATATGCACCAAGTGGGGTAGCATCTAAATTCTTAAAAGAGAAACTAAGAGAGCTGCAAGAAGAAATAGACAGTAAAACTATAATAGTGGGAGATCTTAACCTTGCACTCTCAGAATTAGATAAATCAAACCACAAAATAAATAAGAAAGAAGTCAAAGAGGTAAATAGAATACTAGAAAAGTTAGATATGATAGATCTCTGGAGAAAATGTAATGGAGACAGAAAGGAATACACTTTCTTTTCAGCAGTTCATGGAACCTATACAAAAATTGACCATATATTAGGACATAAAAACCTCAAACTCAAATGTAGTAAGGCAGAAATAGTAAATGCATCCTTTTCAGACCACGATGCAATGAAAATTACATTCAACAAAAAAGCAGGGGGAAGTAGACCAAAAAATAATTGGAAACTAAATAATCTCATACTCAAGAATGATTGGGTGAAACAGCAAATCATAGACATAATTAATAACTTCACCCAAGAAAACGATAATAATGAGACATCATACCAAAATGTATGGGATGCAGCCAAAGCGGTAATAAGGGGAAATTTCATATCTCTAGAGGCCTATTTGTATAAAATAGAGAAAGAGAAGGTCAATGAATTGGGTTTGCAATTAAAAATGCTAGAAAAGGAACAAATTAAAAACCCCCAGTCAAACACTAAACTTGAAATTCTAAAAGTAAAAGGTGAGATCAATAAAATTGAAAGTAAAAAAACTATTGAATTGATTAATAAAACTAAGAGTTGGTTCTATGAAAAAACCAACAAAATAGACAAACCCTTAGTAAATCTGATTTAAAAAAGGAAAGAGGAAAATCAAATTGTTAGTCTTAAAAATGAAAAGGGAGAACTCACCACTAACGAAGAGGAAATTAGAGCAATAATTAGGAGTTACTTTGCCCAACTTTATGCCAATAAATTCGACAACTTAAATGAAATAGAAAAATACCTCCAAAAATACAGCTTGCCCAAACTAACAGAGGAAGAAGTAAATATCCTAAACAGTCCCATCTCAGAAAAAGAAATAGAACAAACTATCAATCAACTCCCTAAGAAAAAATCCCCAGGACCAGATGGATTTACATGTGAATTCTACCAAACATTTAAAGAACAATTAACTCCAATGTTATATAAACTATTTGAAAAAATAGGGATTGAAGGAGTCCTACCAAACTCCTTTTATGACACAGATATGGTACTGATACCTAAACCAGGTAGGCTGAAAACAGAGAAAGAAAATTATAGACCAATCTCCCTAATGAATATTGATGCTAAAATCTTAAATAAAATATTAGCAAAAAGATCACAGAAAATTGTCACCAGGATAATACACTATGACCAAGTAGGATTTATACCAGGAATGCAGGGCTGGTTCAATATTAGGAAAACTATTAGCATAATTGACTATATCAATAACCAAACAAACAAAAACCACATGATCATCTCAATAGATGCAGAAAAAGCATTTGATAAAATCCAACATCCATTCCTAATAAAAACACTTGAGAGCATAGGAATAAATGGACTTTTCCTTAAAATAGTCAGGAGCATATATTTAAAACCATCAGTAAGCATCATATGCAATGGGGAAAAACTGGAACCTTTCCCAGTAAGATCTGGAGTGAAGCAAGGTTGCCCACTATCACCATTATTATTTAATATCATATTAGAAACACTAGCCTCGGCAATAAGAGTCGAGAAAGATATAAAAGGAATTAGAGTAGGCAATGAGGAAACCAAACTATCACTCTTTGCAGATGATATGATGGTATACCTAGAGAACCCCAGAGATTCTACCAAAAAGCTATTGGAAATAATTCATAATTTTAGCAAAGTAGCTGGCTACAAAATAAATCCCCATAAATCCTCAGCATTTTTATACATCACCAACAAAACCCAACAGCAAGAGATACAAAGAGAAATTCCATTCAGAATAACTGTTGATACCATAAAATATTTGGGAATCTATCTACCAAAGGAAAGTCAGGAATTATATGAGCAAAATTATAAAAAAGTCTCCACACAAATAAAGTCAGACTTAAATAATTGGAAAAATATTAAGTGCTCTTGGATCGGCCGAGCGAACATAATAAAGATGACAATACTCCCTAAACTAATCTATTTATTTAGTGCTATACCAATCAGACTTCCAAGAAAATATTTTATTGATCTAGAAAAAATAACAACAAAATTCATATGGAACAATAAAAAGTCGAGAATCTCAAGGGAATTAATGAAAAAAAAATCAAATGAAGGTGGCCTAGCTGTACCTGATCTAAAATTATATTATAAAGCAGCAGTCACCAAAACCATTTGGTATTGGCTAAGAAATAGATTAGTGGATCAGTGGAAAAGGCTAGGCTCACAAGACAGAATAGTCAATTATAGCAATCTAGTGTTTGACAAACCCAAAGCCCCTAACTTCTGGGAAAAGAATTCATTATTTGATAAAAACTGCTGGGATAATTGGAAATTAGTATGGCAGAAATTAGGCATGGACCCACACTTAACACCATATACCAAGATAAGATCAAAATGGGTCTATGACCTAGGCATAAAGAACGAGACTATAAATAAATTAGAGGAACATAGAATAGTTTATCTCTCAGACTTGTGGAGGAGAAAGAAATTTGTGACCAAAGATGAACTAGAGACCATTACTGATCACAGAATAGAAAATTTCGATTACATCAAATTAAAAAGCCTGTGTACAAATAAAACTAATGCAAACAAGATTAGAAGGGAAGCAACAAACTGGGAAAACATTTTCACAGTTAAAGGTTCTGATAAAGGCCTCATTTCCAAAATATATAGAGAACTGACTCAAATTTATAAGAAATCAAGCCATTCTCCAATTGATAAATGGTCAAAGGATATGAACAGACAATTTTCAGAGGATGAGATTGAAACTATTACCACTCATATGAAAGAGTGTTCCAAATCATTATTGATCAGAGAAATGCAAATTAAGACAACTCTGAGATACCACTACACACCTGTCAGATTGGCTAAGATGACAGGAAAAAATAATGATGAATGTTGGAGGGGATGCGGGAAAACTGGGACACTAATGCATTGTTGGTGGAGTTGTGAACGAATCCAACCATTCTGGAGAGCAATCTGGAATTATGCCCAAAAAATTATCAAATTGTGCATACCCTTTGATCCAGCAGTGTTTCTATTGGGCTTATATCCCAAAGAAATACTAAAGAAGGGAAAGGGACCTGTATGTGCCAAAATGTTTGTAGCAGCCCTGTTTGTAGTGGCTAAAAACTGGAAAATGAATGGATGCCCATCAATTGGAGAATGGCTGGGTAAATTGTGGTATATGAATGTTATGGAATATTATTGTTCTGTAAGAAATGACCAGCAGGATGAATACAGAAAGGACTGGCGAGACTTACATGAACTGATGCTAAGTGAAATGAGCAGAACCAGGAGATCATTATACACTTCGACAACGATATTGTATGAGGACATATTTTGATGGAAGTGGATTTCTTTGACAAAGAGACCTGAGTTTCAATTGATAAATGACGGACAAAAGCAGCTACACCCAAAGAAAGAACACTGGGAAAACGAATGTAAACTATCTGCATTTTTGTTTTTCTTCCCGGATTATTTATACCTTCTGAATCCAATTCTCCCTACGCAACAAGAGAACTGTTCGGTTCTGCAAACATATATTGTATCTAGGATATACTGCAACATATCCAACATATAAAGGACTGCTTGCCATCTAGGGGAGGGGGTGGAGGGAGGGAGGGGGAAAAAATCGGAACAGAAACGAGTGTCAATATAATGTAATTATTAAATAAAAAATTTAAAAAAAAAATAATTCCACAATACAGGATGGTGAAAGCCATGATGAAACAAAATAATTGAAAAACATTTGAAGCTTGTATTTGCATAATATCTTACTTTGGGATATAAATAAATTCCTGTTCTTTTCACTATATCATATGCCAACATTTCCTTTCTCTTTTTTAATGTGTGTGCTTTGAACAACTTTTACTTGTTTTCTTTCATATGTAAAGCTCCTCCTCCTGAAAACTTATAAATGTTGGTATTTCATGATGAAGCCCTGAGAGTTTATGTCTACATTTATATGTGTTTATCTTTAGGTTCCTCTCCGATGGAGTCCGATGGTTTCTATCTATTCTCATTTGGCTCTCACTTTCTACTACATTTGAGAAACTTTCTTACATCAGAGTTTAGAATATGGTATTTAGACTTTTTCCCCCTGATATTTTGTTATAAGACTTGTTCTTTTCAGATTGACTTACTGACGTTTCTCTGTAAAGGCAATTGTTTTGGCTAATAAAGATTTCAATTAAAAAATTCTTCTATTGATCACTTCTCTAATATTTCTATTGCATCATACTATTACTGCATTTTATCTTTGCCCTAATCTTGTGTATGTGTGTGTGTGTGTGTGTGTGTTCAATATGTTATTAAACTTCTTGATCTTTTCTTTTAAATCATTAGGCAACTGATGAGACAGTCAAAAAAGATTTGAACTCAGGAAGATCTGAGTTCAACTCTGATTTCAGGTACATACTACCTGTATGACTCTGGACAAGTCACTTACTCTTGTTTGTCTGTTTTTTCATCAGTAAATTGAAGTAAATTACAAACTATTCCAGTATATGCAAAACAAATAAAAAACCTCAAATGGATTTATGTAGCATTAGGCATAACTGAAAATAACTGATCAAAATATGAATTCCTTTCCTGGGATTGTTATATACTCAGGAAAGCTACTTCTTCCTCCTGAGAAACTGAATTAGTAGATATCTGAGGCTGAATTTGAACTCAAGTTCCCAAATTCTGACCCAGTGTTCTACCCACTGCAGAACCTAGATGTTTCTTGCGGTTGTTCCATTTCAATTTTTATAATTCTGTAGTTATGTTAGAATTTGTTTGAAGATTTCACCTCTAATTATTTTATAACATAGCATTTCTTCATGACAATATAGAATCTTTTTTATTTACTTAATTATTCAGTTTTTCTTCTGGTTATTCAGTAGATGTTTCACAGTAAGTGTTTCTTTACTTCCCCTCTTTTTTTTTAATGATAATAAAGTACATTTCTTGTTGCTTTAAGATGATAAAGAGGAGCTGGGTTTATATATAACTCCTAATTCGATGATCTTTCTAGAAATGCATTCTAATTTCATAATGTAAGTCAACGCAAAAATAGAATTCACAGAACAGAAATTTAGGCTAGAACAAACATTAAAATGTTGCATTTATCTTATTAAATATATTGAAAGTATGTCAGTTACTTTTGAGTCTTAGTTTTATAATGCATAGCCAATTTATCTAAGGGATTCAATTTAAATTGTTTGATTTTACTTACTGATATCAACAGAGTTCTACATGTATACTGCCTATCTGAGTTTGTGCTGTATCTGAATTAGTGCTATTTTGATTGATTGAAAAGATTTTTTTGGGGTAATGACAATTTTTAGTTAAAAAAAGTCAGCTCCTGGTTGACAGGACAACTGAAGGTAATATTTCTGAAGCAACAGAATAATTTCAGTCTTTCATTAAAAAAAAATCAAGAATATTGCTCCAATCCACAATCTTGACTCTTTCTCTGCTTTAAAACAGAAACAAATATATATCTAACTTGTCATAAATGAGAGAATGAAAACAAAAAAAATGTAATATAGTCATTGCCATATTTTCCATTTCTGAAAGGCAAGGTGGTATAGTGGTAAAGAGCTACCTTAGCATCAGGAAAATTGAGCTTCAAACCCTGATAAACACTGGCTTTTGTCTCTGACAAGTCACTTAACTCCTTACTGTCCCAGAAAATAGTAGCAGAGAAGTAGTTGATCTATGTTTAAATTGATAATTAATTTATGAAATTATGAAATTGGGGCAGGCATACCCGATTCTTTGGGTATTCACTAGAAAAGATCATGATGGCAGTAGGAAGTGAAGAAGTAATTACACTTTAAAAATTAAAGACATGGTCAAACAGCAGGAATTTGAGGTCTCACTTTAATGGGTTTTAGGAGTAACAGACTATCTCTTATATTTGCCACCTTAGCATTAGTTCATTAATATATTCAAAACATTTCAAGTTGTTGGTAAAATATTAAATTCATAGTTGATATTGTCTTAAAATTATTGGTCCCATTTGGTGATCTGCTGATCTTTACTGTGGAGGTCAGGGATTTGTCTGGGATTTACATATCATAAGATATTAAAAGGCCTTGACAGCAAAAATTAAATGTCTTTCCCTGCTTTAGGACATATTACTGGGATTTGTTGGCTAATTCAGGATACAACTTAAAAATTATGCCCTTTTGATCTTTGAGACAGTTTGTATGTTACTTTCAGATTTCCCTTTGCAATCTTCATAATATTGCTCCTCTATACTAACTTTGTATACATTTATTTACTATACTAAATAGGAAAGGAGGATAGTCAGAGGGACTAGAACACGATACAATTTTAACACAGAACTATTAAAGGAATTTCTTTATTGGGAGTTCAAAATCAAAAAGATAATAAAAAACCAGAGACCCCAAATAAATAAAAAAGCTAAACATTCTTTTTTTTTTTTAAACCAAGGTTAAAAAGATTAAGGAATAGAGACCTGTCAGGAAACTACTTCAAGAATCCAACAGATGGAAGGGAGGCAGAGTTAAGATGGTGGAGAAAAATCAACATAGACCTTGTCAGTTTCTGAGCAGAAAAGAGTGATTTTAGTTGCTCATAAACTAGATCACAGGCCATAAATTGTGTCTTTTCTTAGATCATACCATGTGGGAAGAACTGAAAACTTATAGGTTTCTAGAAGTATCTCTAAATGCAGCTGCACAAATCCCCTGAAACTTGGAACAGTGTACCTTCCACTATGGAAGCAGAGCCCCATTTTAACAGAGTTAAAAGTCAAAAAATAAACTGGAAAATGAGCAAAAAGGAAAAAAAAGAAAAAAAATTCTGACCATAGAAGATTACTATGGTGACAAGAAAGACCAAAACAACACATTCAGAAGACAACAAACTCAAAGCTTCTACAATCAAAACCTCCATGAAAAATATGTATTGGGGGGCTATGGAAAAGCTCAAAAAGTATTTTGAAAATCAAGCTAAGAGCGGTAGAAGAAAAATTAGGAAGAGAAATGAGAGTGATGCAAGAAAAACATGAAAACAAGTCAGTAACTTGGAAAAGGAGACAAAAATAACAGCTTAAAAATAGACTAGGCCAAAAAGTAATAGAGCTACAAAAAGTCAATGAGAAGAAAGCCATGAAAAAAGAATTTTCCAAATGGAAAAGAAGATGTAAAAAAAATAAATCCTTCACTAAAGAAAATAATTCCTTAAAAATTAGAATTGAGCAAAAGGAAGTTCATGATTTTATGAAGTCAAGAAACAATAAGACAAAAGTAAAATAATTAAAAAAAAATAGAAGACAATATGAAATATCTCATTGGAAAAACAAGTGACCTGGAAAATAGGTCCAGGAGAGATAATTTAAAATTTTTTGAACTACCTAAAAGCCACAATTTAAAAAAAAGAGCCTAAATATCATCGTTAAAGAAATGATCAAAGAAAACTGACTCTAGAATCAGAGGCTACAATAGAAGTTGAAAGAATCTACTGATCATCTCCTGAAAGAGATCTGAAGATGAAAACTCCCAGAAATATTATAACCAAACTCCAGAGCTTTCAGGTGAAAGAGAGAATATTGGAAGCAGTCAGAAAGAAACAATTCAAGTGCTGCGGTGTCATAGTCAGGGTAACAAAAGATTTAGCAGCTTTTATATTAAAGCACCAGAAGACCTGGAATATAGTATTTCTATCTTTTAGCAATACTGCCACAATCACTAAACCTTAAAATAGGCTGAGGTCATTGAGGAAATCAAGAATAATAAAAATGTTTTGTTCATAATGTTTCATCAAATAGGAAAAAAAAAAAAAAACAAAGAAGGAACAGTAATTCTGCTAGGGGATGGTAATATACAACAAAGCTAAGGCAAAACTTTTCAATTCCTTTTTTTTTTTTTTTTTTTTTTCTGTTTTCTCTTCCAAGAGGAATGATCTTTAGAAAAGAAGAAAATAGTTTCTACAAACTATAGATTATATATATTCTGACATCTTTATCCTAAATCTCCCTACACTAATGTGTCATGTGCCCAGAATAGGGTAAATAATTTCTCATACAGTATCTAAAAGAATCTAGGGATAATTAGGAGTGTCTGTGTAATACTTGTAAGGGGCTCACAAGTCTCTTACAGTGTTCTTCCTCCCTCATTATGAGATGATATAAATTAGTGTGACAGAATTAGCTTTTCAAAAGGGGTATTACTAAAGCAATATAGTGAAAGCATGTGGTATGAAACATTCCTCCCCCTACTCCCCCCCAAGTCTAAGGATGTAAGTTGATACATCCTCTTGCAAATATAGACAGAGTCCAGGGAAAAGTGGAATCAAGCCAGAGAGTACACTTTTCCACAGGGTCAATCAATATTTCTGAAAGTTATTTTTGCTGAATTTCTCAACCTTTCTCCCCTTGAGTAAGGTGTAGTTTTTTTTCCCTCTTAAATTTTTTTAGAATCTTGACTTAATCTGTTATCTCCTGATGTAGATTCTGCTATAGTATATTTTAGAAAAACTCCTAGATTACCAATGGGAAGATCATCATCAAGTTCAATATCCAAGGTATACATCTCCTATCTCCCTGCCAAGTAATTCCTCCTTGATTACTTTTTTAGAACACCATCTGTCAATTATTTGCTTGATTTATTAATGACTTACATAGGACTCAAAAAGTGTGATCAAGTCCTCACCTAATCCAGTGTTCCCTGTAGCATTTAGGAAGGTGTCTAGGACTTGTTTCAATCCAAAGAATTATCAAGATGTGCTCTTACATAACAAAAAATCAAAATTAATTCCGAATTTACAAACTATAACCCAGTGATCTTGAATTCAATTTCTGATAAAATTCAAGGTTAGTATTTAGGGATTAATAATAAACATATAGAAAAATGGTGATCACAATGGTTGCATCAAATGTAGATTCGGTTATATAAACCATATCTAACTTAGCCAGCATGATTAAACAAGTAGATTGGGAGAAACCTGCAAATGTATAATTTACCTAGATTTTACCAAAGTATTTGACTAAGTTTTTCATACTATTATTTTGGAAACATTGGAGAACTTTGAACTAGATATTAGTGCACTTATCTAGAGATTTGACTAGTCCCCCTTAAATTTTTTTTATACTTTCCATTGACACATCATTAACATATTTATATTTATATGACTCTACAAAGCTATCCACTATTTTAAAATTAACATTGTGTTAAATTATACATTAATTTGAAAACATTGTCATCTTTAGTATATTGGCTTGACTTAGTCACTTTTATTGGATACATTTCCAATTATTTATTTCTTCTTTCTTTTCTTTCTTCTGTCAAAATTGCTTCATAATCATTTGTTGGAAATAGTTGAAAGGTTGTTCTAAAAGAGCCAACTAGGAAGGAGTTAACTAATGGAGTGTTCCAGGGCTTGGGTCTGTGGTGTTCAACATTTTTAGATGGCATGCTTTTCAGATTTGACTATGACACAAAATAGCTAGGATATCAAAAATGTTAGATGAGAGATTCAGAGTTCAAAAAGATATTGCCAGGATAGAACACATGGTCAAGTTTGATGAATTCAAGTTCTGAATTCCAGGATATTTATTAAATCCTCATCCTACCTGACCTTCATGTAACTTTCAATAATGTTTTCGATTTCCTTCTTTTGTGTATTTTCTCCTTTCTTTTCATTTCTTGGCTCTTTTCTTGACTTTCATTCATTCTCATTTGCTAGATCATTATGTACACCTTGTTTTTTAAATAGTGGTATTGCACAATATTCTGATTTGGATTGTCTTCTTTTCCCTTTGCATTTTTCCCCTTTAATAATCCTGTCAACTCCCAGGAATCAATTGTCATATATATTGGCATGGTTTTCAAATTTAAACAAACTTTATTTGTACCTATATGTATAAAAATATGTATATATTAAAAAATACAGACACATGTACCACACAAAAATTATTAGCTCCCTTCATGAACTTGTTTCTCATCCCCAACTGACTGCAAAACTTTAGTTTCATGTTCCCTTGTCATCTCAAATTTTTATTCAAAATAGAATTCACAATATTTCTCCCAAAACCTAATTTGATAATTTTCCTTCTTTCTACAATTGATAGGAATGTCATTTCATTTTCTTCTTATTTCTTATGTTATTTTTTATGTTTAGATCATTGATTCATTTGAAATTTGTTGCAGTATATTTTTTTAATGTATGACTCTTACCCCTCCCCCCTCCCCTGCCACACACACACACACACACACCTTTTTTTTTTTTTTTTTTTTTTTTGGCTATATAGCAATTTAATTTTCCCAAGAGTTTCTATAGAACAGTGATTTACTTCTTTGGTGTTGTGTGATTTTGGATTTAGCTAACTGCCTAATGCATACCTTTAATTCTCTTCCTTTAATTCTCTATTTGAATTATCTGTTTTGTTTCATAGACCTCTTTTAAAATTTTTAAGCCAGAATGCTTGTACAAGATAATTTCAATGATTAACTTGAGTTTTGGCATCAAAAGCCCCCTTTGAATTTTTAAAAACTTTTTATAATTTCCATTGATATTCTGATATGATTTGTATCTTGCCACTAAATCCCAATGGTTCTGAAGAAGAGAGTGAGGCTGGTGAGCTTGCACAGTTCTTCCTCACTTAAATCCAACTCATTTCCATGTCAGAACATCACCTCTTTCATCTATCTTATGGTCCTCTTTGAGAATGAAGGACAAGCCACAACAACAATATGGCCTTGTTCTTTCATATTTGTTACATTTATCAACATATTTATCATGTTATTTGTATGCCTCTACAAAACTACCCACTTTTTTTTTGTAATTTACATTGAATTAAGTTATACATTAATTTGGGTGTTATTGCCATCTTTAGTGTATTGGCTTGATCTAATCATTTTCATTACATATTTTTCCAATGATTTGTTTTTCTTTTACCCTCCTATGTTAAAATCTTTTCAGAGTTGTTTTTAATGTAACTTTAGTATATATTTTGGTAGGTTTTTGCCCAGATATCTGAAATTACCATATTTTTTCTAGCAATTTCTTCTTATTGTTGTTATAAATAAATACTGATTGCTGAGGATTTTCCATATATCCCATTATCTTGCACAAATTATTTATATTCTTAATTATTTTGTAGTCTCGTTTTCTTATTTTTTAAAAATTATTTGCTAATATAAATCTCAGCTCTTTTTTTTTGCCTGCAGTAATTTCTTAATTTTTTTCTATTTTGTTTTACCTAGTATTTTAAAAAATATGTCAAATATTAACATTGAAGATGGAACATTCTTGTTTACTAACCTCCATTGTTTCTCCATTAAGATAATAGTACTTCGTTTCAAAGAAATCCTTTTTTTAATCACATACTAGAAAAAAGAAT
This sequence comes from Antechinus flavipes, assembly GCF_016432865.1. NCBI lineage: Eukaryota > Metazoa > Chordata > Mammalia > Dasyuromorphia > Dasyuridae > Antechinus > Antechinus flavipes. Next base: position 222,453,590 of record NC_067398.1, on the reverse strand, counting down.
TCTTTCTATATCTGTGCTTTTTATGCCTTTAGAGATCATAAGTGGGTGTTGCATTTTATCAATGACTTTTCTGAATCTATTAAAATTATTTTGGATTTATCTGTTTAATGCCTAATTTTAATTTTAATATTTTTATGGGCTTTCTGATGTGTTTAATTTAAACAAAAATAGCATGAACAAAAATTAACATGACTCCTCATTTAAAAATGGGAGCGAAATCTAAGTCTGTGCCTGACCTTGCCACTTCTTCAGAAAGCCATTTAATTTTTCTCAAAGTCTGTTTTTATGGCTGCAAATGAGAGAAAACACTACTTTCCATGCTTTAGCTCACAGGGATCTTCTGATGATTAACAAGAATGCTATACAAAGCTTGAAATGTTTCCTCCTTAGAGGAAATGTAACCTATGTTGTTCCTAATTCTCTGTATTTTAAAACCTTGAATTACCCTTCAAATATTTTAGCCTGTCTTTGACAGAACGATTTAGAAAACATTTCTAACAAAAGGCACAGACTGACATTTAAATGTGGAAGAAAAGGAATCTAAATTTTAAAATTGTATGCTATTCTTCAATTTCTCACATATACCTTGGGCAATATAGTAAACGGATAATATGACGTTTAAGATATTTTTTTTTTCAAAATCCTAAACGTCCTGCTTACATATTTCCAATGCTTTTGCATGAAAGCTTAGAAAATTCTAGCCATATTTAATGTTAAGTATTTCCTAGAATAAGTGGGTGTGCCTTGTTCTTATCTTTTTGTTAAATTAGTTGAGAAGAGGTAATCTTCCTAATTAAACTGGCACAATAGAATTTAAGAAAATTGGCTGAGATTAAAAATGCACAGTTATGAATGTGTAAAGGCCCAATTCTTAAACTATAAAGTGTGAATTTAGATCTAAAAAGAAAGAGCTTGATGCATAATGACAAGCAGTCAGGCATTAGGGAGAGCAGATTTTGAAGGGCACAGAGTAAAAATGGATGGGTTGAAATTGGGTTGAAATTCTATAGGGAAAGTTAACTCAGGATGGATTGGAAGATGTCAAAAATGAAATTCTGAAGAAAGGAAGAAAAGAAATTCTAAGAAAATCTGTGAAAGAAAGCTTAGGAATAGCTTATGCTTACATCCTCCTCAAAATTGGAGGAATATGGTCCCCTCTAGAAAAAGTACTCATTATAAAATATGGGTTCCAGATCTGGACAGTGATTTATTTCCTCCATCACAGAAAGTGCACAAAATGCAACAGACTCAATGATAAACAGTTACAGAATACATAAAACATATCAAATGACCCATTATGTATCCCTGAAAGGTAAAGACAACTTTGTGAAACTACTGAATAAATATTTCATATTCACCTTGGATATGCTTTCTCTGAGCAGCTCACAAGGTCCTGATTTAACTAATTCAGCTAGAGGATGATTTTGGTTGGGGAGTGGAATCCCCTTTTCCTTGAGAATTTTCATGATCAGGGTAATAAATCTGGTCAGGGGAAGTTGGCTTAAAATCCAGGAATTTTCTTTTTATAACATTAGAGCCAAGGCTGGATGCTTCTTGATATTTGACCTTTGCTTAAGGAAGGCAGTTGGGTGCTCAAGACGGAGCCTTAGGTCTGCCTAGGCAAGGATATGATTCTTCTCCCATGTGCTTATGTTGTAAGTTCCCATTGTCACTGAGGTTTGAGGAGGAGAGAAATTATTTTTTCATTCTGCTGAAAAGTTCAAGGGAGAGAAAATACTGGTAAAGAATCCCAAAAAATAAGGAATAGAAATTTCAAAGAGATTGTTGATTTTGGTTCAACAGAAAGATATTTTTCCATTGAACATATAGCACAATATCTTTTGTATAGAATAATTACTTAATATACATTGGGTGAATTGGTTTTAATTGGATTAAGCCTATCAAAAATGGGATAGCTTACTCTGAAGAGAGTAGATTTGCCTTTATCAATGATCTTCTAATTAGAAGGATAAGAGTGTTGGAGATGATGTTGAGTCCTCACTAGTCTTTTCTCTTCTGATAATAAAGTCCCAATAACATCTCCTTTAGGGAGGGGCGGGGGTTGGGATGTTCAGGGATGACTAACATCTTTGATGTAAGAGTTTGCTCAGAGATTTTTAGGTCTGCTCATCCTTCTTTGGTGACTACCTTCACCAATTCTCACCTGTGACTCCAAGAAACTGTGACATGTGCAGCAGTCACACCTTGGCAAAACTGTCTCAGCAGACAATCCAAACCTGATTGAAGATTAGTGATAGATCTCTAAACAGTTAGTGAGTTAGGGGAATATCTATCCCAAGCATGGGAAGATTTATCCTTGAAAATGGGGGGGGATGAGAACAATTTGTTCCATTGGCTCTAAAGATGGTTGAAACAGGCATTGTGGAGCATGTCAAGTTTGGTCAGACATTAAAGATGCCAAGGTCATTCACTGCATCCTGAGCCATCATCTGGAGTCCTGACTTTTGTCTTACTACTGGACTTTGATCACTCTGGAGAGATAGTGAGGCTTATGACTTTGTGTAAGTCTGTCTCCCTTAAATGCATCTCCCCTGGTGTCACTGGTCTTCATCCAAATCATCTACATAGAGTTCCTATAGTCATTCTTCAATTTTCATAGGATAATGTCTTTAGAAAATGGTACAAAAGTCAGAAACAATGTATGCTGATACATTGAACCTATGAGAAATAGGGGGTTATATTCCTGAGACCACCAAAAACTTTAATCTTTCACAAGAGATGCTGAAAACATAACTTTTCCGCATATACTTTTTAACAAAACATTAATCCTGATAATATGTACTTTTCTCAGCACAGTAACTATGAAATAATCCATGAAATGCAGCATATACCAGGAATTTTCTTTGCAGAAAAGTTGTGTTATTTACTTTATTCTCTTTCCCCCTTTTCATTCCCCCCCACCTCCTTCAAGAAGCCTATAGTTAAAATATATATACATACACATACATACATATATACATATGTACATATATTGATACACACACATATCTTTCTATACCTGCTAACTTTGCTTTAATTCTGCTCCTTAATTTGTCTTGCTATTATTTAACCTTCCCCACACATGGATCTCTTCCTTGCCTTTTCCTAACCCTTTTCTTCATCTGCTTATTCTTCCCCCTTTATTTCTTTATAGATTTTGGAGGGTGCTATACCCTTTGTGGTATATATGTAATGTTGCCTATTTGACCTATTTCAGATGTGAGTAGGTTTTCAGAACTATGAGCCCTTCTCTCCCTGCTAATGCCTCTGTGTCTATTCTTCTTCTGTACTTCATTTGTATAATCACTATTTTTACCTTAACTCTGCCAGTCTTTCTTTTGAGCTTTCTATTGTTGATAGGAATCTTAAACATGTAGTGTACATTTCCCATATAAAAAATATAAAGCATTTTCCATGTTTCTTCCTTGAAATTGATCTTTGATATTGGCTTTTATATGTTAAATTTTCTATTAAGTTCAGGTTTGAGTGATAGAAAGTCTTGAAAATCTGCAAGTTCATTGAATGTTCATTTTTTCTCATTCAATATTATGGATAATTTTGCTGGATATATTTTTGGTAAATATGATTCTAGGACCTATATAGTCTTTTATTGTAAATGCTGATAAGTCCTATACAATTCTAATTGTAGCTCCAACCTATTTGAATTGTTTTTTTAAAATTCTTTCTTGCAAAATTTTCTTTTTAATCTGGGGTTTTTGAAATTTGGCAATAATATTCCTATGTACCACAAAGGATCTCATTGAGGTAGTGATCGATGGGCTTTTTCTAGTTCTACTTTCCCCTCATGTTCTATCACTCCAGGACAATTTTCTTGAATTATTTCCTGAATTTCTGTGTCAAGATTCTTTTTTTTCGTGGATCTCTTCGATAAAGAGAGCCTTAATTGATCAAAGATGGACAGAAGCAGCTACACCCAGAGAAAGAACATTGGGAAATGAATATAAACTGCTTGGATTTTTGTTTTTCTTCCCGGGTTATTTCTACCTTCTGAATTCAATTCTCCCTGTGCAATAAGAAAACTGTTCGGTTCTGCACACATATATTGTATCTAGGATATATTGCAACCCATTCAACATGTAAAGGACTGCTTGCCATCTGGGGAAAGGGTTGGAGGGAGGGAGGGGAAAAATCAGAACAGAAGTGAATGCAAGGGATAATGCTGTAAAAAATTACCCTGGCATGCGTTCTATCAATAAAAAATTATTAAAAAAAAAAAAAAAAAAAGATTCTTTTTTTTTTTTTTGGTCACAACTTTCAGGAAGTCCAATCATTCTTATAATTTCTTGTTCTGTTCTCCAGATCCATAATTTTTCTTAGAATTCACATTCTGTTTGATTTTCTCATTTTTTATAATCTGTTTAGTTATTTATTGTTTTTTCCAGTTTCCCTGGAAAACTGTAATTTTCAAAGAATTATTTTCATCTTTGAGACATTATCTTCTTTTCTAGTTGATTAACTTTTTTTTCATAATTTTGTTTTTCTTGGTTTTAAAAAAATTCTTTCTCAATGTCTCATTTTAATTTTAATTTTTTTTTTTTTTTGAGTTCTATAACTTCTCTCTGGGCATGGAGCCATTTCACTTTGTTCTTTGGATAAAAGCTCTTCTTTACTAATGTGTCCTCCTCTGAAGATGCACCCTAGTCTTCCCTGTTCCCATAGTATATTTCAATGGTGGGATTCTTTTTTCCCCAGTCTTTTTTTTTTTTTTTTTTTTTTTATAAAATGTGTTAATGTAAACACTAATCTAATCTCTAATCTCTAATTATCTCTAATTTCTAATCTCGGTGTGGGGATGCTGCCTCAGGTTTTCCTTCAACTCTTCGCTCAATTCTGGAATCCCAAATCAAGAGCTCCACCCTCCTGTAAATCCCTATAGCCAGCAGCTAACACCTAGCCCAGCTGTTTCAGCATTTACCCGGGACGGGTTCCTTTTCTCCTAGGGCAGTTTCTCAGCAGTACAGCTGGCGCTGGTATTCAAATCAGCAGAAGTTCCCTTGATTTTCCCCCGACTCCAACTCCAACTCCACAGACAGTCTGTGAAGTGAAAGTCTCAGTGGCTCGGGAAGAAGTTCTAGCCACACCGAACTAGCCCAAGGCGACCATTTGTTGTTTCAGTGCAGCTAGCTCAGAGGTGTTTGCACTTTACACAGGTTAATCCTAGCCTGGGGACTTCAGATAAAGTTGGGTTGTACCAGGAAAACCATTGTTCTGACCCAAATCTTCATTTTTCCACAGCCTATGTTTGCCCTCAGGCCCAAATTTGTTTTATTTTGGGGAAAATATGGAGTGCTTGAAATTTACCAAACTACTCCCTCATCTTCCCAGAATTCTTCCCAACAAAGTTTCTAAAATTGAAGTATAATCTTATCACTCTTCAACTCTGATAAATTCTAATGGTTCCCTCTAGGATCAAATGAAAACTCTTCTGTTGATATTTAAACCTCTTTTTAACTAGTTCATGGATTACATTTCTAGCCTTATTATATACTCTATTGCCTAGGCAAACTGTCCTTTTTTTGTTCCTTGTACACAGAACCCCATTTACTATCTCAGTGTGAGATTCTCCTCATGTCTGAAATGTCCATCCTCCACACCTTTGCTTCTTAGAATCCTTAACAACCTTGAAGACTCTATCACCATTTCAGGCCTTTTCTAATCTATTCCAGTAGCTAATGTCCTTCCTTCTCTCCTCCCTCCAAAATGATCTTATATTTTTATGTTTCCTCTCTTAGAATGTAAGTCCCTTGGGACTGACTTTCACTTCTGACTTTGTATCCCCAACATCTTAGCACACTGACTTGACACATAGTATATGTTTAACAAATGCTGGTTGGTTGATTAATTCAACCCAGATAGTCTATAAACCATCAAAAAGAGGGTGACAGGTATGTTGAAGGAAGTCTATTTAATATGAGAATTAATCGAAAATACTGGGAATTTTTAACCATGAAAGAAGATTTGGAGACTTCATCATAACTATCATAAAGTATTGCAAGAGCTACTATTAGTAAGAGGGATTGGACTTATTCTTTTGGGTTCCAGAAAGCTTAATGAGAAGAAATGTTATTAAGCTTCATAGACTAGCTTTCTAATAATGAGAGCTATCAAAAAATGGAATGGTGTTTCTCAGAAAGTATTAACAAACTTCCCTGGAGATTTTTATGGAGGATCTATTTGAAAATATATTGTAGAAAGAACTCTTGTTTATGCATACATTGGTCTAGATGTCCTTTGATCTGGGTCAGAGACTTAGACTATAATTTCCTAATAGCTGTTCTTAACTATAGTACTGTCCAATTAGTTGAGGCAATTCAGAATCTAGGACCACTTTTCTCTGTTCACCATTTTATCATTGCCCTTTAATTTCTGATCTTTCCTCTATCACTTCCTGCTGTGACCAGATCATCTACTAGGCTGCATACAGGATTATGTTGGAGTCAGCTCCAATGAATTCTCCAATGGAAATCAGCAAACTCTACAAATAAGAGCTTTCCTTTACTGTTTTGTTGATTGTCTGGACTTAAAAAAGTAATATAGAAAATGTTAATAAAACATATTAAATTTAAAAGCATGTCCTGCATTTTAGAAGCTGATTATTAAACATTTACCAACACATTCTCATTCTTTTTCTTTCTTCATCCTTTAGCTCATTACAATAATTAGCTGATTATTTATCCCAAAGGAGGATGGTTTTGGAAGAAAGGTATGACCTTTAAATGACAGCCCCTAACTTGTAGTTATACCCTGTTTAGGATGGCTTGTGATTTGGGGACTTTGACCTATTTTGATGTGAAAAAACTCAGTTTTCCATCACTCTCTTCATCTGTCAGTAACTTCTTTTTATCACACTTACAAATGGTGCATTTGTCCTACTTAACTTATTAGAATTAACAAGAAGGATGGCCTTATTTGGATTTTAATCAGCTAGCCTGTTCTTCCCACAATACCCTGACATTATCTTGCATCTTCCTTCACTTTTGGTCAAAGAGAAAGTAAGGAAAAAATCCCCAATTATATAAATGCTGTGATTACACCATTGTGTGAGGACCTTATTGATGACTTTCCCCCAATTATTCATTTCCCTGATGGCTAAATTTAAAGTCTTTTGAAGAAGGAGCTTGTAGTACAGTTCATTTAACTGCAATGAAAAGATTCATGCATTAAACCCTTTTCTTTTTGGTTCCTTTAGGGATGATTAACACATACCAAGGATAAGATACAGAAATGTTTTCTGTTAGTGTTTGGAAACAACATAGAGTAAATAAGCATTAATGAATGCTGATTTTTCTGACTGCCAGTTTTCTGATTTTACAGATAAGGGAACCAAGTTCAAGAAAGGTTAAGAATGACTTGCCTAGGGTCTTGAATGGAGAAATTGTTTAGGGATGGTTTGATGAAAACATGAAAATTAATCATTACTTGCTTTATGTAAGAGTAGCTTATGAGAGGGGAGAGGGAGAATTATTTATGATGTTAGTTATAGGTATAATTTGAATTTATTTAGAAACTCCTTATAATTTTATTTTTTAGACAAAGGACAGACTTCCTTGAAGGGCTGGATAAATGTTTGAAAGTAATATATAACTGTGGAAGAGAATATATTTTTTATATAAGGCCACTGAGATTCCTACCAAATTTCATGTTCTATGATTCTGAATTGGTTTTAGAGATGGAACAAAAAAAAGTGTGGGGAGATAATGAATGTTTCCAGACCACATGGAAAATTATATAGACATTATCTTCTTAGTCAGTTCAGAAGAAGCATCAGAAGACTGAAGCATCAGGAAAATGACCTTGAGTTATTCTCTCAAGTGAAAATGAAAGTTCTTACACAGGTGCTATATCCTATTCTTCTTCTCCTAGGATTCCATATATGAAATGCTAAATCAGATTTCATAAAGGAAGTTGGAATATACTTCTTATGCAGAAAGATTTACCTCATTTATTAATATACCTACATGTAAATGTGTTCTATTCTTGGATGAGTAGGGATAGCATAATTACAAATTCTAAGAAATGAAACATATCATTACACATGTAACATTACAAGATTCTGAGAATTGATATCCCAATTCCCCTTCAAAAAGTCAAGTCAGGTTCCTTGTAGAGGACGTCTACTTCTCCTCTTCCTCAAGTACCTCAAGGGTACTCCTGAGGACTTGAGTTGTCTTTTTAAAATTCTTTGATCTTAAGTTCCTATTCCATTGTATTCTCCCTGAATATCATTGATCCAGTGATTAGTGCCCCAAATCACTGGTCAGTTATCTTTTTTATATATAATTGATATATATCTAATATCAATCAACTTTTTACAAAGGAATACATACTAAAGGAGAAGGAAACAAGCTTTCATTAAGCACTGATGTGTTTGAAGCACTGTGCTAAGTGGTTTATTAATATCTTATTTGATCTTCACTAACATACTGGGAGGTAAGTGCTAAGAAGATTTAGCAAAAAGAGAACTACAAACACAGCTCCCTTCTATATCTCTGTTCCTAGAAGAATGGGCTAGAACTTACAATGTATTTGATACACCAAATCACTATCAGATATGAAATAGCTGGCAGACAGAGTTGCCTTCCTGTTTATAGGAAATTATATATTGTCTGTTGAGTCCTGAGGATTATTCTTCATTTTTGTAGTCTCCACAGAACATGGCTGCTAGAAAACCCTAGTATGAACTATTAAGATCTCTTGAAATTCTTGACAAAACTGAAGAAAAAGGAAATAATCTCTATCACAGATGTAGTTTTTCTTGGTGATAGGGCAAAAAAGACACACCCTCATCCCTTTGAAATTCAGAGTCATCCTTAAACCTCAGTCAGTAGGAATATTCAAGTCCTTTACTGAGATATTTTAGATTAATTTAGTTGTAAAGTAACAGCTAGCCAAAAGATCATTTCGCCACAGTAAGTGGATAGGAAATAAATCAGAATATAGTTGAGTATAATCTGAAGAGGAGAGCCAGACTCTTTTATTGCATGTCATTAGGAGCTTCTAGAAGCAGGATTAGCAAATGTCAGGTCAGTACCTTACATTGCTCTCAAGACTAGCTTTCATTGGCCAGATTCCTGTTAACACATATAATTGACAAGGATAGAGAATTTTTGTATCAACAAGTATTTATTAAGAGGTACTATGTACCAATGCCAAGCTTTGGGGATAAAATGAAAGATAAAAACAATCTCTGCTCATATTTGGAAGACAAAATGTAAAAAAGCATATACATTATATATACAATATAAATGTGAAATAATCTAGGGACAGAGAGGGAGAGAGCTCTAGGAAGTACTTTTAGTAGGAGGTAGAATTTTAGCTGTATCCTAAAGGAAGTCAGGAAAAAAATGAGACAGAAGTGAATAGGGAGAGCATACCAGATGTGAGAGACAGCTAATAGAAAGGCTCAAAACAGGGGGATGGAGATTATGGAAATGCCCAGGAGCAATGCCAAGTAGGATTGCAGAGACCATGAAGGGGAGAAAAATACAAAAAGACTGCAGAATAGTAAGGGGTTTATTTATTACTAGCTTTAAATACCAAGCATAAGATTTTATTTTAAGTTCTTGCATGAAGGTTTTTGGGACATCCTGTATTTAATTTTGGAGATAATTGGGAGCTACTGGAATTTATTAAATAGGTGATAAAAGGTAAATCTATGCCTTAAGAAAGTGACTTTGGTAGGGGATGAGGATGCAGTTGAAGGAAAGAGAGATGAGGTAGGAAGATTAACTACTACAGGTAAGACCTGATAAAGGTGTGAACTGTGGAACCAGTATAATTTGAAAAAGTTCCTATACAGGGGACTTTTGAATGTAGAAATGGAATGATTTGTCAATGTTTTGTATATCTCAGGAAGTGAGATGAAGAGTTGAAGATGATGACTTGATTGTGAGTCTGAGTGGTTGAGAGAATGGGAGTGCCTTCAGTAGTGATGGGGAGATTCTCCATCACTGAAGTAATTTCACTGGCCCTGCCTTCTAATTCTAGTACCTACTTCATAGGATTGCTCTGAAGGACATAATTGTATCCTTTAAATCTTACATTGTAAGTTATTATGGTGCCAAAATACAGTTATACAAAGAAAAAACATGTAGTTGAACCCATTATCTTAAGCAAGGTTGAGGGCAAATTTCAGTTTTTTTTCATCTGGTCACAGAGCTAGGTGCCTTCCAAATTTTCTTCTATTCCTAGGATTCTGCAGTTCTACAGTATGTAATATCAGCATTCAAAAGGTAAACCATCACTTTCAAAGAAGGAAAATGATAGAAAGTACATAAACAATGGAACTCAGTCTAAAATTTATCTCCAACTGACATTTCAGGAAATCAATAGAAATATAATTTTATTTTTAAGGTGCTTGTTTTGTTTTTATTTCAAAGTTTTGTTTGGCAATAGTTGTATTCTCCAACTAAGATTGAAAGTGCCCTACAAGGAAATGTGGTAAAATGTGATGCCACATTGATGCTTCCAACTACTTCCAAAATACTGCCAAACCAAGGGGCAAAAACATCTCTCTGTCAAGATGACTTTAAGTCACAATGCCAGCTGTTTGTTGAAGGGTATGGAAACACTATGGATTTTTTTAAAGAAAAGAAAACAAAAAAGATGTAAACAAAAAGTAATGTAATCAAGATAGAATTATATTCAGAGGAAAAGCATTTGCTTTTTTCTTCTGGATCTTATGCCATTAATATTTCAATATGGTTAATGGTTCCAAGCAACAAAACAAAACAGAAAACCAGGATATTATCTTAAGGTAGTACCAGTATTATTAGTATATAGTATCAGCAAAATTCTTCTAGAATGTATCCTAATTTCTGCAAATTTTTTAAAAGTATGAATGAAATAATGAAAAATAATTTAATTATAGTATGCCAAGCAGAGTGCTAAGTGCTATGACTATAGAGAAAAAATTGAAAAAAAATTCTGTTCTCAGGGTCCTCACATTTTAATTGAGGTAGGCCAGATTTATAGGAGAGAAGAGTGATTGTTCAAATGATAATTTCCAGTGGTCCTTAGGGACTTAGCTATCATTGGACCAACTACCTTATGAAGCCTGGGAGAACATGTATTAAAGGAGAAATGAAAGATAAGTTTAGGTGAAAAAAATCCAGAAAATCATACATTCCAACAAATGTGCCAATGTTTTGCAAGTTTTATTTTGCCTAAACTGATACTGACATTTATTAATTATATGAATCATTTAATCTTTCTGAGTGTCAGTTTCTTTATTTGTAAAAGGAGGGGGGATGATAATGCAGGTAGTATACCTCATAGTGCTGTAGTATAGTTCAAATAAAATAATATATGTAATATTATCTGAGAATTTTAAAGTACTCTATATGCCTGTTATTAATATCTTGGCAAGTTTGGTGAGACATGTTATAGATGGTTCTTTGCGACTTTAGACTTTATCGTTTCTCCCTCACCTAATCTCCAATAGAATTATACCCTTCCTGAGCTTTGGAGACATAAATCTGAGTCACTTTCTGTAAACAATTGAATGTGCCTTAAGATTCTCTAAAAGCAATCAATCTATTAACTACCAACATTCGGCTCCTCTCTTTTACTCCCATAAGACATTACCCTATGACCTGCTGCTCAATAGAGAATTCCACCTAAGGGGAAACTCACAAAGATCCTATTAAGGTAGTAAAAAACTTCAGTGGCTAGGATTTTGGAGGCACTCCTCTGAGATATGTTCTCTACATGTCTCATTGCCTTTATACTTTGAGCCAGTTCTTTATACAGATTTTATGTATGCATGGGAAGAGTGCACTCTTATGCAGGAGAGGGGAGTGATTACATAATTATCATTCTTGCTATGCCGCATAGTGAATCTCTTTTTTAAAAAATCAAAAATCTAATAGAGTTGTATTGGTTGGTTGATAATGGGCCATAACTAATGGGAACTCAGAGTTTTAAAAACCCTGATGATCTTCAGGTTTACCCTTAGAACAATGAGAGATAGTTGACTTTCATCTGGGGATTGAACCTGTCATTGTGAGGGGGAGCTGGGAGATTGATCCCAGAGAGAGTACTAATAATATTAATTTATATTTATGAGGGTTATATGTGTATGTGTGTCAATTATTTTTTTTATTGGAGGAGAAATAAACGATAATTTTATGGCTTCTAGTTATAGATATGGTTCTGTATCTAGCTTTGCATGGTGAATATTTTTCTAATAGAGAATCTGTTAATCCTTTTGAGAGAGGCTCTAGACATAATCCATAACTAAATTTTGTTTAAATGATTCCCATCCTCCCCTTCCCACCTCCCTGAACTCTTAAGTTGAAGCAAGACAAGTGTCTGAATAAAGTCTGATTTTCTCTCTTTGGCATCATGCTCTACTATGACTGAAATTGGTTTGTAAAAATCCATAAGAACAGTTACTTATGGGAGAGGATGTCCACTGAGTGGCAAGTGATGAGAAATATTTTATTTGTCCCCGACACTGGTATTTGTAAAAGAAGTAATGGTAGTTGGGCTAGCTCTCAGTTGGCATGAAAAAATTAAAACCAAATGGATTTAAGAATGTTAGAATATAAATTAGGAGAACATGTAATAGTTAATCTGTTAGATCTATGCCTAAATGAAGAATTTATGACCAAATAAGAGATAAAGAGCAATACATGATGCAAAATGGACAATTTTAATAATTTTAAATTTAAAAAGTTTTGCACAAACAAAACCAATGTAGCCAAGATTAGAAAAAAAAAAAAACTGGGGGAAATTTTATATTGATAATTGAGTCAAATTTATAAGAACCCAAATCATTCCCTAGTTGTTCTCAAAAGAGAAGGGGCAAAGGGAAGGGGAAAGGGAGAGAATATGGAACTTAAAATATATTAAAAAAGAATGTTAAAATAGGTTTTATATATAATTGGAAAGTGTTTTAAAAGTATTTTAGAATATAGGGCACATGAGCATGTGGAAGTTTATAGTCACAATGATTATAAGTAGTAGGTGTATCTTTAATATAATCTCTCAATGGATATGTTGATAAGTATAAGCTATTTCATGTCTAAGGCATGATGAGTTAATGGTTGTGCCTCTGTGAATGTAAACAGTTAGTTACATATTTCTGGACAAGTTTTAGGATCATTTATCCTCCCAATACCTGGAGATAGATTTTTTGAATAGACTTAGGTGCCAGATCCTTAACTCTTTGAATGGGATGGTATCCCTTGATGTATAAAGATTCTAAATTGGATTTTGAGGCTTTTTTCTGCAGCATCATAGGAGTCAGTACAAATTAGGGAATGTCTAGTTCCTTTTTGATAATAATTCATCTGTTCAACTTTTCCTCTCATCACTTATCCTAAAGCTATTTAAAAACTTCATTATAAACTGTATTCATCATTCAGAGGACATGGATTTAAATCCAAGGACTATTTTTTGCTTCTTTTTGTAGCCCCAGCACTTAGCACAATACTTGGCACATCCTTGATTCTTAACAAATCATTATCAATTGATGGGTTGGTTTGTTGATTAATTGATTCTTTTATAACTAGGTATGTGATTTGGGACAAGTAATTTAATTTCTCTAGGATTCACTTTTCTCACATGTAAAATGAGGGAGTAGATAACTTTGAAAGTTCCTTCTAATTTTACATCTATGGCCCTTTGATCTTAAATTAAATTAAAAAAATTAATGGGAGGTAAACTTCTTTTATATTAATTGCTGACAAAATTCCAGAGCTAGAGTAGTGACCAGAGGTAGAGAACAATGGTTTTAGAATTACTCTTGGTTTGAGTCTCAAATCTGTTACCACTAGCTTTATTTTGGCTTTACATATTCTCTAAATCTCATATTTTATGTCTATAAAGAGATTATATTTGTATTACTTAGACATTAGATGATCTTTAAGATATTCTAGCTCTAAAATTATTATTCCCAGGAACACTGAAAACTTTTCTGTGCATAGTTAGATTATTAAAAAAAAAAGCAATAGAATTTACTAGTCAGTTATTTTGAATGACAGTAGTAAAACTGGAATAAAATCAGATCCATAAGCCTTTTTCAGAATAGCAACCAACACCCTTTCTTTTAATTCTGCCTTTAATTGTCAAAAGAACAGGAAAAAAGATTTTCAATATTATATAAGTTCATCATCATGATAAAGAACCATATAAGTAGCTTTTTAACTAAAGATAACTATCATAATTAAATATAAATTTGATTTATATTTGTGAGCCATCAAATATTGTTAAAATGAAGTAGATAAATGGTTACTCCTCTGACTAGTTCTGTTTGATAATAGCTGGAATAGGAGAAAAGAAGACTTATAGGTAGAATTGATATTTCAAAGAATCATAGATTCAGAGGAGTTATAGACTTTGTAGGTCATCTGCTCCAACCCCCTTATTTAGTTTGCAGTGGCCCCTAAAATAATGTTCAAGACCAATTCACAGCTTTACACAGATTAATAATAAGAATCCTTTATGCTATTTGAATAATTGAGAAGAGAGAAAAGGTAGAGAGAATTTCCATATATAACTTTGGGCTATGTAGGAATTCTGCAAGTAGCATGTATAAGAGGTACCTAGAAATAGTAATAATAATTTAGGATAGCTAAATTTAGGATAGATACTGTAGAGGAATGTTAATGAACTAAGTGTTGTGCTAGACATCTTTTCAATTCAAAGTAGTGGGCTTGTCTGGAACTTCCTTTCCTTGTCTGGGATCTGTCCTCTTCTCAGTAGTTTATTTATTTATTTTTTTCTGTTTATAGATGTCTTTTTTAAAAAAATTATTGTATTTTTTATTTACAAGATATATGCATGGGTAATTTTTCAGTATTGACAATTGCAAAATCTTTTGTTCCAACTTTTCCCCTCCTTCCCCTTCCCCCCAGATGGCAGGTAAACCAATACATGCTAAATATGTTAAAGTATATGTTAAATACAATATATGTATACATGTCCAGTTATTTTGCTGTACAAAAAGAATCAGACTATGAAATAGTGCACAATTAACCTGTGAAGGAAATCAAAAATGCAGGCAGACAAAAATAGAGGGATTGAGAATTCTATGTAGTGGTTCACACTCATTTCCCAGGGTTCTTTCGCTGGGTGTAGCTGGTTCAATTCATTACTACTCTATTGGAACTGATTTCATTGATTTCATTATTGAAGAGGGCCATGTTCATCAGAATTGATCATCATATAGTATTGTTGTTGAAGTATATAATGATCTCCTGGTCCTGCTCATTTCACTCAGCATCAGTTCATGTAAGTCTCTCCAGGCCTTTCTGAAATCCTCCTGCTGGTCATTTCTTTCAGAACAATAATATTCTATAACATTCATATACCACGATTTACCCAGCCATTCTCCAATTGATGGGCATCCTTTCATTTTCCAGCTTCTAGCCACTACAAACAGGGCTGCCACAAACATTTTGGCACACACAGGTCCCTTTCTCATCTTTAAAATCTCTTTGGGGTATAAGCCCAATAGAAACACTGCTGGATCAAAGGGTATGCACAGTTTGATAACTTTTTGAGCATAGTTCCAAATTGCTCTCTAGAATGGTTGGATGTGTTCACAATTCCACCAACAATGTATCAGTGTCTCTGTTTTCCCACATCCCCTCCCACATTCCGCATTATCTTTCCCTGTCATTCTAGCCAATCTGACAGGTGTGTAGTGGTATCTCAGAGTTGTCTTAATTTGTGTCAGTAGCTTATTTAAGCTGTTGTTTAAGGTGTTAAAATTTAGAGTTTATGTCCTATATTAGGGGATTGACCAATGAAAGTCTAGTTCTTATGAGTAAATACAGCAAGTTACTTGATGCAATTCTCTAAATATAATTTAGAGGATGTGCAGATCATCTGTAATTATTTCCTGTTCACTTACTGTGTGGTGCACATTATAGTCTCGGAAAGTACTTATCTCAACTCTCATTTGCACTTTTGAGGCAGGTTTCCAGGATTGCTGCATTTCATTCTTAGGATTCTTGGGTAATCCTAAAGGTTTATGGGATTCTCTTTAATTCTATTCAAACAACTCGCTTACATAACTGATTGATTCCCTAATTAGCACATCATCACTTGACCAACTAATAACAATTATTATTATTATTATTTTTTACAAAAGGATATTTATTAAGAAGATATGAAAAGAAGAGAAGTCCTTAAAATAGGGTCACATTCCTTATTATTCCACTTTAGTTCATGGAGATATTTAGCTTAAACTTAAAGTGGTCATTACAAAGAATTTGTTCCACTAAGTTGGCTTCTAAATGTAATTCATCCAATGTTCTCCTTTCTCATAGCCAATGATAAGTTACTCTCCATTTAAAGGTGTTTCTTGCTGCTCTGTCCATTCAGTTTTGAGACAGATACCACAGATCATTCCCTGTGCTGATGCTGATATTGGCTTATCTGCTATTATGTTACTTCCTCTTTATTTAAATGTAGCTAGGAAACAAATGTGATAATTTGACTTGTTAGTATCTTTTGCATATATGCTCATTACTAAGTAACCATTTATAAAATTTCTCTTTCTTATCCAGTAAATGGACAAAAATAGAGGTTATAGACTACCTGCATATACTTTGAAATCTGCAGAAGAGAATACATTTACCTGAGCATGCTTTATATGCTCATAAGGATTTTCTTCCATTACTCTCCTCTTCATGAATCAATCTTCCCTTGTCATTCTTCATACAAGACACTCTTTCTCTAGACTCTGGGTATTTTCTTTAATTCTCTACCATTCCTGATATCCCTCCCTCCTTATATTCATTTACTTGCCTTTCTGACTTCGCCTCAGCTAAAATTTCACTTTCTGCAAACTGCTTCTGATTCCCTTTTAATACTAATGTCTTTTTTCTGAAATTATTTCTAGTTTATCCTATATGTATATTTTCATTTTTAATACTCATTATATCTCTCTTATAAAGAAGCTCAGTTGGGGCTTCTTCCTTCTCCCTCCTCCTCATCTCAATTTTCCCCATGTGGAAATATTTTCTCTGTCTTTTAAAAGATAAAAGAAAAATGTTCCCTCTGTCAATATGATTTAAGCTGTAACTATACAAAAGAGGATTTTGGTTTGGGTTCTTGCTTCCTCCCCCTCCCCCCCCCATTTATATAAGGGAGAGGAGATAAACAATTGAAAAAGAAATGTTTGTAAGGAAATAGCTTTAAGAGCTGTTTACCTTGTGAATGGAATTGTGATTCCTTCCTCAAGTCTCCAAGGTCTTCAGGATGAAAGAACAGGAAATAGATAGTTTAGAGGGCAGGGGTCCTCAAACTACTGCCCACGGGCAGCTGAGGACATTTATCTCCCTCACCCAGGGCTATGAAGTTTATTTAAAGGCCCACAAAACAAAGTTTTTGTTTTACTATAGTCCGGCCCTCCAATAGTCTGAGGGACAGTGAACTGGCCCCCTATTTAGAAAGTTTGAGGACTTCTGGACTTTACACAGTTAGTAGTGCTGCTTCCTCCTCCTCCTGTTCTCCTGCTTATAGAAAGGAAGAAATGGATGGAGATGTCAGAGTGATGAGATTTAGATTCAGGGCACCAAATGATGAGATTAGGGTTCCTGGTGGTCAAGGAGTTAGATGATGAGGTTAGTGGCAGGATTGGGGTTCAGGGAACCAAATGAAGAGGTTTGGCTCCCCTAAATCTCCTTGGGATTTGGCACATGGGTAAGGAGTTTTGGGAACCCCCCTTTCTGGTGGCACAGAATTCCTTGGAAAAGGAATTTACAAACTCAAAAAACTAGACTGATAAAACGAAATTTATTATTGGCATTAGGAAGTCAGCCTTTGCTATGCATGAATAGAAAGGCTGAATTCCTTAGTGGCAAGGTCCCAACAGAGAGATATAAAGTAAGGTCTTGACAGAGAGATATAAAGTCTCATTAGGGAAATAGGTGAGAGAGAGTAACACTGAAAGAGAATATCCCAGCAATCAGAGTTTGCTATGCCAGAAAGAGAGAGAGTTTCCTTGGCATGGCATATTAACTCCTCTGCAAGGATTGGGTTTAAAATTGCCATTTTTATAATAGAAGCCTTTGGCTACAAGCTGAGGGCAGTTCTTAATGGGGCTGGGTACCGCTTGAGCTAAATTTGAATACAATTGAATAAGTCTCTTTAATTCAATGGGAAGCTTAACCAGTAGTGAGTGTTATCAATGAGGGTGGTGCCTGTCTCTTAGGATCTTTTACAGAGGCCAGGATTGAAGGAGAATCTGTTCTTTGAGGAGTTTTAGAGTTTTGGAGCTCTCTTCTTCATCTCTTTCCAACAATGAGATGATCCAGACCAGTTCCAATGATCTTGTGATGAAGAGAGCCATCTGTACCTGGAGAGAGGATTGTTAGAACTGAATGTGGATCACAACATAGCATTTTCAGGTTTTTTTTTTTTTGTTGTTGTTGTTTGCTAGCATTTTGTTTTCTTTCCCTTTTGATCTGATTTTTCTTGTGCAGCAAAATAATTGTGGAAATATGGATGGAAAAATTATACATCTTTAGCATATATTGGGTTATTTGCTGTCTAGGGGAGGGGTTGGGGAAAAGGGAAGGAAACATTGGAACACAAAGTTTTGAAAGGGTAAATATTAAAAATTATCTATGCATATGTTTTGAAAATAAAAAGCTTTAATAAAAAAAAAGATGTCATCTGTTTGTGACTTCTAGGTAATAAGTTTTTATTGCCTATATCTTCCTGGCAATGTATTTAGGCCAATGACCTAGAGGTACAGACAATATTCTTTCTTAAAATTATGCTGCAGGGCCTTTCTGATTTTATAGCTCACCAATTATCACAAGTAAATTTCTGAAAATGCCATCCTAAAATGAATGATTATATACTGATCCTGAAAAACAGACATCAAAACAGAAAATTAGGAAATATTATGCTGTTAGGGATATATATGTCTGTTTATCTATTTATCTGTATATCTATCTATCTATTGGAATATATATGTGTACTGTGTGTATGTACATGTGTGTATGGTGTGTGTCTAGTTTGAATCAGCTAGAGGGGCACAGTGGATGGGCCTGGAAGCAAGAAAATCTGAATTCAAATGTGGTCTCAAACATACTGAAATGTACAACTCTGGACAGGTTTTTTAATCTGTTTGCATTTACTTCCTAAGATTGTTGTGAGAATAAAATAAGATAATAATTATAAAGCACTTAGCACAAGGCCTGGATAATAGTAAGTGCTATATATATGTTCATGATTATTAGCTATTAATATTTAGGAAGAAGGAATGCAGCTGTCTGGCTGGTAGTGTTAAATTTGTAGTCAGGAAGGCCAGAATTCTAATTCTATCTTAGAGAGTAACTAGCTATGTATCTCAGGGCAAATCACTTAACAACTCATTGTCTAAATTTCTTCATCTATAAAATGAAGATATCTATCTTACTAGGTTGTTAGAATCAAAGAAGATAAATTATAAGTGATCTGCAAACCTCAATAAAGTGCTATTTAAGTGTTAGGGATTGTTATTACTTTATTCAATAAAACCATTTCTCAACCATTTTATTTATTTATTTCCCAATCATAGGTAATAGTGTATATTATATAGTGAACACTATATAGTGTAGTAGAAAGAGTTCTAGGCTAATATTCTGAAGATTTAGAATCTAATTTTGACTTATCCTTTCGAGGTAAAACTAGGATATCTTTAAATTTCTTTTCAGCTCTGAAAGTCTATCATTCTAATTCTGAAAGACACAATGTCTAAGTTGTATTTTATACGTAAAGTGAAGAATTGAAGAAATTATTTAGATGATACAAACTGTCACCTTAGGACATATCTTAGGTAGGGTGAATTTGAGAGAAGTAAAACTGGTGTCAGAGAAAGCTACTGCTAAGCCACTGCAATATTCCTGGTAGGTAATGAACAAGTTCTAAGGACATCTCTTAACTTTATGATTCCTCTTTAGAATGTTTCTCTACTTTGATGTTGCATTGAAGTGGCACCCAAGGTGAAGATTGTTGATTTTAAAGTGACATGTCCGAAATGACTTCTGTATTTTAAATGGAATAATTATTTTGGAAGCTAAATTTAATAGTGTTGTAGTCTGTAATCGAATTTCTTTCACTCAATATCTCTACATAGAGTTCACCAGCTCTCAAAACCTGCATGATCTCAGGAAAACTCCCAGTCATTTGAGCTGGGGCCACAAGGTTGATGGGAAGGTTGTCCCATGTCTCTTTAGCACCCTAACCCAGCCTTGTTGTATCTCAAAATGGAAACTTTTCTTTTCTTTTCTTTTCTTTCTTTTTTTTTTTTTTTTTAAATAACTTTTTATTGACAGAACCAATGCCAGGGTAATTTTTTACAACATTATCCCTTGCACTCACTTCTGTTCCGATTTTTCCCCTCCCTCCCTCCACCCCCTCCCCCAGATGGCAAGCAGTCCTATGCATGTTAAATAGGTTACAGTATCCTAGATACAATATATGTGTGCAGAACCGAACAGTTCTCTTGTTGCACAGGAAGAGTTGGATTCAGAAGATATAAATAACCCGGGAAGAAAAACAAAAATGCAAACAGTTTATATTCAAAATGGAACCTTTTCAAAGATCTTGTTAGAAGAACTTTGTGAAAGATGTAAAACATGTGGAATAGTCAAGTAATCAGTACTCTTGAGATAGTATTTGGACAGCTAAGTTACTCAAGATCCAATTCCAATCCTCTCACTAAATTCTCCGAGAACTTATGTTCAAGGCACTATGCTAGGTAATTAAAATTATTCAATTAGATTAATTTTCAAAAATGATCCTATTTAAAAAAAATTAGGTGCCTCTATGTGCCTTGAAAATAAACTCATTCCTATTAGTTAAGCCAGAGAGAAAATAATATTTTATTTCTATATGCCCCAATTTTTAGAATATGTTACCTATATGTCCATATATCTCTCAACAAAACATGTCCAAATGAGTCATAGTTGAAATAGAGATGATAGTTATTTTGCATGTGTATATGTATACACATGAATACACACTTAAATATGAATGTTTTTGCATGTGTATGCACACATTCATTAGTTCCATTTCTATTTTCTCAAGCAATATATTGGATTGACTCAAAAATGTCTCTGTCTCTGGCTCTTTCCTTCTGTTTGTCTTTTTCTCTCAGCATTTTATTTCTCTTATTTACCATCTTAGGCTAACTTACAGAGTTTTTGAAGGCAGTATCTTCTGGGATTTTGGTAGGAAAGCTGTTCAGTAGCTTTCCTACTAAAGTGACAGTCTCCACAGTTAAGTCAAATACACAATTATTTATTAAATTCCTACTATGAGCCAGACACTATGCTAAACACCAAGGCATGAGAAAAGAAAAAGAAAAAGCAATCCACACATTTACAAAACTAATAATCAAATGGAGGAAAGCATATGGAAGCAACTATGTATAAACAAGATAGAAACAAGATGAATTGAAGATAATCTCCAAAGGAAGGCATTAAAGGGGAATGAGGAAAAGCTTCTTACAGAAGGTTGCATTTTTGCTGAAACATGGAAGAAGTCAGGGTGGCCAGAAGAAGGGATAAGGAAGGACAGAATTCCTGCCAAGCAGAACAACCAATCAAATGACTAGAGCTGAGAGATGGAGTATCTTATGTGAAAAACAGTAAAGTAGCTAATCTGTATTGAGGGGTCTAAGGTGCAAGAAGATTAGGAAAAACAAAAACAAAAAAACAAAAAAACAAAAAACATTGTGTAGGGTTGTTAAATCCAGAGGGAAGATTTTATATTTGATGCTGGATTAATTTACCACATTATTCCAGATAGCATTGGCACTCATTTTCTATTACTCAAATAACAACACATTAAAGTTATTGAACATTAATAAATTTTATAGAATACTAAGATAAACAGTGGCAAGGGAATGCACAGATATCACAGTGGGGAAGGATAACTGCTGTGGATGTATGCTGACTGGGCTCAGCCAGCTGCCTTAGAGAATTGGGCTTTTCTGTTAACTCTTTCTGCTCATAGAGAAATGAAACAAAAACTGCAGAGAAATGGGAAAAACAGTTTCAGCTATTTTCTCCCTGAGTCAGAGCCATGAGAGGAAGAATTTGTTTTTAAGAGGATCAGGAGTTATCTTACCCAAACTGGTCCACTACATTTAGTCCTTACCAGTCACAATCATTTCATTGTTAACTGGAGGCAGCCACAGTTGTGCTAATGAAAGGTACATTTTTCAGTCTTGTAATGAGAGAGCAGAGAAGACCGTATATGTGTATTTTATTCTTCATGGACTTAAAAATGGAGGCAGCCTGAGCTTTCCTCTTCAGCCACTGTTTCTTTCTTCTCTCCAGGAATTTTTGTTAACTATTCTACTAATCCCATCCTCTATGCCCTTGTTTCTGGCCTCACTAACCAATGGACTCCTGAGAACATTTTTATTTTCATGGTTATCCCGCCATAAAGTCAAATTCTGATGCAGGGTTAGAGAACTATTTAAGATCTTATATCCTTTCTACTTCTTGTTGTGTTGTTCACATTCTAGTTTTATTCATAAATGCCTTCAGAAATAACAGACTAGGTTTCTTGCAAAGCTTTATTTAAATCTATTTTTAGTCTTTTTATGAGTTGTTACTGTTCTTAACTTCCTATCATCCTCATTCTTGGAGGATTTTACATTCCATCTCATACTGTCCCTGGCTGGGATTTTCTTCATCTGGCAAAAAGCAAGTTTTCTGGTATAGATGGATAGTAGTGGTTAGTATAGGTTTTTTTGTTGTCCTCATATGGGCAATTTACATGCAGAGGTTAAGCTTCCTCAACACGAGTAATAGTTCTGTGTCATAGTCTGTTCTTTTAAACATTACATTTTATGATCAAAGGATATTAACAGATGATATTCAGATGAAGAAATTAAAGCCACTTCTAGTTATATGAAAATCATTATTGAGAAAAATGCAATTTAAGACAACTCTGAGGTACCACTTCATACTTCTCAAATCGGCTAAGGTGACAGGAAAAGATAATGATAAATGTTGGAGGGGATGTGGGAAAACTGGGACATTAATACATTGTTGGTGGAGTTGTGGACAGATCCAACCATTCTGGAGAGCAATTTGGAATTATGTTCAAAGGACTATAAAACTGTGCATATCCTTTGATCCAGCAGTGTTTCTATGGGGTCTGTATTCCAAAGAGATCATAAAAAAGGGAAAAGTACCCACATGTGTAAAAATGTTTGTAGTTGCAAGGAACTGAAAACTGAGTGGATGCTTATCAGTTGGAGAAAGGCTGAATAAATTATAGTATATGAATGTAATGGAATATTATTGTTCTATAAGAAATGATCAGCACGCTGACCAGAAATGCATGAAGAGACTTACATGAATCAATGCTAAGTGAAGTGAGTAGAACCAAGGGAATATTGCACACAGCAACAATAAGATTATCTGATGATCAGCTGTGATGGATTTAGCTCTTTTCAACAATAAAGTGATTCAGGTTAATTCCATTAGCCTTGTGATGGAGAGAACTATCCACATCCACAAAGAGGATTATGGGGACTGAATGTGGATCACAACATAATATTTTTACCTTTGTTTTTATTGTTGGTTGTTTGCGTGCTTTTTTTTTTTCTCATTTTTCCCCTTTTTGATCGGATTTTTTTTTTTTTGTGCAGCATGATAAATTGGAAATATATTTAAAAGAATTGCATATGTTTAACCTATATTGTGTTACTTGCTGTCTAGGGAAGGGGAGAGATGAGGAGAGAGGGAGAAAAAATTTGGAATACAAGATTTTACAATGTTGAAAACTGTCTTTGCACGTATTTTGAAAAATAAAAAAGATATTCTTATTTTAAAAAGAAAAAAAGACATACTACATTAAAAAAAAAAACTATCTGGAACTTCTTCATGTGGGTCAGGTTGGAATTGCCTCAATTGTGCAATATCTCTAATTCTTTAATTTTTTCTTCTAAATTATTGATTTGATTCTTGTCTTAAAAAGTTAATCATTTGCATACAGATGATTCAGAAATGATTCTACATTGGTAATCAGTTATTTTCTATTGGTAAAAACATGATCAACTTCCTTTTTAAAAAAATGATATTTTGTGCTTGTCATGTCCAAAGCATCTCAACTTTCTTCTCAAATAAATTATTCATATTATATAAACAGCAAAATATAGCTCACAAATCTTTAACCTTTCTCATATCTCACAGAAATCTTCTCTATAGACTATAAACTTTTAACCTCTCTCATATAATTTCTGAACCTTGTTTTCCAATTCATTTTATTTCATCTTCTTTTATGCTTGACTTTGCTTTGAAATTGCACACTAATAAATTATATATCGATTTAATTTTAGAAATGTTGCCAAGGCATTTATAAATGTTCTCTACTTCTCCATTCACTATTCAAATAGAAACAAACCCTGATGGGCTTCATTTTGCCCTAGAAAACTACATATTAACTTTATCTATGTTATGTTATATTTTTATTTATTTTGCTAATATTTTCCAATTACATATTGATTTTTCCGGGACCACACTCAAGTTTTGTGGCTGTTTATGGTAGGTAGGCCTTGAGTTTTACACCTCTGTGTTATATGCTATTATATAAGCTTTATCTTCACAGTAATATTTTTAGAAAATGCTTGTTATGATCACTGTAATATGAAGTGATCAGGCATCCCATGAAATGATCCTTTGTGATACCTTCAGATATGTGATAAAATCAACCTTGCCAATTTCATCATTTTCATTTCTAAGAGGGAATCTGTGAGCCATTCTTTCATTTATCTCTAATCTCTTCTTGTCCATTAACTTCATCTATAGCAAGGGTATCCAGATCTAGATGCTTTCATTCATCCTCCATTATGCCTATTCATTGGTCATTGAACAAGGAACTCACATTTAAAATACCAATTTTAAATTAATATTATATTATATGCAAAGGAAAAGCAAGGAAGCCAACATCACTGGATTATAATGTACCTGGAAGAAAATAAGGGATAAAAATCTTGGGAAAAAAGTGCCCAGATTATGAAGGATTTTAAAAATCAACCACAGGTATCTCATGTAGGAAGCCATTGGGATTGTGTGTGTGTGTGTGTGTGTGTGTGTGTGTGTATGATACATGTCTGGGTCCTGAACATCAGAAAGATAACCTTGACAGCTGAATAGAGGATGGATTGCAGGGTGAAGAGATTTGAGGTAGAGAGAGCAAACACCAGGCTATTGCAGTAGTGTAGGTATGTGGTGATGAGGGCTCTGCATCAGCATAGTTGCAGAAGAAAGGGAGAATAGACAAGAAATGGTAAGAATATTGAAACAACTGAACTTGACCATTGATGGAATTTGGGGCCGTGAGAGATCAAGAAATTGAATGACATTCTAATTTATGACTCCCGGAAATTGGGATGGGGTCCTTGACAGTAATTAGAAAGTTTAGAAATGGTAACAGTTTTTTGGGGAAGAAAATGAATTTAGTTTGACACATGTTGGGTTTAAGATGTCTACAAGCCATCCAATTTAAAATGGAAAAAAGTCTTGGTAATACAAAATTAAAGGTTGGAAGAGAAGTTGGGGCTAGACAATTGAATCATAGTATCATCTATACAGAATAATAATTGAAACAATGGGAGGTAATGAGAACTCCCAGAAGAGAGGAGAAATGGGGGTGGGGGGAAGGAGGGGAAAAATTGGAACAAAAGATTTGGCAATTGTCAATGCTGTAAAGTTACCCATACATATTACCTGTAAATAAAAGGCTATTAAAATTAAAAAAAAATTAAAAATTAAAAAAAAAAGAAGAGAGGAGAAAGCTCAGGACATGATAGGAAAGGACAGGAAACAGGCCAGAGCCTAGTTATGTTGTGATCTTTACTAATTGAGACAATTGAGATCAAAAAACCATTATAGTATAGAAATACTATATGGAGTTAACATTTCTACCATTAATGTGTATGTTCCTTGTGGGCAAGGACTATTTTTGCTTATGTATACCCAGTATAGTGCCTGACACATAAGTGCTTAATAAATGACTTTTTTTTAATGGTAAACATTGACCAAAAGGTAGTTTTAAAATTAAACAATATTGTAGAGTGTCTTCAATGCCAATTTTTTCTTAGGAATGTTTTTGTTTGTTTGTTTGTCATCTACTCTGGCTATGTGTACTCTATACACACACACACACACACACACACACACACACCCAAAGTACACCTGCACTTTCTTGGCTTTGCAGAGTTCTCAAGGATATCTTGATGCTAGAAATGGATGCCTGCTGGTGTAAATAGCACTGCACTCAATAGAGAATTAAAGAAATATAATCAAAGCATCAATTATTTTGAAAACAACTTAGAAAAAACCTAACAGAATCAGTTAATAGGGAAACTTTTTTTTATAGTGAATTCAAGCACAATTCTTTTCAAAATGATTGTTTGTAAAGAGACAGAACAGTTTACAATAATTATGCCCTTCATCCTAGAGACCTCAGTTTCCCCTTTAGAAAGTAATTACTGGCTGATAGAGTTTTTGCTACTCAATAAAAAAAGCTCTTTCAGCACTTAACTGTTTTTATTTTATGAACAATGCATTTAGTATCAAGTATTTAGTCTGAGGTGTTATTGTTTAATATCTTTTTTGACTTGATATTATGGCTTTCTATAAAACAGATAGCTTTAAAATATACTTAATGCATTTAAAATGTATTCAGATGAAAGGTATTACTCTACATTAATATTATATTTATGTGTTTGGGTCAAACTATTCTATTAGTTATTCATGTAATGCCTATTGCCATAGGCATTTATAAAAAATGGTGAAGGCTTGAAGGTTTAAATGGCTCTTTAAAAAGATTTTGTAAAGATTTATTCTCAAGAACAGCACAGATTTTATTCATAAATTTCCCATCCAAGTCAATAACAGTTAGCCATTAAAATCTTGAGTTCAAAAATAACTATCAAATTTGTACACTCCATCAAATTGTAGAGCTATCTTTTTTTCATGATAGTCTCTTACTTTGTCTTTCACAAACAAAGCTATATATGAGGTCAAAAATATTTTCTTTCACTATCATTTCAATGTTTCTGCACTCAGAAAAGTAGGAACAGAGAGCATATAAGAATCCATATTATAAATACCTATAATACTTATCTAGCAGAGTTGCTGTACAAATAAAAATGAGATGATACATGTAAAGGACTTTGTGATCTGTAAAAGTTCCATACAAATGTCAGTTATTACTATTAAGCTTAGGAAATTCTTAGAGGTCTTTTTGAAATTGAATTGTCATATAATTCAGTTGACTCAAAATAGATAACTTTCTTATTCCTTGACTCTTCATTCTCACTGCCATCTCTCATCCTGTGTCCAATATGATGTCAAGTATTATTTTTATCTTTAGCATATCTCTTATGTTATACCTTCTCTTTTTTGACAGTGTCACTAGCTTAGTACAAGCCCTCATGACTGTTGCAAAAGACTTTTGGTTGATCTACCTGTCTCATTTGTCTCCCCTCCAGTTCAGTCTCTATTCAACTATCCAATTAATTTTCCTAAAGCACAGATGCAACCATGTCACCCTCCTCCCCTATTCAATAGGGGCTCCCCATCATCTCCAGTATCAAATATAAAATCCTCTGATCGTCATTCAAAACCCTTTACAACTTACTCCCTTCCTACTTTTCTAGTCTTGATTCTTCGAGGGACAATGTTATGATTGCTGCTCCATCTCCTGACTCCCAGGCATCTTCACTGGCTACAATAGTTTTCCTCCTCATCTTCACCTCCTGCCTTTTCTGTCTTCCTTCAAATCTCAGTTTAATTCCTACCTTCTATAAGAATGTTTCCTAATCTATCTTAACTCTAGTATCCCCACCTTTTAATTATCTTCATTTTATCAAGTATATGGGCAGCTAAATGGGACAGTGGATAGACTGCTGAGCCTGGAGCCAGGAAGACCTGAATTCAAATCTAGTCTTAGACATTAATTGTGGGAACCAGGGAATCATTAGCCATGTTTGTTCATATGTAAAATGAGCTATAGAAGGAAATGGCAAATCAATTCAATCAAGAAAAGCCCAAATAGGGGTTTTCTTTTTCACCATTGCCACTATTACCAATTGTGTATACATGTATGTATGTATGTATGTATCCTTACAATTAGAAGCCCAAGGTCCTCTCAAAGATACAAATATATCTATATGCATATATATGCATACATGTATATATGTATGTACATACACAAATACATACACTGTATATCTTTAATCTATATAATTATAATTTTAAATATAAATTACATATATGCAAACAATATCTATAATTTAATCTCTATGTAATTACAATTATAACTATAACTCTACATATGAAAACTAAGTATATATCTATGTATGTATGTATGTATGTGGTTTTTACATAGTTTGCATGTTTTCTTCATTGTGCTATGAGCTCCTTGAAAGCAAGGATTGTGTTTTGTTTTTCTTTATATCTCATTGTTATGTGCCTAGAACACAGTAAGCATTTAACAAATGCTTGGTTGGTTGGTTGTTTTCCTTTGTTCTCGAAAAGAATCAAAATGACATCACTATGTTGGAGACAAGATATATTGTATTTAGCTGGCTGATCAGACTAATAAAAGTGCAGAATGCTTTACCATAGGTCAAAAACAAATAGTCTATATGAAAATCCAAAGTGGAGATGTCTCTAAATTTGCACATCGCTTGTTTCTTTTGATTTACTACCATTCTGCTTCTCTCACAGAGCACAGTGCCTTCTTTGATGCAAGCATGCTATTGATCCATTGCCAGCTTCTCTCCTGTCACACAATCAATTCAAAGTTCTTCATAGAGACTGATATATGTGTCCTTGTATCAATCCATCTGATAACCATGTGTGCCCCTGTGTTGTGCAAGGTTGCCATAAAATAGTTTGACACTCAAAGAATGTGGCCAGTTCATCTGAATTGAACTCTCTGCAGTAGAGTTTGAATGCTTAGAGGTTTAGTTGGAGAAAGACAGTATCTTATCTTGCCCTGGTGATCTTCAGAATCTTCCTAAGACAATTCAAAAAGAAGCAATTCAGTTTCCTGGCATGACACTGGGGTATTGTTCAAGTTGCACAGGCGTACAACTAATTGACTGATTGACATTACTCCCCTTTGCATATCCCATGGTCCAATCAAATAAAACCACTAACCATCCCCTGAACAAACTGAAACCCCTGGCATCCTTTTTTCTCAGCATGCCCTTCCAACACAATCTCTGCTTGTTGAATTTCTGTTCAAATCCAGACTCCAAAATGAGCTCCCTCGTAGTTTTTCTTTATGTACAGCCGCATAAAGAAAATGTAGTATCTTTACTTATAATTCTTATACTAATTCTTCTGAACTTTTCATATCCTTTTGTATTACATTTTTTTGGGGGGTCTAGTATCTTCTTGACAAAATAAGCTCCTCGAGGGTAAGGACCATTTATTCAATCAACAATCAACACGAATTGATTAAGTGCTTATTTGGTGATAAGCATTGTGCTTTTCTAGAGATATACAAAAGGCAAAAAACAAAACCAAACCAAACCAGTTTCTACCTTTACTAGCTCACAGCTTAATTGGGGGGCCGACATTTAAATGACTAGGTGCATATAAAATAGAACAGATGGAAGGTCCTTTGAGACCTTGTTTTTTTTTTTTTTTTTTTTGCCAGAATTAATATTCAGATAAGAACAAGATGGAATTTCACCTGAGTGATGAAGGCAGCCATGGAAATTAAATGGGCAGAAATAAGGAGAAAGACTTTTTCAGGCATAAGGAATAGTTAATGCAAAGACATGGTGGAGGGTAGCATGTGGGATGAGATGTGTTGTGTGTGACAAACAGGTAAATCAATGTAGCTGTTTGTCACACAAAGCACTCCTTCCCTTTCTATGGAAGTCCCCTCCCCACCCCACCCCATTTCCAGGGTGACAAATAAAACAAAACAAAACAAACAAAATCCTTCAAACACAAACACATTTGTAGATTAAAAAAAAAAAAAAAAAAAAAAAGAACTTCTCTAAGATGTAATTTAAATTTTTTTTTTTTCTTTCTAGCTAAGTAATTTGAAACAAGTTACATTTGTAGATGTTTCAGCAAATAAGTTGTCCAGTATTCCCATATGTGTTCTCCGGATGTCAAATTTACAGTGGTTGGACATCAGCAGCAATCACCTAAATGATCTTCCACAAGATATAGACAGGTAGCTATTTACATTACAAGGTAAAATATTTGATTTTTTCTAAAAAGTATTATTAGATATTACCTTGGAGAAAACATGTAACAAATTCTTTTAAAAATAACAGTTAATTTTAAGCATTCTTTTGGTTTCTGAAAAGGTTTTTGCCACATGAGGTAGTGGAAATAATTTTTGTTTTTCAGTCATGTTACTCTGCATTAAGTCTCTTTGGAGTTTTTTGGCATTGATACTAGAGTAGTTTGGACATTTCTTTCTCTAGCTCATTTTACAGATAAGGAAATTGAGGCAAATAGGGATAAATAACTTGCCAAAGGTCCCATGGTTAATAAATGTCTTAGGTTAGATTTGAACTCAAGAAAGTGAGTTTTTCTGACTTCAGGCCTGCACTACCTTGGGAAATGTTATTTTTGATTCCATTAGACATGGGTTGAAGTTTCATTTGACTGGCGCTGACTCTGATACTCATTAAGCATATGCCATTAGGAAAGTTATTTCACCTTCTGAACTGGTTTTTACATTTGTAAAATGGACATAATATTTGTACTTCTTACCTCATAAACTTCTTTTAAGGAATGGTTTTGTATAATTTAAAGCCTATGCTGTGAAATGTCATTTAATGTTAGTGATTAACAATCACTTTATGGATTCTTTGCTTCAAGTACTATTTAACTCACTTAAATCTTTAATTGGCACCTCATTGTACCATTACCTTTCTGTATTCAATTTAATTTAACAAGCACTTATCAAATGGCTACTATGTGCAAGGAATTATATTAAGCTAATGTGAGATCTAGTGATGCTACATCAACATATCCGCAATGAAATGCTCATGTTGTTTATTTCCTCTTTCCTATGCAAGTCCCTCACTAATTTCAAAGTCATTCTTCAAGTATGATAGGAAAATTATGGAGAAAGTAGATATGTGATTTCAACACTTCAAAATACCAAATATGATTAATTTAAGTCTAATTCTTATTACTCACAAATCATTTTACTTAAGTATAATGTTTCACAATGTCTCTCAATATAAATTCAAGGCCAATTCTAAGACTTTTCTAGTCTTAGAGATGAAGGTCCACCCAAGGTCATGAAGAGAGCATCAGCCTCAAAGGCAAGATTTGAACTGAGATCCTTTGATTTAAAAGAACTCTTTCCTAGCTAAATCATCTTTTCCTGTGTTATATAGGGAAAAGAGTGTTGAACTCAGAGATCAGAGATTGTGGTTAAAGATTTTCTTGCTCTTTGTCCTTTGGTCTTGAATAGGTTCATGACATCAGGGAGGTGATTCTATAATATATGAGTGAATTGGATTTAAGTGAGGGAAGACTATGCAAGATCACCTGCCTCATTTTCCTCTCCAAAGCTATTTCAGCCTAGTGGCCAAATATATATCAAGAAGATTACAGATGACTTTGGATGCAAAGGGGAAACTTTGACCTTTTTAAGCTAAGGTCTTCATCAGGTCTCAGTTTAATTAAGGCCATTACTATTCAGAGATTAGTATAGGTAGCATTTGAAGCAAAGAAATTTCTCTTTCACCCAGTCCAAAAAACCTAAACAAACAAATAAATAATTGAGTAAATAAAATAAATGAATAAATAAATAAGTCTAAGAGGGGGAGATCCTTAGGGTTCCTGGCCAGAACAGAAATGAGTGCTATTTACATTCATTCTCAATTAATCAGGTCTTCTTAGCTAAAAGACCATGGACAAATCAGTTTTTTTGAGCCTTACATTCCTTATCTAAAAAATGGAATATGGGCAGGGCTTGTGATTTCACTATTGTACGGAACTATCTGGTAAAAACAAATATGGACAAATTCAGATAAATTCTTTTTTCTAGGGTCAGGGTGATACCTTATCTGCAACTTATCTGGAACATTGAGAAGTTAAACAACTTGCTCAGGGTCATGCAGATAATATGTATCAGAGGCAAGACTTGAACCCAATTCATCCTAACTTTGATATTGGTTCTTTATCTATTGTCATGCTACATTTCCAACTCCAAAGTGAAGCTTTGCAATAGGGTACTTATGGAAGAAAAGTGCTTTTTCAACATTAAGTATTATATTTATGCACTGCTGATGAAGAAATGTTTATCAGCATAATCATTTCTATTGATTACATCCCCCAATAGAGTGTAAGCTCCTTGAGATCATATAATGTTTCATTTTTTGTTTGTTTGTTTTATTTCCAGTGTTTAGTACATAGTATGTCCTTTAATAAATGCTTGTTGATTGATTGATTGAATTAAAGATAATCACCTTTATTGGAGATGATGGATTGTTAGATTCAGCTATTTATTCAAGAGTCATACATGTCTATATAAAATCCCAGTCACCATGGTATTTTTCTACTGAAATGAGTTGACATATGATATTAAAATAGGTTTATACTCATGTTTTGTTTACTGATATTGTCTTTTCCTTCTTCTTAGATTGGAAGAACTGCAGACTTTTCTCTTACATAAAAACAAATTGACCTACCTCCCTCAATCTTTGCTCAATTTAACAAAGCTCACTTTATTAGTAGTCAGTGGGGAAGGTTTGGTGGAGATTCCAACAGCTATTTGTGAATCAAGCACTTTAAAGTAAGTAGAGGAAAGAAAAAAAATCAATCTACAAATGAATTTAGGTTGAAAATTTTTAAAAATGATGATCAAAGAAGAAATATGGGGAGGGGGAAACACAATCTTTCTTTGTTTTACTTAAGTGTATCCCTTTGTAAAAATGCTTGAACATTTGGTTGGTCATTTCACATACCAATAAGATGAGAATAAGATTTTATTTGGTGCAGGTTTTTTGATAATTTGTTATAGTACTCTAAGATATAAGAATATTAGGGAGACATCAAAATGCAAAATACCATAAAATTTCAATTCATCAAATTGCTCTTGGGAAATGAAATTTGAATAATTGAATACTTGGATTACCTGTTACCCAAAAGTCCCTTTTATCCAAATCTTGTTGTTTTTCAAAATCTACCTTCTTGTTTAATAAGCGTAGTATATTTATACTTTTGAATATATGAATTAAAGATTTTGAAAGTCTTTGGGGTTCTAATTATTAAGATCAATTCCTTTGTTGTATTATTGTATTTTGTATTGTTGTAAAGGAGATAAGGATAAGTGTCTATGTCACAATTAAAAAATTTAAATCACTGCAGGTTTTTTCCTTATTTGTTTAAAAAAAGGTAAAATAAAATAGATGATTAATCAAAAGGTGCTGATTAAATGTTTTCCTATATCATATCTTTAAGTATTTAAGTATTTCCATATAATGATGATATTAGAAAAACTATGGGGTGTCTGGCATATACTCACTCACCTCTGAATCATTTCAATATAAACTTTACTTTGTACTAATCTTCTTATCCTTTCTTTTAAATTTAATATAAGTATTATTTCTCTAAGCTCAATAATATTTTACATTCAAGGATAAATTAGAATACTTAAATGAAGAAATCCACTACAGGTTTAAGAGCTATTTTATAGTCTTATTAGTTTTTTCTTTCTTCTTCTCTATTGCCTTTGTTTTCTCCTCTTCTTCCTCTATTTCAGAGGAAATTCCATATTCAAATATTTTATCACTGGGGTATGGGTATTAGAGTGAGAAGCATGATGATGGGGTGAGGTTGGGGTTTTGCAGACCAGGACAGTACTGGGAATGAGAGAATAGCAATAAGGAGAGAATGATTGAAAAGTATTTACTTCTTCCTTTTTTCTTCCCTTTCCCCCTTCACCAACAGCTCTCTCTCTAGACTCTTGTTTTCAGATAGTACTGGAGTATGATTAGAAGCAAAAGCAAGATTGGGGTGGGAAGGGAGAATGAGGATCTTTAGAGCATGGGATTTAGCTGTGAGGGAAGAGAGAAAAGCAGAAAAAGAAAAAGTGAAGAAGCAAGAAGGAAAGGAGAGTCCTGGTAATAAACTACCACACCCCAAATGATAGGAAGCTGTTTTCAAGTGAGCATTAATAGGAAAAGATCATATATAGTAGATTTACTTGAAAAAAAATGAAGTCATATGGAAAAATGAGTATTTTTTTATATCTTTTATAATAGATTTGTAAGCCTTGTGGATAACCCAATTGGGAAAACCAACTATCAAGACAGTGAAGAAATGACAGGAAGTGAGCAAGATCTTCAGCATTTTGAAAAGGAGTTTATGAAAGCCTACATTGAAGATCTAAAAGAAAGAGGTACATATATTAAACTTTGGATACATACTTTTACTATTATTACTAGGTAACCAGTCATAAGATTAATACAACATATACAGTTGTTGAGAATTCATACTTTAGAAAATGTATATATAAATTGCAATTATTTGTGTGTGGTAATATTACACTTTTAATGGTTTTTTTTAAAAACAAGTCAAACATTTATTAAGTGCCTAAAATGGACAAGGCATTATGCATATATAAAAATGTACTCCAAAGATATAAAGGACCTAGCATGGTATCTTCGTAAAGTAGATTTTTAAGAAATACAATACTTTTACAAGTAAATACATAAAAAGTCATTTTTGTCAGGAGGACCTGGGTTCAAATTTGACCTCAGACACTTAACACATCCTAGCTGTGTTAATTTGGGCAAGTCACTTAACCTCAATTGCCTCAGCAAAAAATAAAAAAACAAAAACAAAAACCAGTCATTGTCAGATACCATTTGTTCAAAATTCCATCTTTTACACATGAGGAAACTGAGGACTATGTTGGTAAACTGAGCTGTTTAGGTCACTAAGTAAGTACAAAAAACAGCATCAAGTCCTCTATCTTTTTTTTTTTTTTTTTTGGAGCCAGTTTCCTGAGGCTATCTCCCCCTATTCTTACCTTCCTTAAAATATCAAGTTTCTTTAATGAACTTAAATGGTCATTAATTATTTGGCAGTGGAATTGAGAGACATGAAGGTAATTGAAAATTAATTCTTAATGATGATAGCAGGTATTTATTTAGTTTTTAAAGGTTTAAACAGTGTTTTCCTTAAAACAACTCAGTGTGGAAGTAGTTTTATCTATTTTTGTAGTTAAAAAACCAAGATTTATAGAGGACTTGACAAAAAACATAAAACAAGTTGATATTAAAGAAATTAGTATTAATAGGATCCAAAATTAAGTTCTGACTGGTGCACAGTCAACCCTTAATAAGTGTTTTTTGACTGACTAATTCTGAGTTCCAAAGTATACTTTTTAAAGTAATATGAAATTTTTTATGATAATAGCTCACATTTATGTGAGTCTTCAGACTAAAACTATACCATTCACTCACATATTGCATTTCCCTATTAGAATCCCTTTGGAATAGGGACTGCTTCATGCTTGTATTTGTGTCTCTAACATATAATATAGAGTCTGACACTTAGTAAGCACTTAATAAATGCTCTTTTGATTAACTGAGTTAGAAGAAATTTCAGAGAGTAGACTTAATTCAACCTGTGCCTGAAAAGAAGGCTTTGCAAGATCCTTTGACTCTACTATTTTCTTCTCTGACATCACAACCACTCTAATTTGGGCTCTCATCATTTAAGCCTTGATTATTGTTAAGACATTGCTGGTGGAACTACCTACCTTAATCTTACTCTAATCCATTCTTATTCAACCACTAAAGTGAACATAAAAATGTCCACGGTACTCCTCTTCTCAATAATCTAGTGGGTTCCTATTGTTTCCAGGAGCAAATACAAATTTCTCAGTCTTTCAAAACCTTTTATAATCTGTGCTCCCCCCTTTTCAGTTTTTGTATAACTTATTCCTCAACATATCCTTCAACCCAGTGGTACTGACATCCTAGTTCAAGATGTCCCATCTCTCAGCTCCCTGCATTCTCTGTGGCTGTTCCCCATGCCAGGAACACTATCCCTTTTCCACTCTTGACTACTGACTTCCTGGCTTTCTTCAAGATTCAGCTAAAAACCCCATGTTCTATTTAAAAAACATACAAACAACAACAAAAAAAACTTCCTTCATACTGCTTGATTCCAGTGCCTTCCTTCTCCTAATTGTTTCCTATTTATTCTGTATTTAGCTTGCTTTGTATATATCTGTTTAGATGGGTTTTTCCCCCCCTTTAGGTTGTAAGCTCCTTCAGGGCAGGAACTTTCTTTTGCTTCTTTTTGTATCCCCAGAGGTTAGCACAGTATCTGGCATGGAGTAGATGTGAAATCAATTTTTAAAAATTTATTACTTATTTTTAACATTCTTTAAAAAATTTTATTTTAAATTCTTTCTCTTCTATCTCCCATTGAGAAGTCATGAAATGTGATATTAATTATAAATGTGAAATCACATATAAACAATTCCTATAAAAACATAGCTATGTTCAATAAATGCAAGAAAAATAAAATGAAAAAAATTGTCTTCATTCTGTCATCAGATTCCATCCATTCTCTCTCTAGAAATGGAAAATATTTAAGTCTTTTGAAATTGCTTGGATCATTGCATTGATCAGAATAGCTAAGTCAATTGCTATTTATCATCACATGATATTGCTATTACTATATCCAGTGTTCTTCTGGTTCTGCTCACTTAAGTTTGAATTAGTTCATTTAAGTCTTTCTACATTTTTCTGAGAGCACTCTGCTTGTCATTTCTTATAGCACAATCATTTTTTTACCCATTCCACAAGTGGTAGGCATTCTCTCAATTTCCAATTTTTGTCATCACAAAAAGAGCTGGAATAAATGTTTTTGTATATATAGTCTTTTTCTTTCTTTTTTTCTTTCTTTCTTTCTTTCTTTCTTTCTTTCTTTCTTTCTTTCTTTCTTTCTTTCTTTCTTTCTTTCTTTCTTTCTTTCTTTCTTTCTTTCTTTTTTTTTGTTTAATCTCTTTGGGATACATACCTCTCTGCCTGTTTCTCTGTCTTTCTCTGTTTCTGTCTGCTTCTGTCTCTCTTTGTATATTCTGTGTGTGTCTCTTTCTCCTCCTCTCCTCTGTTTGTCTTCATACAAGTATACATACACACACATACATCTAGGTAAGGATAGAAATCCCCAGTGACTCAAGAACTAAAGATACTGCAACTCACCCTAATAAGGAAAAAGTGAAATCTTGATAAAGGTGAAAAGTGAGCAAGCTTTTTAAGGAGGGAGAGAGCATCAGAATCTTTAAGACTTTCTGGGGGAGAAGCTTCAGGAAACCCAAATGAGGGAAAGAGTATTGCTACATTTGGGTAAAGGGAAGCAGGAGAGGGTACCCACACCCATTTTTAGAGTGATTATATCTGCTTGAAGACAGAAGAGCAGAGGTCCCTGTAATTCTAATATGATTATGTAATCCTGAATGCTGGGGATTGTTTTGGAGCAGGAGGGAGAGAAAAGAGGATTTTAATAGTTTATGGTATTGTCCTAAACCTTCAACATATTTATAATTATATTTCATATGATAATAATATAATAATATTATAATAAATGATAATATTTATAATATTGAATAGAACAGAATAATAATAATTCACAAAATACTTCACTCATTATAACCTTATGTTGAAAAATGCTTTCCACATTTCAGATGAGGAAACTGAGTTAAATAACTTCTTCATAGTCACATAGTTGATAAATAGCAAAGCTGAAAAAAGAATCCAGGTCCGGTGTTCTTCCCTTGTATATAACTGTGCCTTATTTATGTCCATAAGAATGTATAATACCTTGAAAGGCAAAAACAAACCAATCAATTAAATGAATGAATGAATAAACAGGCAAACAAATAAAACCATGCACAAAAAGTGTCATTTCTCACAAAGAATGCTTTTACATGATTGATTTCCTTCCAAAGTTATCACAATGATAAAGTGTGATAGGTTGGGGTTATTAGCCATAGTCAGCAATTTCTATAAACTTGATTTTTAAAAAAAGTCATTAATTAGAATCTTCCAAGGCTTTCAGAATTAAAAAAAAGAAAAATTCTATTTTGTTCATATGAGTCTTGAAGCATAAAAAGATAGTTAAATTCCATAACCTCTATTTTCCCTTCCAACTCTCAATATATTTTCCTATGATATATTGGGAATCATACCTGCCTTCCTATGTTCTATAAAAGTGAAATATTTGTTTTTTTCCTTGGA
Organism: Antechinus flavipes; assembly: GCF_016432865.1. Lineage (NCBI taxonomy): Eukaryota > Metazoa > Chordata > Mammalia > Dasyuromorphia > Dasyuridae > Antechinus > Antechinus flavipes. Next base: position 222,415,339 of record NC_067398.1, on the reverse strand, counting down.
CTTTTTCTTTGTCTATTGAATTCAAACCAGAACATAACATTTTTTTTCTTGTACTTCATAATATATTTTTTCCAGTTGCATGTAAAGGTAGGTCATTTATTTTAAACATTTATTTTGTAACATTATGAGTTCCTGTGTTTTCTTTCTTCTTCCCTTCCTTCCTCCATCCCCAAGATAGCAAGCAATCTGATGTAGATTATACATGCTCAATCATATGAAACATATTTCCATATTAGTTGTGTTGTGAAAAAAGATTCTGAACAAAGGGGAAAAAGCTTGAGAAAGAAAAAACAAAAAACAAAGTGAAAATAGTATCTTTTGATCTGTATTCAGACTCCATAGTTCTTTTTTTTTTGAGTGTGTAGCATTTTCTATCATGAGTCTTTTGGAATTATCATTGATCAGAAGTCTGTCATAATTGATCATTGCATAATATTTTTGTTACTGTACAATAGTCTCATTTAAGTTCACTTCACCCAACAGCAGTTCATACAACTCTTCCTAGCTTTTTTGACATCATCCTGCTCAACATTTCTTATAACACAGTACCGTTCCATTATATTCATCTATTACACCTTGTTCAGCCATTCCCCAGCTGATGGGCATCCCCTTAATTTCCAATTTCTTTCCATAAAAAGAGCTGTTATAAATATTTTTGTAGTGTGATTCCTTTTCCCTTCTTATAATCTCTTTGGGATACAGATCTCATAGTGGTATTGCTGGATCAAAAATGCATAGCTTTATAGACCTTTGGGCATAGTTCCACATTACTATCTAGAATGGTTGGATCAGTTCACAATTCCAATAACAATGTTATAGTCAAAACATAGTATTATGAACCTCTATTCTGGGGGTAGGTATATTAAGAAGTGGGGAAGATTATCTGTCCATGTGAAGCTTTCTTAGACACATGGAGAGTAAATGCTGAGTTGTAGCAGAACATAGCAAACTACATATGCTTGGCCAGGTGATCTGAGAAGGGAGTTTCTGAACATCAGATTCCTGTCTACTTTTTGCCTTTCTGTTTTGCTTTCCAAGCAGGTTAGAGAGACTGGAGACTTGAGTGAATATTCCCAGAACAACAGCTGGTATTTAGTAGTCACTGAGGAATTTTCTGAAGAAGCACATGGCAGACATAGACATGTACCAGCTCACTTTACCCAAGAGAGAATTCACAGCTTTGAGAGTTGTCTCATAGGTGATAATGTGCCACTGTTTGACAGTTTGGACACTTGACCTTCTAGAAAGAGGAGGGAATTTCTTGATACAGTATACTCCAAAGAGAAGAAAGATTATCTATTTAAAGAGCAGAGCCAGTAAAAGGAAAGAAAGTGCAACTTCATTGGAAAGGAGATTGCTGAATAAGGGGATTGCATCTGTCTGTATGGAGAAGTGGTACTCCCTGGAATGTCAAAGCATTGTTCTGTTAGGAATGCCACTTTCAATCCCCTTCTGAGTATTTTGGTATCTCGTGATGGGCTTGTGTGAGTCTTTAGCATTTTATTTATTTCCTGTGGAATGAAATGGACTTTTCTATTATATATGCTTTTTTATCTTGAATTTTTATAGTGGAAAAAATAGTCTTTTACCCATGTTTGGGAAGATTTAGACATGAGCTCTACCATGAGCAAAACAGGAGATTTCCCTGGAGATCTTTTATGGGGGTAATTAATTTAAAACACGAGCTTGTGGACAGACCCCATGCTTGGACAACAGGGAGGAGCAATTAGTAAATCAGCCTTAAGCAATCTGATTCTTTAAAAACAATGAATAATACAACAGTGGATATGCTCACAGATTTCTTAGACACATCCAAGTGAATTTATTTCCTATAACTTTACTGAATTTATTGGAAAACTCATCATTTGGTAGAATCATTTCAAAGGATCTGGGGGTAAAGGTGGAAGCTAAACCATAGGCAGGGGGTTGCTATTGAATGTTTAATAATCAGATCCCTGGGAAAAACAAAAATAAAAAAAATATATATATTTTTAAATTTAATTTGCATTAACATTTTCTCCAACACTTTGTTAAGGTTAGGTAAGCAATAAAACAGTAAACCAAGCCTTCATTTGTATGTTGCTGATTTCTGAAATGTGAATTCTTATGCTGAAATTTTGACAATTGACTCTCATAAGTCAGTACAAATTGGCTTCACCGAGCAATTGTATAGTATGCATAAGCATGCAACTGAAATAATGGAATCACTAATTTTTAAAACATTCTCTATAGCTTCTGTCACTTTCTTCTTGAAAATTTGAATCTGATTTTCTCTTGTCTCAACAGAATATTCTGAACTTATAAAAAGAAATTGGGAAAAATATAACTCACATATATAGAGCTTTTTATGGGTTCCAATGTGTTTTCCTTATAATAATTCTGTGAGAGTTCTCTTGGGGAAACAGATAACAGAGTCAGTAGATTTGGTTTTATCATGACTCTAAAGGCTCAAGAAACCTCATTTCATGGGACATTTGGTCATTTCATATTTCAGTGCTACTGAAACCACATGACTCAGTCCATCAGGCTAAGATACAGTGGAGAAATGTTATGTAAAAAAGATCATTCTTTATAAGTAAAGAGAGAAATAGTATGAGAACTAATTTTAGATTTATTCAAAAATCTAATGAAAGATTCATTCAAAGAAGGCTCTGCTCTTACTATCCTTAGTAATGCAGCAGCATAACAAAGACCCCACAGAAAAGCCATAGTCTTTGAGTATTTGAAGGATTGTCAGAGGGAAGACAAATTAGATATCTTCCCCTTGGTGTAAAGGAATGCAGAATGAGGAGAAATGAAGGCAAGTTGTGAAGAAGTAAATTTAGGCTCAATGCTAGGAAAAAAGTTCATACAATTAGAACTGTCCAAAAATGTAATGGGCTGCCATAGGAGATTGAATGTTTAATCTCAATGCTTGTATTCAAGGAGTCTAGAAGACCACTAGGTGAGAATGACATAGTGGAGATTCCATTTGAGTATGAATTGGACTAGATGGAGGCTGTGATCCCTTCCACATCTTAAATTGTGTTATTCTGTGATACAATACAGCTCAGATTGTAGCCTCAAAGAAAATTTTATCATCAAAAGTAGAAAATAGTAGGGAAGAGTATTTTTTCACAAAAGGGTGAAGAATAGACATGCAAATGCTTGTTGTAATCGACAGAATTTCAGTGTTCAATAACAACCAGATACCAAGAAGCAATGATCATTGTGGAGTGAGTTTTGTCAGGGAAAACTTTTTGTAAGAGGTAAGTAAATTAAGCGATAGGAGATAATGGCACAGAGAAAGAATGAGGGCGTTCTTACTAGAGGAAAAAGTTTGGCAAAATCATTAAAGCATGAGGGGAGTAATAAACCTGAGAGAGAAGCAACTTGGTCTTGTTGAAGCTGAGGGACTGTTATAAGATTGGATACTTACTGGAAAGCTTTGAAGACGAGGATGAAGAATTTAGGTTTGGCTTGATAAGAGCACTAAAATAAAGACAGAGAAAAAAATTAGGTTTTACAAAGATTGTACTATCATCTGGATAGCAGATGGGCTAGAATTAAGAATAGACTACATTGCAACAATTCAAGAATAAAGCATTGAGAGTCTAGGTCTAGGTAAGGGAATAGTGAAAAGCATCAAGTTTGAGAACTAACAGGACGTGGTAGATTACTGGCATGGGTGAAGGTCAAGGAAGACTCAAGCAGGGCATAGAGGGCTGAGAGTTGGACTTGGAATAAGGAAGAAATTGAATGTGAATCTTGTCTCAGATGCATACTCGGTGTATGATTCTGAGCAAATTATTTAATTGCTTTCAGCCTCAATTTTCTCATGTATAAAATGGGAATAATAACAACTACCTCAGGATTGCTTTGAGGATCCAATAACATAATATATTTAAAGTACTTTGTAAACCTTACAAAACTACATAAATACAAGCTGTTGATGTTAATATCCAATTACACATGTCAATAACAAAGATAGTTTGCATAATTCTGTCATTGAAATAATCTCTGTAAATCATGTAATTTTTTGTTTTTAGTTTCTAATTGGCTGAATCAACTTTAATTCATTTCAGGAATATGCTGCTTAATTAATGTTTAATAATCAACTTAAAAATGCTCATAGAGCATACTGTTAACTTTATTTTACAGTATTAGGATTTTCTCCATCGTTTTCTTAAGTTTGGAAATAAAAAAAATAATAACTCATGCCTTGATTTGTAGCATTGGCTAATTTTCAAGGTATAAATGATCAATGGAAAATTTAACAATCAACTTTTAAGAGCAGTTTAAGCTAACTCCAGCATATTTTCTGCCACTAAATTCAATCTTTTTGATAAAGAAAAGTATAATCTCATTTGTTTACAAAGCAGAAACACAAGAGAAAAACCTATTAGTCTACTTTAGAATTTAAAAGCCCAAAGAATCATTATACATCATCTTAGAGTCTGTGTGGTGTGAGTAAATGGCACACGTTTTACTAAGGTCTCTTGCTTCTTCTCATATAAAGAAGTCATCCTTATTTTTGCTAGGGAAATTATAACCATTTTTTCACCTCCCTCTTTTTGTCTTGACATATCAGAATCTCACTCTTTTACTTTTCTCCAGCCTCTAATAATGAGGTGGTCCATCTTCTTGCCAAGGCAAACTCCTCTCCATTTTCCCTTGTTCCAATTTCCTTTCACCCTCTCTACCAGATTGTCCCTTTAATCATTCTACCTCTTATTCTCTCCTCTTCAGTCTTCAGACTTTCTGAATATGGCTGCTTGAACAGCAACAGCCTACCCAGTTTTCTCACCTCTATTCCAGGAAAATCCAGTAATTCTCACTGGACTTAATATTGATGAAGAAATTGAAGGAGAAACGACTGTGACTTTTTTCACCTCAAAAATTGCAGCAGCTCCTAGGGAATAGTAAAGATTCCAACATAAAAAAATAAGCCCATAGCTTCCCACTGTAATCAATGAAGATCCAGGAGCATATGTTGCTTATAAAACTCTATGTTTAGAAGCAACAAGAGCCAAAGATTTCCCTGAAAAAACCCCAATGTGGTTGCAAACTCATATTGGGCTCCCCTTGGAAAACTACATAGTAGCAGTGACTAGAGTAAGTTTAATTTAGACCAGGACACTCCAGGCTTCTGAGTTCCCTGCCATCTTTATGCTGAAGATTTGGGAAGGGCTGGCTCCACTTGGAGGAGGTCAGAGTGAGCCAAAGCAAGGCAAACTAGAACAAACTACCCCAAACACTTCAGAGAATGGATTCTATCATAAAAACAAAGGCCCAATTCAGAAACTAAAACTGAAGAGAGGAGTAAACCAGTGAAAAACAATGGCATAGTTTCTCCAATAAACAGTATTGATTAATCAATTAATTAATTAATAATATTCTCCAAATATTTTTGTTTTTGCTGACTCAAACAAATACTGCTGTCAATTTGATAAGTACCATTTCCTCCTTCTTTAATTTCTTTTGTATATAAGTCAAAGGCATATCATATGCTGTTTATAACATTTTGTGAATAATTCCAAATTTTTTTCGAGAATGGTTATCTGTGTTCACAAGTCTATCAACAATGTACTAGCATATCTAATTTTCAGACTTTTGTCATTTTCATTAGTTTGCTTTGTTAATTTGGTATTTTTAAATTTGCAGTTTTCTAATTATTAGTGATTTATGGCATTTTTCCTCATATATCTAAAGATAGTCTGGGTTCTTTTCCCTTAAGACCTACTTGGTTATATCATTGTTATCATTGAGTTAGAATGAGATCCTCTTAGAAGTGTGAATTTTATAAGAGAAACTTTTAGTTATTTTTATCAGAGTGAGTCCTTTTCCAAGTAAAAAGGCTCTTCATATTTATAAAAATTAAGATATAGATGATTTCAAAGAAGAATAGAATGACTTGTATGAATTGGTACAGAGTAAAGAAAGGAAAAAAGAAAAGCAATTTATAATTTTGAAGACTTTTATGAACTAATACATAATAAAATAAACAGAAGCATATGATAAATCCTTGCTGATTGATCAGACCTGAATGCAGGAATATCTGAGTTCAAATCTTGCCTCACATACTTGTTAACATTGTGACTTTGGGTGATAATAGCTAATAAGAACTGTAAGAACTTATAGATCACTCTAAAGTTTGTAAAGCATTTCGTATGTGTTATCTAATTTGGGGTACTAATAATAAATATTGTTAGTTGTTAGTGAAGTGAGTATTATCATTATCCTCATTTTGCAGAGGAGAAAACTGAGGCTAAGAGAAATTAAGTGACTTGCCTAGGAACATTTAGGGTCTGAGGGTGGATTTGAATTCAAGCCTTCCTAATTTGAAGTAAAGCATTCTATCCACTATCTCACCTAAGTGAGTCAACTTTTTTTGAGACTCTATTTCTACACTTATTTCAATAAGAATGTTCAATATATATTATGTTCAATAAGTATATTCAATAACTATGAATAATGTATCTAAAGCATTGAAAATCCTGAACTTTTAAAACGTCAGCTGCTATTATTGTTGTTATCTAGTCCAATGCTTCATTTTCTAGTGAGGAAACTAAAATCACAGAAATTATGGGGTTATCTACAATTATACAACTTGTTAGTGGCAAATTTAGGACAATAGCCTAGGTTTCTTTATTAGCTTTGAATTATATATCACATACCACTATTCTATTACATTGTCTAAACTATTTCTTTAAAAGATTTCACTTATATGTTTCTGACAAGATATTTTGGCATTGAGAAAAAGCCAAAATTAGAGTTATGCAAGAGGCATATATGATTTGCTTATCTTAGAAAAAAAGTTAAAAATAACCTATTTTTTGAAGCTGTTTTAATTTTCAGAAGTGACTAATATAGAACTTGTTCTATGAGTTAGGAGGAAAAAAAAACAAAACTGGGAAAGGGATTGGGAGGTCATTGGATTGGGAAATGTCAGGTCTAATTAAACATGGATTGCACACATTATACAGTATTGAATTAATGAAGAAGCTTACATTTTTCAACTTCTATAAAACTCATTTTTGTTCCATCAAATCTTTATGCTGTGAGGTTATGTAGATGGTCTCTTGGGTCCTTTCCATCTCTATCATTCTGTATGATTCAGTGAAATTTAAAGATGCAATTGGAATAAGGCAAAGTCACCCTTGAAGATTGTAGCTTGCCTCTGAGGTCTATGTCATCCTGCTACATCACTGGAAGTGGTGATAGTGGTGGTGGTTGTAAAGGAGCAGTGGTTTCTTTTGATGACTTTTTCATCAGGCTTTGGAGTAAAATTAAAACAAACTCATCTTATTTTTATTCTTTTAGTTCTGCCATTTAGTTTTTTTATATAAAAAGAGAGTTCAGGATCTATCATGACAATCATTTTGTTGTAAAAGGCAGATCTCGGTTTAAAAATTGCTACTATATTGAATTCTATCAATTGTTGTAAGTCATATGCTTTGAATAATACTTTTGCATATAAATGTTTTCATTAGCCTCTTAGTGAAAAAAAATAAATTCTTGAAAACTAATTACCTTTTTACCGACCTAAATATACCTTAAAAATAGCAACGACAACAATTATTTTTGGATGATCAAATTATGTGACTTCCTTTATATTCTCAGAGAAATTCCAGGATCATTGGATTTAGTATTTAAAGGGACCCTGAAGGTTAAATCCTTTCATTTTAGAAATGAGGAAATGAGGATCAAAGAAATAAAGGGACTTATCCAACATGGCACACATTGTAAGTAAGAGGACCAGGATTTAAACTTAGGTCTTTGAATGCATCATCCAGGATTTATTCTATTTATATTCCAGTGCCTGTCTTATTGACCAATCCTTCATCTTGGACTAAGGCAAAGGATAACAGTAGTACTCAACTAATCACTACACATTATTACCAATACATTATATAACATTTTAAATAGACTTACAATGCAATATAGACAAAATATATACAAATATATTTGATAAAAGTAGGAAAAATAGAAATAAATTAGAGGAACTTATTAAATTATTAAGTCATTTAAATGGATTTTTTACTTTTATCAGATCTTTCTAAAACTTACTTATATTTTAAGGATCCTTAAGATATCATAAGTGCTGGTTTGGTTTTTCCACAAATATAGATTTAAAATCCTCTCTAACTTCATATGTTTTCCTTGAGTTGCTATGTGATGCATATGCATATGAACATACACATACATATATGTATGGTAAATAAGATGTTTTGTGTTGGATTATTCAGCCTCTCTTTTCCCCCATCCTATTATTGATTCAATAACCCATCTAAGTTTTTCATGATAAACACATATACTTTTTTTCCTTTAGGAAACAGTGATAAAAGACCCTATGTGTCTCTGTCTCTGTCTCTGCCTCTCTGTCTCTGTCTCTATCTGTCTGTCTGTCTCTCTTTCTGTCTTTTGTTCCAAGTCTCCAGCGACACATTGCTCTGTCAAATTATTTCAGCAATCTAACAGAAATTAGGTTAGACCAATATCTCAATTGGATACCACAGTAAGCTCCAAATATATGAAAGATTGAGATAGAAAAAAAGTAACATCATAAACAAATTAAGGGAGAAGGGATAAAGATACATTTTATAAATATGGAAGAGTTCTTGATTAATCAAATTATGAACAAGTTCACAGGATGTAAAGTGGATAATATTTATTACATGAAATTGAAAAGTTTAAGCAAAACTAAAATCAATATATTTAAAATTAAAATGGAAACAACTAGGGAAAATCTTTGTAGCAGATTTTTCTGATAAAGAACTGATATCAAAGATACATATGAAATTAATACAGATAGGGAGGAATAAATGCCATCTCTTAATCTATAAATTGTAAAAGGACATGAGTAGGCACTCCTTAAAAGATAGATAAGCCAACAACTACATATCAAACATGTTCCAAATAATTAATAAGGAAAATGCAAATAAAAACAACTTTTCAGTTAACATGTGAAAATGTTCTCTCCTAAGGGGAGTTTTTTCTTTTTTCTTGATGTAAATTTAAAGGTAATGATGGTTATACAAAAAAAGAAGAAAAGATAGAAAATAATAATGATGAATTATATTTAAAAATAGAAAGAAGCAAAAGAAAATTCAGAGACACAGATGATCAATGAAGTGTTTGAACTACCTTATTAAATATGAATTATTTTAAGAGTATTATTAGTAGAAAAAATAAGCCAAATTATGTGTAACAGATGTTTATAGTTTTGTATATAAAATGAAGTAGATTGACCCATGAGATACTAAATGACACCCAGCCTTTTGTTATTTTAATTATAGTTACCTTTGTTATAACTTCAAAATTAAAAAGAAATGTAGATACCTTTGCTTTTTAAATTTCACTTTCAATCCAAAGTCATTACCTCTTATAACTTTTATTCTAGTGGGCTTATTTGTGTAATCAACTGTTCAGAACTGGCAACTTTTGATAATAAACAAATGAATATTATAATTAAATATTTCTACAATTTGTTTAAAATACAGTCACTTCTTTCATGTGGGCAGATTTCCATTTAAGTCACTGCAACAGTTATGAAGAGGTTCTTTCTTTTTTTGAGTAACAATATGCATATTGTTAAGGCATGTATTTTTTATTTGTCTCTAAAAAGTTAAAATTGAATGGAATTTTTTGTTGTTGTTGTTTGTTTGTTTTTTTACAGAATCTGTTCCTAGCTATACAACAAAGGTATCATTTAATCTTCAACTTTGATATCATCCTTCAGGAAGACAGAAAAATCCCTTGATTATGGTCATTATGAGTGGAAACTTTGGCGTTCTGAACTAACTCAAGTGTCCTTTAAGTATAACAAACTGAATTTATTTTCATTCATAAAAACAAGGGGATGTGCTTTAGAACAGAATTCAAGAAACTTTGATAGTTAGGAAATGATCATTTAACATTTTAGTAAATATGTGATTTTTAAAGCTGCATTTTTACAGACCAAATTTATAAGCTGACAGTATCATTTTCAAAAATATAGAATTTTAGATTATATTGCTCTTTTAAACATAATTTGTAAAATTTTATTTTTATAGAATTATTTTCAATGGTTTATAAAAACTGTATTTTCCATAGATTTTAAATGTTACTGTAGAAAGTGGAGGTTTCCAAATCTGGATCACATATCCAATCCTGTAGATATTTATTAAATATATAACATGTACCAGGCATTGTGCTGTGTGCTGGACATACAAGTAATAAAAAGAAAGATAGTTCTTTCCTGCAAAAAGATTATAAACCAAAACAGGGGGCAGATAATACACATAAAAATGAATCAGGATGGGGGGGGGGAATGAATAAAGACTAGGGATTGCGTAGGTGTGAGAACATCTTGTTCCATGGAGTTAAAATCATATGAAGCAGCAGATGGAGAGTGGAGTGAAGTAAAAAGTCCAATTTCTGCCCTCTATAAAGAAAGGCATTGAGAGGTTAAGCTTATAATGTAAGCAAGGGGCTGCTTAGAGCACTGAAAAGGAGAATTTGGAATAAGAATTTTCAAAGGGCTAGCATTGCAGGAGGACAGTTAATGGTTATGAGAATCACCTATTTTCAGGATTATTCCTCTTATCTTCCTTCTTCTAATTCATAAACCCATAAAGCAGTCCTTTAATTATGCAGTTTAAATTTCTATGACCAAAAACTGGATTATAGATAAGTATTAACAATATTGAGGCCTCTTCTGACAACCATGATGATGATGATGATGATGATGATGATAATTGGCCTTTATATATAACATTTGATATATTATTTTATTTTTGCCACTTAATAGCATTGTGTGTAAGTATTATAGGCATTATTTCCATTTTACAGAAGAGGAAATTGAGTCTCAAGGAAGTGAGAGTGAGAGGTGGAATTTGAACTCTGATGTCTTTGTGAGGTAGTACTAACACTCTTCCCATTATGCTCCACTGTCTGATGTAAAACTGTTTCTATTGACTGTAAGCCAATTTATTTTCACTACAACAAATATAAAATGATTTTACAAGTGTAAAGATGTCAAATAAACAGATGCAATCATGGAAACCATACTAACACAGTTAAATATTTAGAAGTGTATTGTTAAAATTAAAGAATTTTTTTGCAAATAGATTAAAAGATTAAGAAAAAGCAAACTAATTTTACTACAACTCTAAATAAAAATATTTTTGTTAAAATTGTTTTTGTTAAAGTTATTTTTTGAACAAAATTTAGTCTTTAATTATATAATATTAATTATTTTGGAAGTTATTTATTGATTTGTAAAGATAAATTTCTTTATAAAATTTAACCAAATTTTTAAAATGCATCTTCTCTCAGTGGAAAATGTAGATTCATACATGAATCAAATTTGCCTAATTTACATGTAATTCTGTTTCAATAAAGTTAGTGTTTTATGCAAAAAAACCTCAGTTTGTCTCATATATGAATGAATGTTAAAAAAGTTTTAATAAATTATAACTATTTTGATATTAATATATTCCAAAGATTAAATATATCATGTGAATGTTTGTAGATATTATTCATACATATTCATGTAAATATAAACAAAATAATTAAAAAAGAATGTAAACCTCAATGAAAGTAACTAGTAGATTTTAATACAGAGCCATAAAAGTTTGTTCTGATGAAGATAAAAATGTAAATGATATGTTGCAACCTACTAAATTATTTGAAAAAGAAATTTACACAGAAGAATGTAAATTGAACCATTTAAGCAGTTTAGCTCAATGAGAAGAAAAGAATCCTTTGATCAAAAACTTCCTATATTTAGGAATGTTATGGTTCCTATTTTTCAAATGATGAAAATTAAGGCATGGGGAATACATGAATTTTTTAGAGAAAGAAAATAATCAGGACTAAATTAAAAAATTGAAACAATTTTATTTTTCTCTTTCCATTGGGATTGATTTCCTTTATGCAAAAAAAGAATTCGATTTAGAAAAAAGAATCTATGGTATGATTTCAAGGAGGTTGTGATAGTAAAAATCTACTGAGGAAATGATGAAATTTTTTTGGTGTTTAAAGACAGGATTTGTTTTATTTGGACCCAAAAAGAAGAATTAGAAGTAACTGGTAAAGTTAGATGAAGGTAAGTTTAGGTTTGTTATCACGAAAACTTAATGTTGACTAAAGACATCCAAAAGCAGAATAGGTTTCAGCAGGAGCTAAGTCAGGTGGATGTTAGATATTTGTTGTGCACATTCTAGTATTCCATTAAATAATATGCTTACTGATTTTAATAGTATTTCCCACAAGTATTTATGATTGACATTGTCTTTTTACCTGACCTCTTTTTTTCCATCTTTGAAAGCAAAATAAAAAGAAGGTGCAAGAGAAGGAAAAGAAAGAGTAGGAGTAGGAAAGGAGGAAAAGGGAAAGAGAAGAAGGATGAGGAGGAGGGAAAGAAAGAAGAGGAGGAAGAAGAGGGGAGGAAAGGGGAAGAGGAGGAGGAGAAGGAGGAGGAAAGGAAGGGGGAAGAAAGAAGGGAGAGGAGGAGGGGAAGGAGAAAGAGGGGAAGGGGGAGAAAAAGAAAGGGAAAAAAGGAGACAAAGGAGAAGTCAACAACAAGGACTTCAACATCAATACAACATCAACACAATGACAGCAACAGTGGGAGCAGCAACAGCAACAACAAAAGAAAGCCAAGTATAGAAAAAGAATTTTCCTAGCCCAAGGTTGGGAACTCCAACCCCAAGGTTAGTCCATTTTTAAAGTTATGGTCTACACGATTATACAATCGACAAGATCATACAATGATAATTCTGATGGATGTGGCTCTTTTCAATAGCAAGGTAATTCAGACCAGTTCCAAAGATCTTATGATGGAGACAGCCATCCACATCCATAGGGAGGATTGTAGGAACTGGGTGTGGATCACAACATAGCATTTTCACTTTTTAATGTAGTTGTTTGCTTGCATTGTGTTTTCTTTCTCATTCTTTTCCTTTATGATCTGATCATGATAATTGTGAAAATAAGTAGAGAAGAATTGTACATGTTTAATATATATTGGATTACTTGCTGTCTAGGAGAGGGGATGGGGGAAGGGAGAGGAAAAAATTGAAAGACAAGGTTTTGCAAGAGTGAATGTTGAATATTACCTATGCATATGTTTTGAAAATAAAAAGCTTTAATAAAAATAAAGGGAAAAAGTTGTGCTCTAATTGGTGGCACCAGCACAAACTCAGGGCTATCCTTCTAAGTGAAAAAAATTACTATGAATTCAATCTATATTTTATAATATATCATTATAGATTCAAAACACTGTTATAGTAACAAGAAAACATTTCCCAATAAACCCAGAACACATTCTCCCATAGATACACTCATTAGTAAAAAGAGTGAACAAAAGGAGAGTGCAAACAGATAGATAAACATTCACACAAAGAGTATATGTTGGAAAAATTTTTCAGCCTGGGTTTCTCCAGAGCTTAGAAAAAATCTTGTTGACAATATAGTTTATAAAACTGAAGGGTATATAAAGTGAGTAACCAACTAAATTAAAAGGAAAATAAATTTATTAGCGAGCTAAAAAAGATGACTTGCTCAAAAGGCTCCCCTTTCACATACCCTGCCTCTGTCCTTTCTTATTGTTAAGATTTAGTTTATATAGTTTTTTAGGCCCACTAAAAATACATATCAAATCAACCAAGAAACCTTTATTAAGCATCTATTATATATCAGGCACTATGCAAAATTCTGGGGATAGAAAGAAAGGTGAAAGATAGTACCTGCTCTTGAGATGCTCATAACCTAACTGGGGAGATACCATGCAAACATAAAAAATAAATAGAAATAATCAAAAAAGGAATGCTCTAGAATTAAGGTGTGGGAGAGATTTCCTGTAGCAAACAGGAATTTGAAGAAAGTCAGGGAAGCTAGGACACAGAGATGATGGTGGAAAAGCTTTCCAGGACAGTCAGGAAAAATGCCCAGAGCTGAGAATTCAAATGCTATGTTCGAAGAAGAGCAAGGACAATGTGTTTGGATTGAATGATGCATAGGGGAAAGGATGTAAACTGTCAGAGATGGGGGGAGGTACAGCATACATGAAGAACTTTGGATGCCAAACAAATAATTTTATACTTTATCCTGGAAATGACAGGGTATAACTAGAGTTTATTGAGTGTGACATGTTCTGCAAAATAGGAAGATCACTTTGAAAGGTAAGTGGAGGCTGGAGAAACTTGTGGCAGGCAGACTAATCAACAGCCTTCTGCAATAGTTCTGGTACAAAATAATGAGGAACTGCAGCATTATATTTTTTCAGTGTTAGAGGAGAAAAGGGGACATATGAGAGGGATATTTTAAAGGCAAAATCAGCAGGTCTTGGCAGCAAATTGGATATGGAGAGCCATGAGAGAATGAGTAGATGATGATTGATACCTGAGTTGTGAGTGATTGGGTAGAGAGAATGGTGGTGACTAATCACTCTAAGACAATATAGAAGGCTTATTGAGGGAAGATGTTTTGAAGTTAGGAAGCATTTGTCCATAGGAAAGTCAACTTTTTTCTCATCTTTTTCCTCATACAGACAAATAATTTCAAGGATGAAACTTCTGCAAGATTCAATATGAAGAAACTTCTGTTAATCATAAGCTAAGGGTCAGTGTTACTCTTGTAGAAAGAGTTCTGTAGCATTCAAGCTGAAAAGAGCTTTGTAAATGGAAACACAGTATAACCCAATCAATCACATTGGTAAAGGTAGAAAAGGAATGAACTATGCCTTGAGGACTGAGCCAAAACAGCCAGTGGACCCAATCTGCAGAGAGGATCCTTAGAAGAATGCAATGGCGGAACAACCTACTATCTGTGGTCATCTGTGGCCACTGTCAATTTCTACTTGGCTCAATCCAACATCAGCAGAGCTTGTTAAAAATCCCATACCATTGAATGATCTACTGAACTTGTCCCATCCAACCTTGGGACCAATCTCTCTCTCTCTCACTCAAAAGAGAGAATATATATATATATATATATATATATATATATATATATATATATATATATATATATTTTTCTTAGATTGATGGGATATGGAGGTAGAATATGGTGGGCAGAGGATAGATCTAAAAGTGTCTTAGTATGATTGACTAGGTCCTGGGAAGCAAGAAGCTCTGGTACCAGTGTGTGTGAATGTATACAATCCCAACTATTTTTTTCCTGGGGGAATTTCATGATCAAGGTCTTCATTGGAGCTTTTTACCCTTTTTGCTCTAAGAAAGCATGAGAGACCCTAGCTATTAGGGTTGATCATCTACATTCCTGGGATGCTGAGGGAACTCCTTACCTGAACATGACTCTTTTCTCAAATAATATTAATATTATAATACACTCTATAGCAATACCAGTTGAGTCATCATCTTGTGGAGATGTTTCTTATAAGGATCAAGGTTGTCAAATTCATAAAGTTCAAGAGCTGTGACTTACCTTGACCACATGTGCACTCTAAATGTGTGCTTCATTATAATTGTATCACAAATTAATGCCCATTTTAAAAAAAAACTCTGGGTGTTTTTGTGGGAAATTGTTCTCTTGTTACCAGGAAAATATTTTGCAATTTCTTTTCTTGCTATGCTTTTACTAGAGAAGAAACTGAATCGAGTTAAAAGGAAGAACTCTAGTGATAGGATCATCAATTAGAATTTATAATAATAGCTACCCACAAGATTATTCCAGAACTCTGGAAGTAGTAATAGACACTTTACTTAAGGGCTCTCTACTCATGGCAATGTATGTTAGCAAATAAATCCTCCAAAAGAGTTATAGTTGCATACTATCAAAGAGGAAAGTGGCTTATGAAGTGATGTAATCAAGAGAAATTAATGAGAATTAGAGGTTTAAATAAAGTGAGATAATATCTCAAGGTTATCTCTATAAAGGGGGGAAGGAAGAAAAAAAGAGAAAATACATTTACATGATAACTTTATTATATATTTAAAAGGAATAGCAAGTTGTACATAATAGATTATAGTTTCATTTACTAAAATCTTTTTTTTCCTATTCCACTGTGTTAAAGAAATATTTGTTTTTTTTTCTTAAAAAAATTAAGTGGAGCTAAGAAATACTCAATCTTCTCTCTTAAATAGAGAAATTTAGTCTAGCCCTTCATCTGTACTCTGAGGAATTCACTTAAAAGTTGATTAAGCTATCATATTATCAGACATTAGTTCAAGGATGTCTCCATTATACATCTCTATAAAGGTAAAGGGAATAGATTGTTTTGTGATAATCAAAGAAGAGCCTCTCTCTTAGTCACTGCTGGCAAGGTTCTTTGTAGGGTTCTCCTTAATAGGCTGATCCTACACAGTGGAAGAAGGTCTTCTACTTGAAAACCAGTGGCTTCAGAAGGGGATAAGGAACAGTTGATATGGTGTTTGATGCCTAACAATGCCAGGAGAAATGCCAGGAGCAGAACAGATGACTATATAACATATATAGATCTGACCAAAACCATTAAATTTTCAGTTGCAAAGGTTTATGAGAAAAATTATGTTAAAATGCTCAACAAGTGGCTATGTAATCTCCACTTGAATAATTCCATAGAGGGGAAGCTCAATATTTCTAAAGGCAGCTCATTTCTCATTTTGAACAACTCTAAATATTGAGAAGTTTTTCCTTTTTTTTTGTTCAGTTGTTTTCAGTCATTTTCAACCCTTCATTACCCACCTTTGGGGTTTTCTTGGCAAAGAATACTGGAATGCCGTTTCTTTCTCTACCTCATTTAACAGAAGAGAAAATTGAAGCAAACTAAGTTGAGTGACTTATTAAGGATCACACACCTAATATTTATCTTCCTGACTCCAGACCTTGCCCTCTCTCCACTGAACCACATAGCTGCCTTAAGCTTATATTTAACTATGCAATACCCTCTGTCCCTGGTTCTTCCTTTTGGAGCTAAATAGAAATTTAATCCCTTATCCATATGATATCCTCCAAAATATACAATGAACATAAAAGTAAAGACAGTCTTTGATCTTAATAAATTTTCATACTATTAGAGAAATAAATCATTTTCAAATGTAATTAGCTATTAATTAACTCTCATAATTATACAACAGAGGGTAGAAACCCCTGAAAAAGATACTCATTCTAACCTTCTCTGAAATGTACAATTTCTGAGAGTTTCTGAAAGCACTGAAAGATTTAGGGTCATTCACATAATCAGTATGTGTCAAAGACAAATACAGTCTTGTTGGTTCTGCCTTTGTGGTCCCTTCTGCCTTTGTGCTCCTTTCCTATGATTGTGTATTTTCTCCTAGAACTTCTATTTCAACTAAGGGCCCTCAGGACAGCCATGTTTATATCTTTATCTCTCTTAACCTCTGTTCCTCTCCACATCTTTTTCCTCCAGCATGTGGAGGTCCAATGTGAATAATTCTCCCCTCTCCTTTTGAGTTTCTTTTTATGTATGTCTTCTCCCATTACAATATAATCTCTTCAATGGCAGAGATTGTCTTTGGTTTTGCATCCCTAATGCCTTGCACAGTGTCTAGGATGTAGTAAGTCATTGATAAATGCTTGTTGACTGTAAATTTTGATTTTGGAAACTTGGGGTATGGGGAGAATTAGTGACTTGCTCACTAATTCCCTCCAAGACTGTTCTCTATTTTCCATATCATGCTGCCTCTTATCTGTTCTCTATATTAGATCATTCTATTGTAGGAAGAACATGGGCTTTATAACCTTCCTTGTCCTGTTCTAGATTGTAGCTAGATATTAGACCACCTTCAATTGTTCTCTTAGAAAAAATGAAACTGCTTATTATTCTGGATTTTCTGCATCTTCAGAAGCTCCAGTTCAGAGATAGCCAGAACTTTTCTTTTTTAGCCATCAATACAAATGGTTGAAAATCTATGACATTATTCATGGTTGTTTTTTTTAATTATCTTTTTTTTTTAATTTAAATTTTATTTTATTTAATAATAACTTTGTATTGACAGAATCCATGCCAGGGTAATTTTTTACAACATTATCCCTTGCACTCGCTTATGTTTAGATTTTTCCCCTCCCTCCCTCCACCCCCCCCCCCCAAGATGGCAAGCAGTCCTATATATGTTAAATATGTTGCAGTATATCCTAGATACAATACATATTTGCAGAACCGAACAGTTCTCCTGTTGCACAGGGAGAATTGGATTCAGAAGGTAAAAATAACTCGGGAAGAAAATCAAAAATGCAAATAGTTCACATTCGTTTTCCAGTGTTCCTTCTTTGGGTGTAGCTGTTTCTGTCCATCATTTATCCATTGAAACTCAGTTAAGTCTCTTTGTCATAGAAATCCACTTCCATCAGAATACATCCTCATACAATATCGTTGTCGAAGTGTATAATGATCTCCTGTTCTGCTCATCTCACTTAGCATCCGTCCATGTAGGTCTCTCCAAGCCTCTCTGTATTCGTCCTGCTGGTCATTCCTTACAGAGCAATAATATTCCATAACATTCATATATCATGGTTGTTTTGTAATGTATGGAAGGTCACAAATTGACTCCACTGAATCTTGTGTTAAGGCCCCAATATCTCTAATATTTTCAGTAGAGTGCCATTAAAATGGTTTAAGTCTCATTAAGGATGCCATTTCTTGACTTTCTAATTCCTTCTTTCCTGTAAACTTCTTTGCACAGTTTGCTCTCAAAATCTTTAATCAGAATGAATCTTTGAAGGAAATGCTGATTGCCATATGGTTGTTGGTTTATAGTTCTGTGTATATTATATGTATTGGTTTATCACTACTAGGGTATTGCTTATATTTTTCTGGTCTCTTTGCATAGACAAAGTCTATATATAAACACCAAAGTTTTGCTGCTATTTATTCTGTCCTGATAAGTAGTTTAAATCAGTATCCTCTCAATGTAAATTTAATAATTTCTTACTTCTTGTATTTAAATATGATGCTGTTTGAGACCAGTAAAACTTATTTTGTACTAGATTCAGAGTTTTCTCTGATTTAGGTAGCCAAAAATCATCATCATTGCCTATCATGCTTTAATTTGAGGCCACTAGTGGAATTCTCATAATTCAAAGAATCATAAATTTAGAGGTGGTAGGAATCTTCAAAGTATCTTGAAGTCCAATCTCATTTAACAGATGGAGAAACTTAGAAACAAAGAGAGTATCTTTTACAGGGTCACACAATAATATATGTCTGACAGTATTAGAACCCAGGTTTCCCTGACATAAATAAAGTTTATGTTTACTATGCTACATTCATTTTAAAGTCTGATTCAATACTTCATGGCAGAACTACAAATTCTGCTATTCCTATAACAACAATGCGCTTTAAAGAACATCTTTCTCTTTTTTTCACAGTTATGACTGTTGGTAAAGATCATTGCTTATAGACCCCAGTCCTGCAGCTGGAATCCATCAGTATTTTTCTATGTTCCATTCTTTGTAGTAGGGATTGATTTAAAGATCTGCAATTTAATTACATTCAATGACACACTTTATAAGTAGTCCTTGAATCGTAAATGTTTTCCTATAGAAAGGGTCTATTCTCTTCAAGATATTATCTTTACAGTATTTTATGTGTGAAGTCTGAGGTACAGGGTATCTGAACCTTCTTTTTTCTCTAAAATATCTCTAGTCTTCATTAGTCTTGGTGAATACAACAAGGGTATTGGGTTGATTGAAATTCTGAGAGATTTAGTATAATTTGCCTAGAAGTTTATCTGGGTAATTCCTGCCTACTTCCGTTCACCAAAAAGGTAGCATTGTAGGATGAAAAACTCATTGCTTTTTACCAAATAAATCAGCATATCTAATTTCTAATCTTGGGAGTCAGTTTCCTCTGAAAAATGAGGGGATTGGTCTAAATTAACAGTAAAAAGACTATAGAGCTAATATTTTATGATTGGAGTTAATCCCTGGAAGGGATCCCCTTGTAACTGGGGTTGAAGAGAGTAGATGAAATTTATTGCTGGAAGATAATAGGAGTTTTGCAATAAGACCATCTAAAACAGGTCAGAGATACTAACAACAGTTTGCCTGGTGATAGTATTCTTGGCACCTTAACCAGTGAAGGAATCTGTGTATTCAGACAATTATTCATCTCCTTCAGAACTGTTCAAATTTTGACACTGCTAGTTTCAAGGGGAATCTTTGTTTCTTAAATAACAGGCTAAACAGGTATTTAACAGCTGTATTGCTTCGCATTTGCAGGGATTTATACAGGTGGAAAGAATGTGAGATCTCGTATTTAATAAGGCACAATTTGGATATTTTTTCTCTCTTTCATCCTACATTGCTTCCTGCATTTTGAGTGATAGATGTAGTTCCTAAATTACATATTATTAGTTATTTCACAAAGTTCCTTTGAAAATATTATATAGCTTGGATCAACATATATTTTTATCTTTATTTTCTTCTAAAAAACTAAAATCATTGAGATTAGCCAAATTCTATATTATTCCAACTCTTTTTGTTGCCAAAAAATGCATCCATCCATGGGTAACTGATTGCTACAATATTCTGATTGTATCCTGACTGGTTCTCAAATGACAGATACACATTCTCCTCCAGGCCTGAATTTGTAACTTTTCTGTCTTGAGTTTATATTCCATCAATATAGTCTTTGAGATCCGAGGATCATTTCTACCTCATAAAAATATATCAGTGGGCATCTGTAGTCATTTTACATTTATTAATTCTCAATCTCTCAGGTCACATTAATGGAGATCTTAAGACTGGATTCTGGGAGTCTATGGGTTTATTTCTTTTTTTCTCAATAGCACTTTATTTTTCCAAATACATGTAAAATAATTTTCAACATTAATTTTTGTAAGATGTGTTTCAAATTTTTCTCCCTCTATCCCTTACCTCTCTTTTTCCTAAAACAGCAAGCAATCTGATATAGGTTTTGCATGTAAAATTATGGATTGATTTCAAAGGCATTATGAACTTGAGTGGAAAAAAAATACATCTTTACTCTCACTAACCTTTAACTGCAATTCACCATTTTCACCACTTGTGATATTAAAAAAAAAACAAAAAACATCATATTGAGAAGGGATCCATAGGTTTTACCAATTTGCCAAAGGAGTCCATAACATGTAAATATTTAAGTACTTTTATAATAAGGAATAGGAAAGCTAAATTGGGGGGAATAAATGAAGCTCTGAATTGGAGCTTTCTTACAAATGTTGCAGTAATAAACTAAAAAAAGATAGCATGTTAAAAATTTATCAAGAAATCCAGAAAAATATTAATGATGTCCTTCATTCAATGTGAGATTGTATAAATAGATAACCACAAGCTACTGGAAGCAAAGTCCTATCAGGGAAACCAAAATTAGCTCTGGTGAATAGGTCAGAAATCCATAACTGTGCTTTCACAAGACATAGTCCTGAAATTAAAAGTGTGCATACCATTGCTCACACTGTCACATATGACAGTAACAATGCCCTAAACAAGTACGCCACAGTAGCCCCGTAAGACTGCAGAGCTTTGACCAGGAACATAGAAGCCTGATAGCTTCTATCATCATAAGGCATAGAGTGTCACAGGGGTCCTCAAAATTTTTAAGTAGGGGGCCAGTTCACTGTCCCTCAGACTGTTGGAGGGCTGGACTATAGTAAAAACAAAAACTTTGTTTTGTGGGCCTTTAAATAAAGAAACTTCATAGCCCTGGGTGAGGGGGATAAATATCCTCAGCTGCTGCATCTGGCCTGCAGGCCGTAATTTGAGGAACATACCAGGAGCACCTAGAAATCAAGGGTAAAAGACCAGGAAAATGAAATAATGAAAAATCAGAGTCTGATCATCTATTTTAGATTTATTCAGTAAGACATCCTGGCCTTGACACAAAGTTGAACAAAAAAACTTAGGCTGAAGGTATAAGTAAATAGCATAAGACACAAAATACTATGAAAAAATATTGTATGGGGAAAAAAGACTTCTAAGATAATAAATTCTAAAACAACTATAAGCAGAGTCAAAAAAATGGCTTCCAGACTATAAGAATACTTAGAAAAAATGAAATAGAAACTGGTAGTAACAAGAGCCTTCAATATTTGTTTTTCAAAAATGTGCATATTTCGCTGTATATATCACATTCATAATAAAAATAATTATTTAAAATTAAAAATCCGTAATCATCTCTACAAAATAAAATAACTCTTTACTCTTTTATCCTCATTTCTGAAAATTTATAATTGTGAGTTAAGTTTAATCTTTCAATAAGCATTTATTAAATACCTATTATGAGCAAAACTAAATAGTTGGCTTCAAGAAACTTAAAGAACTGAAAGAAAAAAAAAAGTGTCCCTAGGAAAAGACTAAATACTTCTGGGAGAGGCGATTAAATAAAACTTATGAGTCATTCAAAGCTTTTGCTCTCTATTTTCTGGTCTCCTACTTATTTTGTTATCCTATTCTTTCAGTTTATAAGATACTGGAGGGAGGAAAACTGCATTATTATCCAAATTAAGATTCTTTCTTATAATTTCCAGGTATGAATGATTATGATAATGGCTGAAAAAAATGGAAGTTTGACAGTCAGAATTTCTTCTGTTACACAAAGGTGCGTAAGATTAGATTTAGAATTTAGCAATTTATTGAGACAGAGTCAAATCATCTTGCAATAGATTTTACTTTTTTCTTCTCTTCAAATCTTTTGATACAGTAAAAATAGCAACCTTAGATTTATACGATAGAATTTACAAAGTGTTGTCAAATCCTTGGTCTCTCATTTGATATTCAAAACAAACCTAATATTATAAATAATGTTAGTCTTCTTTTATTGATAAAGAAATTGTGTCTCAGACAAGCTGTCCGCAAATATAAGTAGAAGTTCTTATTCCAAATGCATTACTCTCCTATTAGATGATTCCTTGTAATTTATTAGGTATGGCTTATATTTTTATATAAAACTTAGGAAAAACCTACTCTTTAAGTTTTGAGTCTTGAGGAAATGAGGCTGAGCATAATATAATTAGGTAGTTAAAAAGTATCTCAGCTTAGAGTACCTTCTGAATGAAAGATTTAGATGCTTAAGTCATTTTATTGTAGAGAAGGGTAAATTACGAGAGAAGCAAATACATAGCATGATGCCTTTGCCAGGTGTTGGACTTTTCACCATGCATAATTCATAGAAAAGTGTATGTGTAGAGGAGCATGGAGTAACCTTAAAAATAAATCAATGGAAACCAGTTAGTAATCTGCAAAGTAGTTTAGCCAGAGGAAGGTAATTTGAAGGAAAGCACTCCATCACCTTGCATAGTTTAATGCTCTTCCTGATGAAAGTAGCTGGGGGCTACATGTTAAATGTGTTTGTAATAAATATTTACGGAAAATATCTTAAAATTGAGAAGAAATCACTCAAACATTGATAATTGAATTGAGAAAAGCAGTATAAAATTAAGCAGATAAATTTCACTTTGATCATGTCAGTCCGCCAGAGGGGAAAAACTGGAAGCACAATCAAAAGAAGAAGCAATGTCCTTGGCACAGTCCTCAAGATACTCTCAATCAGCAGAAAGAGACAAAAAAGTCAGGTCCCCAGTCTTACATCTTTGTGCCTTCAGACTTGTCAATATTACTCCATGTTGGAGTGATTAAGACATGAAAGTTAAGTTGATAGGACTCTAAGCAAACATATTCCTATCTTCCTCTCCTAGCATTACTCTTATCCCTGTCAGATTCTTACTACTCATCACCTACTGAATATTTAATTGGTTCTTATCTTGGAATAAATTATCTCCAACTTCTCTCTCTCATTTCTATCTCTATCTCCAATTTTACCCCTCCAAAATCCCACTGTAACTCTATCTATGCCTCCCATTGTGTCTTTTAAAATTTTTGTTCTATAGTGAACAATTTTCTTTTCATTCTTAACATCCTCTTCTCATATTACCTCCATCCTTTAGGGATCTGTTTTGTCCAGATAACACTCAGTTTCTGGCCATCTTCTTCAGCACCATTTGGATCTTCTCTAACATGTCTTTACCCTAAGTACAGTCCTAAAAAGAGGAGGAAAAATATACTTTGGTTTTTATTGCCAAAATTAGATTTCTTTGCTACTAATATTCAGTGATTTTTTCTATTTCAAGGTTTATTTAAAATTTTTTACCCATTACAAACCATGATGGCTTCTATTTCCTGGTGCCAAGGTCATTCTTCTTTCATTTTCAAGTTGTTCAGTACCTTCTTCTAGTTCTCAATTTATGCCATTTTATTTTACCCTCTCAAATATGAAAGCCTTTAAGTTCCTCAGTCTCCTTAAATCCTATCAAATATTCTATAACTTACCACACACAGGGTTCATACTCTTCAGATCTCCCCATTACCTCAAAATATTTGTCTATATTTGAAAACTTCTCATTTTGATTTTCTATCATTCCCTTCCTACTTATGTCTTCTATCTCCTAAACTTAATTTTTTTCCTGTGCAGTAATTGCTACAACTTCCTTACTTAATCCTTAGACTTTTGCAACTTCATGACTTAATCGAAATTATTCCCTTAAATACCGAATCATTTCATCTTTTTTAGTATTTATCGTTCTTGAACTCTTTCCTGCATCTTGAAACTGTTGACCACCATATCTTCCTGCATACTATTTCATCGTTGTATTTTTTTGATGATATTCTTATCTTAATTGTCCTTTTACCTATCCATCTCATTCTTTTTTTTTACTGGATCATTATCCATATTATGTCCACTAATTGTGGTGTGTTTCAAAATTCTTGCCCTGTTTCTCTTTTTATCTTCCTCAATACTTTCTTTCATAGGCATAATTAAAAATGAAGATGACTCACAGTTCTTTATATCTAGCTCACTCATTATCATGAATTTTAGTCTCTTTTTACCAGCTGACTATTGTTCATTTCAGACTGGCTGCATTGGACTCATCTCAGATTCAACAAATCTAAAACAGAACTTGTTGCCTTTTCCCAAAAGCCATGGCTATACTAAAATTTCCTACTTTTCTTGAGGAGAACACTATTATTCTAGTTTCTCAAATTTGTAATCTCAGTGTTACCCACAGTTCTTTATTCTCCATCACTTCATATATTCAATCAGTTGCTAAATTTTCTTATTTGTACCTCCACAATATCTCCTGTATGCATCTCTTTCTCTCCACTAACACAGCAGCCATTTTACTTCAGGCCTTCATTACCTCACTCCAACATTATTTCTATGACTTTTAAATTGGTCTCCCTGAGTCAAATCTTTCTCTACTCCAATCAATCCTTCACACAGCTGCCAAAGCAACTTTTCTTAATTGGAGATCTATCTATCTATGCTATTTCTCTACTCAATAAATTCTAGTGGTTACTTATTGCCTACGGGAGGGAGAGATAATACCTTGTTAATAGCCAGGACATTAGTAAAACCAGACTTCTTGAATTAATCTCCATATTTCCATACCAAGTACAGATACTGTTGTAAGCTAAGACTTTGAATAACAGATTTGAGGCGGTTTAAGGGTCTCCAAGTGGGTTGACCTTGAACCTAACCATGGACCTTTAGTGAAATAGTATATAAAGGCAGTTTTAGAATTTTAGTGGGTAACTCTTTAGATCAGAAGAAACTTCTGTTTTTATGTAATGCCAGGGAAACTGAGACAAGACAAAGATTAGTTTTTAATATTTTAAATGTGGAGAATTTAGGCTGACCTAATCAAACTCATATTCAAAAATCATTTGGCCCTGAGCAACTGAGTCAGGGAACTTTTAAAGAGTCTTTAGC
Organism: Antechinus flavipes; assembly: GCF_016432865.1. NCBI lineage: Eukaryota > Metazoa > Chordata > Mammalia > Dasyuromorphia > Dasyuridae > Antechinus > Antechinus flavipes. Next base: position 222,389,667 of record NC_067398.1, on the reverse strand, counting down.
TAATTAGCATTTACAAGCAGGATACAGAAAATGAGAAAGCAATTAGTCTAACATTTTACAACTGTAGTCTTTACTTCAGAGAGAGAGCAGAGAGAGAAGTTAACCTAGTACTTTGGATCATGGCTCAGATCCTGTCAGAGAAGGGAGTAGGACCATTCATGGATAGATAGGGACATTTGATGAGGGCACAGGCAGGAAGCAAGATAACATAATTCTACTCCAGGGTAGTTTTGGACAAGGATGGAGTGAGAGTGGCAGGCATCTGGATCACTGTTTTTCTTTTCTATCTTTCATTGTGTCACAATGGTATGTAAGACTCAATTTCCAGTTTTAATAGCAAGGAAGGGGGGAGGGCAGTGCCCAACACTTAATGCTTTTATCTCCATATCAAGAAAATGTATATCATTTTCCTTTTCTGTGGTCTGCTTTTACCACCTTGCATATTGTTTTTAACTTGGAATTATTGAGTATGTTTTTATTAAAGAAATTTTTATACACATACTCAGGCTCTGAGTCATCCATTTATCCTGAACATGAAATCATAATGGGGACATTCTTCTGTTGGGCTTTTAAAACATTTTATAATTCAGCTCCACTTTTGCCTTAATATGTATCACTCCCTTGCGCATTCTAATTGAACTGATTTTGTCTTCTATCTCTGTATCTTTGTACATATACCATATGTACATAATATACCATAGCTGAAAAGCATTCCTTCCTTATCTATGCTTCCAAGAATTGAATCATTCCCTTTAAAATGTAGTTGAAGACCTACTTAGTACAGAAAGTCTTTCCTGATTTTCCCAACTTTTCATTCCTTCTCTCTCTACTTTGTATTTAACTGCCTTATATTTATTTTTTGCATATGTTTATCTTGAATATCCTCTTAGTATTTGTTATTGTCTCCCCATTAGAATGTCAGTTTTATTAGAGGAGAGATTTTTTCTTTTCTTTTTTTTTTTCTTTTTGTATTTATATTTTTATACTCAGCTCAGTGTCTGGCAAGTTATATGTATAAATGCTTGCTAATTAATCAATCAATCAATTAATTAACAGAGGACTCATGCCAACTATCTAAGTACCAAAGCTTAAGCCTCTCTAATTGCATTAATGAGTTATATTGAGTCAAGACAACTCCAAATGTAATATATAAACTTTCATAAAATGATATTTCTCAAAAGTTCTAAGCATACTTATTCAAACTAAGATCTTTTTTTTCCACTGAAAGAAAAATATTTGTACAAATGGAATATAGATTTCTTTTTAACTTGATAAATCAAAATTTGGAATTTCTCAATTTAAATATCTATTTTATAAATTTCAAGAGAATTGACATGTTTTTGAAACCTTAGGTTATACTCTTAAAGAAATGATATGTCACTTGTGAAAACAAACTGAAAATGACACTATTAACTTTAAAAAAATGAATATGTAATTTTAAAATGCATGCAATTTTAAACTGAATTTAGTAAATTTTGGAGAATAGATAACAATGATCTCTTTGCTGTTTTTTGTATATGACACTCCTTCCCATTTTGAGTATTTTGATGGGCTCCCTCCATGTCTGCATCTCTTTCCTCTTCATTTCTATCTGTTAGTTTTCCTGGATTCCTTTAAGTCTCAGCAAAAGTCCCATTTTATTCAATAGGCCTTTTCTAGTTCTCCTTCTTGTTAATATCTTCTTTCTGATTTTTTAATTTATCATGTATATGTTTTGTTATATATAGTTATATGCTATCTCTTCCATTAGATTCTGAGATCCTTGAGAATAGGGACTGTATTTGCCTTTCTTTGTATCCCTAGTACGGTTCCTGACACATAGTAGGTCCTTAATAAATGTTAATTTGCTGATGAACAGTTGTCCCTAAGTTGAATATGTTATGTTTTTTCAAACGGGATTCCTATTTTTAAAAAAGGACTTAACAAACAAAAACCAAAAAATAAACCAAACTACTAAAAAAAAAATTAAACATGGTCATTTTTTAATTATTCATGTCAATTGGCAAAGAAAAGAAAAGCATTCATATTACATAGAGCTGGATTTGGAGTTAGGAGATCTAGATTCAAATCCTATCCCAGAAACTTATTGGCTTTGAAATTTTGGGAAAATTCCTCAACATGCTTCAGCTTCATTATTCATAAAGTAAGGAAGTTGGATTAATGGTCTCCAAGATCTTTTAGAGTTCTAAACCATCTTGTAAGAAGATACATTAAGCAAATTCAGAGGATTTCTGCTAGGTATTCTTACCATTATGTTTTGTAGTAAGGAATTGATGAAAGTGCAGGTTTATCTTTGGAAAAACCATGATTTCTGTTCTATTTTTCTATGTTCCCTGGTGAGGAGACTCAAATTAGGAAAGCTCTTCAAATCTCTACTGTTTCTTCTGTACATCTTGCCATATAGTTTTCAGAAAGTGTGTTGGTGATTTCTGTTCCTTGGAATCCCAGTAATTTACAATCTTGTCTTTTTTCACTATTTCACTGAACATTGATTAGCACTTCTAATAAGTGCTACTAGAATGCTTAGAAAAGAGAAAAGAAGGGGAAAACAAAAACTTGTCAAATGGGTCTAGTAAAATGATTAAAGAACTACAAAGTTGGAATTATTGACAAAAGTGAAAACTTTTAAAATTTTGGTTTAAAGAGAAGATTCAATCATTGATCACAAATAATACAGCCTACTTTTCTCAATGATACTTAAGTATCATTATTAAGTATTAAAGTATAAAGTATATTGTTACTAAATTCTTTTACTCTGTTGCCTTTCTCCACTCATCCAAAAAAAAAATGCAACAGAAAGTTTTCACCCTCTTATTAGGATTTTTCCATAGAATCTAAAAGTAGAAATGGCAGTTAAAATTGTTAAGTCCACATTCCTGCCATTTTAATATCCTTTCAAAAATCATAACTTGTCTGTGTAGTAACTGTAGTAAATACTAGGATTTTTATTTTAGACTGCTATCTCATCCACATTGGAAGTGTAATAGCCACCCACTAGAAAGATTCTGAAGCTGCTTAATCTAAAAACTTTGCCCTGCTTAATTTCTAACTTGGATTTGGTTTGCCCTTCCTTAAGCAAATTGGTGGGTTCCTGTATTTAGAGAGTCACCATATTGTTGCTAGATTTTATGCAGATTCATGATGATCTTTAGCCCTGACAGCTTAGAGCTCTCAAATTCAAATAATCTACTACTTCAGTCTCTCCAATAGCATAGATTATAGATTTATATTACCCTGTCTGGTGAATAGATATTATTAATCAAATGATTTTCTTCACCAGTGATATGTACCATGTAACTTTTAAGGAGACTCTGGGTAACTTCTAACCTCTCTCTGATTTTCAAAAAATTGCTAACTCTCCTGTAGAGGGCTGAAACTCTTGAGTAGATGCACTGAGGTCAGGACAGCTGAGCACTTGAGGCTAACTACTGATTGGACAATACTCTATGGGCATATGCTTGGAAAATGGCCCTTCCCACTATCCTGTGATGGCTCAATGATTAGTATATACAGAAGATTGTAGGAGGGACTAGGGAGTGGAGTAAGAGTAGCCAGAGTCACTTTTTGCGGTGGAATAGGAAGAAGGAAGTTGCAGAGATTCTCTTCCATCCCCTTCACTTCTACCCCTAAAGACTAAGAATAAAGACTAAGCATTTTTGTTTATCCTGACTCCGGCTGATTTGTCACATTCTCCTCTCCCTTTGTCTTTGTCCTTTTTAATGGGGCACTTATGACCTAAGGTATGAATGACCTAATCTGATTGCATGGCCTGCTGCCATCTTAACTAAGTAAAATTATTTCCTTACATCTTCATTTTGAGTCTCCTTTGTTTTCTGATTTATATGCTCTCCATATAAGGGTAGACTGAAAATTGTGAATGTTTAGGCTGGAAAAGAAAAGACTTGAGGGGGAAATAATAGTTATTTTGAAATATATAAAGGCTATTATTAGATAGGAAAAGTTAAATCTTGTTCAGTTTGTTTCCAGGGTGAAGAACTAGAAGCAATGGCTAAAAGTTGCAAAGAGAAAAAAAGTTTGTTTTATACCATGGAAGACTTCCTAACAATTTGTTGTTGTAGTTGTTCAGTTGTTTGAGTTGTATCTGACTCTTCCTAACAGAACTCTATAAAAGTACTATGATTTGCTTTAGGAAACAATGGAGTATTGTTTGTGACAACAAATCCCAAAAATCTGAAATAGTTTTAGAAAGAAATGTATTATTTTTTTGTGGTAGAGAAAAGTAAGCCAGAAAGGAGATATATAGCTTCCTCCCAAGCAGGCTCTTGGAAGGCCCAGTTATGTAGGATTTACACAATGGTGCCCCATACAGTTAAGTAAATTTGCCAAAACAGCAACTTGAAAGCAAGATGGATTGTGATGGAAATGAATAACTGTAAACATTAAATAAAATTTTGGATCTGGGTATGGAAGATACCCCTCCCTCCAACTCCCCCCCCAAAAAAAATGTTTTGGATGAATTCAGGACCTGCAGGAATCCAAAATTTCTTGCAACCAACTCTAGCATTCCTAGAGAGTTACTAGAGTCAAAAAATGTTTTGGGTAGAGACAACATTCGATCACATTAAGTCTGTCTTCACCAATATGATAGTTTTTCTAAATAATATAATAAATGATTTTTTCCTAGAATAAAGAAGTTTCCATTGAAACTCTTTAAACTAAAATTGGATGACCAATTGCTGAGGGTATAATAGTTGGGATTATTTTTGTGGATATGGTTTGGAACAAAAAGACAGATCTCTTCCAGTTCTGAAATTATAGTTCTATGGAAATCAAGGTGTACAGTTAGCATAAATGCTAGCATAGTGCCTGGCAAGTAATAAGTACTTAATAAAAATCTATGTTGATTTGACAATTTTTTTTTCCTAATAGGAAAAAAAAAAGGTGAGGTCATCCTCAACTCTCATTTGTCTTTTCACACAAATACCCACTGGAGAGAGGAAGTGGCAGGAAAGAGGAAAAAAGCTTATTAATTGGGGGTGGAGAGAAGGTAGGTTGGATTTAGTCTGAAGGGCTTTAAATGACACTAGTACTTACATTTTATGCTAAAGACTTGAATTTTTTGACTAAGGGAGTGCTGTGATTAGCTATAAATTTTAAGATTATCACTTTGGGAACTACATAGAGAACTGATCAGAAAGGGTTGAGGCAGAGAGATGAATTAGGAGGCTATTGTAATGGTTCAGGTAAAAGGACTTGTATTATAGTGATAGCTACAATGGAGAGAAGGGGAATATGGGAGAGACCTTGTGAAGGCAATAGATTGGGCGTGTAGGGTGAGAGAGTGAGAAGTCAAGTCTGATTCTAAGTTTGTGAATAGGGATATTTAGTGTGATCTGCTTTGTGTCATCTGCAAATTTTATAAGCCTGCTCTTTATTCCTTTTTCAAAGTCATTGATAAAAATAACTTAAGACTAAGGAAAAATCCTTGGGGGATTACATCAAAGAACTATTTCAAGTTGACATCAAAGTATGACTACTCTTTGGGTCTAGTCATTCATCAAGATCTGAATCTACTTTAGTGTACTGTCTCATCTACTCTTCAAGTTTAAAGGAAAAAAAAAAACAGCATGAAAGACTTTGTAAAATATTTGTTTAAAATCTAGATAAATTGTGTTTAAACCTTTCCCTAATCTTCCAATTTAGTAACCTTATCCAAAAAAGGATTGTTTCTGATGAAGCCATGCCTTCACTTTGGGAATATTGCTTCCTTTTCTAGTTTATCCATTAACTTGAATAAATAATTGTTAATGTTGCTAGAATTTAAAACCAAATTTACTAGTCTATATTTCTTCTATTCTTATCCCTATTTCTGAAAAAAAAAAGACATTTTTTCCTCTCTTTTTTTTTGAATTTTCAACAATCATTGATAATGACTTAGCAATAATAACTGTCAATTTTTTTGGTTTTCAAAGATATTGTTCTTCTGGCCTGAATTCATTGAAGGATTTTTTGCCCTCTTATTATCTCCCCACCTATTGAGTAGATGAGCTCCCTATTCAATAATTTTTGCTTTGTTCATTCCAGTCAAAAAATTATACTCCTTTACTAATTGACTCCTTGGCAGAGAAAAGAAGAAAAATATTAACTTTGCAGCTTTGCCTTCTTTGCAAAGTTCATTTCTATTGTTCCATTTACTCTTTCCTTTATTTCTTCTCTTTTCTCCAATATAGTTTTAAATATTCTTTTTTTTTTTTAAGGGAGGATGTTCTTAACTTTCCTCATCAGTTTCAATATCTTTTGAATTTTGAATTCAACATATTTGAATACTGAAATTATTCACAGAGGACCATGCTTTTCTATTCACCTACTCCCTCCCATTAATTCACTTTGTTTCCATCTTTTGTACATATCATTTAAAAATCTAAGTTGATTTTGGCAGTCCTTGTAAGCATATCCTTCTCTTTAGCTAACTATGTATCTCATCAGTTTTATTATTATTTTTTTGTCTTCAAAATTTTATTCTCCAACCCTTGCTATTGCTCAAGAGATTACTTTCCCTGTAGAGTTTTAGTTCCTTTTAAATCCTACTTTTGAATTTTTAAAAACCTGTTTGCCCTAAATCTAAGGAACATTTTAGACAGCATATAACTTTTTTCTTCTATACCAAATAAATTGCTGAATGAAGACATGAACAAGTTGAGATTTCCCTTGAAGTTACTAATCATTAATATCCAGGAACCATTTCTTTATTAATGAGAATTATATCCTCAATAGAAAAATCTCCTTGCTTTCTCATTCTACTAAATTGAGAGCAGTCAAGTTCATTATGAGGAGCCTTTGTATGGAGGCAAAGGTCTAGTAACCATTTAGGCCATGAAGAATGATCTGTACACTCCAAAGTATGCCCTGAAGTAGATCAACCACTGATATGGGTGAATGAGGGAATTCTCCTTCCCCATGTATTTGAGAGCCTGGTGGATTTAAAGAAAACCCACGAATTTCATTTTTCTTCTTCAACACATGAGCCCACCAGAAGAAAGAATAAAGATTTTTTTTTTTTTTTTTTTTTTTTTTTTTTAACATTGGATGGAAGTAGGTAGGTGGAATAATTTCTGTTTTGGGAGTGATCAACTTTGCTTCAATTTGACATTACCTGGGTTTGATAACTGTCTATTGCTGCTTGATAGTGTCAATGGCCTCACCACAAACTAACTTTTTAACTATGGGTATGTCACTTAACTTTCTGCTTCAGGGAACTCTTTAAGTTCGTTTACTTTTCTTCTGGGTATGTCTACTATAATCCTCTAGTAGGTGTTCATTAAATATCCAAAAATGAGTATCATGTGAAAGGACTTGTCCAGGCATAACCCTTTAAATTTTGTAAAATAATTTCTCTCTCTCACTCTCTCCATCTATTTATCATTAATCAATAAATCTATCTATCTACATAAACATGTATTTATATGCTTTTTCAAAAATTTCCATAACGTTCTTATATTAAATAATAATAATAATTCCTGTAGAGTTTTATACACAGGGATGGAAAAATGGAGAATTGTGTTATATATGTGTGTGTAACAAAGGTGAGAGATGTATTACTTTAGCATATTGTCATTGAACTTGTAAAGTCTATAAATAATGAATAAATTTTTTAAAAAAGATATAACATTTTTTGACAGTAAAGGACAGAACATCTTAGGAATATGTAGAAATCTCTCAGGCTCTATGTAAGATAGCCTGATTTTCCCTGTAGACACAATAATCTATATTACTTGTCATCCCTATTGAAGAAATTAGAAATATGCAACTGATTATTACTACTGTACATGCAACAAAGTTAACCATATGCTTTTAGCATGATAATCAGCAGTTCAGTTTTTCTCAATAATCTGGAAAAATACTACATTAATGAATTTTTCTTTGCAATGAAACGTTCTCACAGTATAAATTGCTATATAGAAAAATGAAACCTTTTAATTCAGATTTCTAAAGAAATAATTTGAATTTTAAAAATCAGACCATCTAGCATTTAAATAAATATAAGCCCCACTGATGAATCCCTTATTCATCTTTTGTTGTTATTGTCATTTTGTTCTCTTTTGACATTTGAACTCTAGACATTAATGAATTATATTAACAAGCATGCAAATACACATATACATATGTGTATATAAAATAACTTATCTGATATGCTCTGAGTAAAGCATTATAGGTATTACTACTTTCCATATAAGAAAATCTAGACTCTGAGAATTAGGCACCTTCTATGGGCAAACATTAGAGTCTGAAATCTCTCTTGACTTAAAATATAATTATAAAATGTAAGTACTTATAATGAGAAATATGAATATAACCTATTATTTTGATATCACTTAATATATATTACTAAATCTATATAACACTTAAGTTATATAGATAATGTCCTAAGAGAGAAAGAGATAGAGACAGAGAGACAGAGACTGAAAGACACATAGAGATACACACAGAGAGAATAATTTGGATTTGGCTTACATTGACATTTCCAAGAGAATTTGAGCTACCACCCTTGTCTCAAAAGTCTTTACCCCTTGGTGCGATCCACAATAACACAGATGGGTTTATTTCTTTTTCTCCCTACTCTGCCATATATTACATTAAAAAAAAAAATCCACACCAATGAGCAGTACCCTGTGTGATCATTAAATAAAATAGCAATTAGGGTGACATCAGCAGTTTTTATAATTACACTCTTGTAGGAGCAAAAATAAAATTTCTGCGTATGGGGATGAGCCACCTGGCAGGCTGCATGCTGATAACATATCTTAATAATTTAACATGACAAATTGTAAGGACATTTCTTCACAGGAGACTACATTAATCTTCAAAAAGTTTTCAACTCTATTTTCACAGTTCCCAACAGCCAGTTATTTGCCATTTCTGCAAGCACGATTTATTTACCTGTCTTGCCAACTACCTGAACTATTTTTTGCATTCAGATTGTCTGTCAATGTCCATCGGTTTTGGTGTACTGAGCGTTACTGCCATGTCATATTCCAACTTAACAAAGGTATAGAACAAAGTTGTTCAGTCATGGATAATTTTGCTCTACCATTTTAAGAGAAAAAATATCTTTGATTAATAACTGCCAGTGATCTCATGAAAGGGACACAATAATTTTCTTTCATCTTTTTTGACCTGTGTTATTTTATTTGTCAAATTTAAATTTGACAGTTTAATTGTCAAACCAATTTTATTGGTCAATTGAAAGTATTATTTTAGAGATGTTGCAAAAATCTTCATTTAATGATGGTATGAATCAAGAAAGGTTTGGGATGAGGGAGATTGTCACCTCCTTTGATGAATTCCTGAAACACATGGTTATTTGTAGTGTATTCTGGATACTTGTTCTCCTAACAGTATCATTATCTTGTTTTATAATCTCTTCCAGTGTAATTGCAGAATACAGTTGTACTTGAAGCCTTGTTATTTGCTTTGCTTGTGGAATCCAGAATAGAGTAATTCCATTCCTTTGTTGTAGCTATTTATCCTTTGTTTCTGAAGAACACTCAGTGATATCATGGGGAAGTCTGGCCTTGCATGTGAATTGGATTTTAAATGAGGCAGTTACCCAAAGCCTTCAGCTCCATTCTCTTCAGAGTTATTTAACCATGGCAGAACAAAAGTCAAGATGACTGGCAATGACTCTTGGATATAATGGATGATCTCAGTGTCTTCATCATTTGATCAAGCTCCAAGTGATATTTAGCACCTGCTTCTGCCTCCCAGTATAACACAACTCACAAATGACCATTTAGGTTCTGTCTCAAAATCACCAAATAAGAGGAAACCATTATTATTATTATTATTTTTTAAAGTAACTACTTCCACTTTGGGATTGCATTTGCTGTTAGGAAGCTGTTTCTGATGTTAAGCCTAAATTTGCTTCTTTAAAACTCCCCATAGCTCCTGTTTCTGTCTTTTTGGGCCAAATAACGAACAAAAACCAAAATGCTAATGCATCCCCAGAAAATTCTAGGAGGAAGTTAGGGGTATGTGTGTTAAGGAGTTAGAGACAAGCATAGATATTGGTCTTCAATTTTTCATTCCTTTAAAAAAAACTAATAAGAATCACTTAACCTGTTAATTTCATTATTTTCTTAGATTCAATTCAATTTTAGTCATGTTATTTAGTGAATTTTATGACATAATGTTATAACCATAGCCCAAACACCCCAGAAAAACTGGGTTTGAGAATTTTATATGACCCAGCAATCCCAAACTCCTTTTGCACTCCTTTGTCCTTTACTCCTGCATAACATAAATCTCATGCAAGACTTCTGTCTCCCTGCCCTGTCTTTTATGTATTCCTTTAACAAATAGTTACAAATATGTCAGATAAGGAAGCAAGCTAACCTGTTTGCTGGTTTCTATCAAATTCTATAAAAAGCCCTAAGTCATTTTGTTCTGCAGCGTAAGCTTTGGATGTGATTTCTGTGGGCCAGTAGACTTTAATAAATTCTCCAATTAAAAATTAATATTTGTCTCTATATATCTTGGCACAACAATAATAGCTAAATAAAATGGAAAATCAATTCAAAGAATTGTATTGAAATTCAACTTATAAGGTGTGTGACTTGTGGATTAGGAAATCATAATATATTAGTTTCCTTTATATTTTGTATAGCTTCTTTTCTACTGAGCTTCTTGCTGTTCTTTACACAAAACATTCCATCTCCTTTGCACAAGTTGTCCTCCATAGATTTGTACTGGGACATGAGCATTGGGCTTAGGACAGAAGATTTAAATTCAAGTTCCAGTGAACACTTGTCATGGATAGATTACTCAACTTCTCAGAGTTTAATCAATTTCTTAGTTGAAAATGCTGGCCTTGAGTATACTCCTCTGATTGGCTAAGATGACAGGAAAAAGTAATGATGAATGTTGGAGGGGATGTGGGAAAACTGGGACACTGTTGCATTGTTGGTGGAGTTCTGAATGAATCCAACCATTCTGGAGAGCAATTTGGAACTATACTCAAAAAGTTATCAAACTGTGCATATCTTTTGATCCAATAGTGTTTCATCTGGGATTATATCCCAAAAAGATCTTAAAGAAGGGAAAGGGAAAATGTGCAAAAATGTTTGTGAGAGCCTTTTTTTGTAGTAGTAAGAAACTGGAAACTGAATGGATGCCCATCAATTGGAGGATGGCTGAATAAATTGTGGTATATGAATATTATGCAATATTATTGCTCTGTAAAAAATGATCAGGAAGATGATTTTAGAGAAGCCTGGAAAAACTTACATGAATTGATGCTGAGTGAAATGAGAAAAACCAGGAGATCATTATACATGGCAACAACAAGACTATATGATGATCAATTCTGATGGATGTGGCTCTCCTCAACAATGAGATGATTCAAACCAGTTTCAATTGTCCAGTAATGAAGAGAGCCATCCACACTCAGAGAGGACTAGGGGAACTGGGAGTGGACCACAACATAGCATTTCACTCTATCTTGTTTGCTTGCATTTTTGTTTTCCTTCTCAGGTTGGTTTTTTTTTTTTTTTTTCTTTCTTTCTAGATCTGCTTTTTCTTGTGCAGCAAGATAACTGTATAAATACATATTCATATATTGGATTTAATATATAATTTAACACATTTAACATGTATTAGACTATCTGCCATTAAAGTGAGGGGGTTTGGGGAAGGAGGGGAAAACTTGGAACAGAAGGTTTTCCAAGGGTCAATGTTGAGAAATTTACCCATGCATATGTTTTGTAAATAAAAAGATATAATAATAATAATAATAATAATTATTATTATTATATATCCCTCCTCCCCCCAAAAAAAGAAAATGCTGGCCTTGGAGATGTTCCCAACAGCCTGCAGCTTCCATGATATTCCAGATGACGAACTTCTTGATGGCCTTGTCCTTAGGTCCCACAGAAGCTGTATTTGGTGCAGTAAAGATCATGATAGTGATGACTCTTCTTGGCTAGCCCATTATTTCTCCTCTTTTGGACATTTTTTAAGTGGAAAAAAAGCAAGGGAAATTTTTAAAAATAATAATGGATAGTGTCAAAAGACATTCCTAAAATTTAGGCAATAAACAAAAGTAGAGTTTCTGAGATGGAGCGGTATCACTGAGATGAAATGCATGACTGGAATATAATTCTGGATGGTAATACCTCATTCAGAATAAAAAAAAAAAAGGAATAAGTAAAGAGAGGAAGTGGGTATAACATTGTATGTTAAGAAGATACAATAATGTGAAGAAATCTGGAAACCATAGTGATGAAACTTAATGGAGACCATTTATATGAACTTAAGGAGTTGACATTCATACTGGAGTGGGCAGTTTGCATTACTATAACTCCTCAGTATTGCCTAGGATATTCCACAACATTAAAGGTTTATTTCTAGAGATAATATAATATAAGGGCAAAACATTGGACTTGAATCAGGAAAAACTAAATTCAAATTCCACAAGAAATTTATTAAGTAGCATGAACAGTTGAATTCTTTCTTTCAAACATTACCTTGTACTCACAGGATTGTTTTGAGGATCAAGTAATATAATGAATACAAAGTAATTTGAAAACCCTTACCTGCCCTATAATAAATACCAGTTATCATTTACAACTGTTCTGAGGCAAAACCCACCATTTAAAAACTTGGTTATAATGAGGGTAGAAGTTCAGATCATTGATATTATTATCAATAGCAAGATTCAAGGAATGGCATCAGGAGAAAGCCAGACTTACAGTAAACGATCTGGAAGCCTAACTAATGTTTGAGGCAAGCAGGAAGGGACACTGATAGGATCATCTGGGCCCAAAATGGACCTTTTGTTCTCAAATAGACTTTTGTTCCTCATTATATACTGTGTATTGACAAAATCATCATAACACCACAGTTAGTATATACAGTCAAAAGGCCAAGTTATGATGTCAACTCCATGAGGTTATACTTCCCCTATAAAAGAGCCCACCTGTATCTCATTAGTTTGCTAATACTTATAAGTAACTTCCTTTAGGATTACCCTACTATTCAGTGACATAATCCTCCAGTTGTTTACCTTATCCTCCAGTTGTTTACCTTAATGGAGTCTTCCTCCTAAATAGTGTCTTCCTTGTTAATTAATAAAATCCCTTTTTTTGTTAAAAACCCTAATGGATTTAGTACACTGTAAGTAGCATAATAAAATCTTTGTCTCTTGATTTTGAAGAAGGTTTAAGCCTACAAATTCTTTTGAGATAATTTGGGCTGCTAGCCTGTGACTCCATTATGTTTTTGGAATCATTCCTCATACTCCATAATTTGGTGGGCAATCCCATCATTTTGGTGGTCCTATATCAGAGTCTGACTGTACCTCAAAACTCTACCAATTATGGTGTAGACTTATTGGAGACAATATCTAATTTTTTTTCAAATGCAGAATTGTTTTAAGTTTTGAGAAAATATTCTTCCCTAATATGTTAGCCATTAACCATTGAGCATAACTGCCCGAATTTTAATTGGACAAATTAAATTATATTATGTATTTTTAACATAGCTTGATGTCTATTTTTCCAGCTAACCTTGTGTGACATTTTAAAGTTTACAAAATATTTTACATGTATTATTTCATTTTCCCCCTCACAATAATTCTGTAAGGTAGATGCTATTATTATTCTCACTTAACATATGAAAAAAGTACCCAGTACCCAGAGTCACACAGCTTAGCAGTGAGTTTGTATTTGAGCTAAAATATTATTGACTCCAGGTCCAGAGTTCTAGAGTGACATGTCCACTATCTATCAAATTTCTCTATCAAATCTCTATCAAAACTGGAAATTAGTATGGCAGAAATTAGGCATGGACCCACACTTAACACCATATACCAAGATGAGATCAAAATGGGTCCATGACCTAGACATAAAGAACAAGATTATAAATAAATTAGAGGAACATAGGATAGTTTATTTCTCAGACTTGTGGAAGAGAAAGAAATGTGTGACCAAAGATGAACTAGAGACCATTACTGATCACAAAAAGAAAATTTTGATTACATCAAATTAAAAAGCCTTTGTACAAACAAAACTAACACAAACAAGATTAGAAGGGAAGCAACAAACTGGGAAAACATCTTCACAGTTAAAGGTTCTGATAAAGGTCTCATAATCAAAATATATAGAGAACTGACTCAAATTTATAAGAAATCAAGCCATTCTCCAATTGATAAATGGTCAAAGGATATGAACAGATAATTTTCAGATGATGAAATTGAAACTATTACCACTCATATGAAAGAGTGTTTCAAATCATTATTGATCAGAGAAATGCAAATTAAGACAACTCTGAGATTCCACTACATACCTGTCAGATTGGCTAAGATGACAGGAAAAAATAATGATGAATGTTGGAGGGGATGCGGGAAAACTAAGACACTGATGCATTGTTGGTGAACGAATCCAACCATTCTGGAGAGCAATCTGGAATTATGCCCAAAAAGTTATCAAATTGTGCATACCCTTTGATCCAGCAGTGTTACTACTGGGCTTATATCCCAAAGAAATACTAAAGAAGGGAAAGGGACCTGTATGTGCCAAAATGTTTGTGGCAGCCCTGTTTGTAGTGGCTAGAAACTGGAAAATGAATGGATGCCCATCAATTGGAGAATGGCTGGGTAAATTGTGGTATATGAATGTTATGGAATATTATTGTTCTGTAAGAAATGACCAGCAGGATGAATACAGAGAGGCTTGGAGAGACTTACATGAACTGATGCTAAGTGAAATGAGCAGAACCAGGAGATCATTATACACTTTGACAATGATATTGTATGAGGACATATTTTGATGGAAGTGGATTTCTTTGACAGAGACCTAACTGAGTTTCGATTGATAAATGATGGACAGAAGCAGCTACACCCAAAGAAAGAACACTGGGAAACGAATGTGAACTATCTGCATTTTTGTTTTTCTTCCCCGGTTATTTTTACCTTTTGAATCCAATTCTCCCTGTGCAACAAGAGAACTGTTCAGTTCTGCAAACATATATTGTATCTAGGATATACTGCAACATAGCTAACATATATAGGACTGCTTGCCATCTAGGGGAAGGGGTGGAAGGAGGAAAGGGGAAAATCAGAACAGAAACGAGTGCAAGAGATAATGTTGTAAAAAAAAAAATTACCCTGGCATGGATTCTGTCAATATAAAGTTATTATTAAATAAAATAAAATATTAAAAATAAATAAATAAATAAATTTAAAAGGAAAAAAAATCTCTATCAAAATCACCTAAAAGAACACAGTATTGAATGAAATGATCCATCCAACTCTAATCAGCATACTACTAACTGCTAATGACATCAATATGCTGCTTGCAGTAGAATTTGATTTTATTGTTAGAACAGTCATACTTTGAGTATTATATTATGGATATAGAGCTTTCTTATATGAAAAACCATTTATTGTACGAAAAGCTGCTGAAATCTGAAGAGCTCTAAAAACAGAACAAGTGGGATCTATATAGTAGATATATAGAGTATAGTATTTATTTTAGTTTTAAAAATTTTCTTTTTAAGTTATCAAACTGTGCATACCCTTTGATCTAGCAGTGTTACTTCTGGGCTTATATCCCAAAGAAACATTAAAGAAGGGAAAGGGACCTGTATGTGCCAAAATGTTTGTGGCAGCCCTGTTTGTAGTGGCTAGAAACTGGAAATTGTGTGGATGCCCATCAATTGGAGAATGGCTGGGTAAATTGTGGTATATGAATGTTATGACCAGCAGGATGAATACAGAGAGGCTGGGAGAGACTTACATGAACTGATGCTAAGTGAAATGAGCAGAACCAGGAGATCATTATACACTTCAACAACAATACTGTATGAGGATGTATTCTGATGGAAGTGGATTTCTTGACAAAGAGATCTAAATCAGTTTCAATTGATAAATGATGGACAGAAGCAGCTACACCCAAAGAAAGAACACTGGGAAATGTAAACTATTTGCATTTTTGTTTTTCTTCCCGGATTATTTTTACCTTCTGAATCCAATTCTCCCTGTGCAACAAGAGAACTGTTCGGTTCTGAAAACATATATTGTATCTAGAATATACCGCAACATATTTAATATATATAGGACTGCTTGCCATTTAGGGGATTGGGTGGAGGGAGGGAGGAGAAAAATTGGAACAGAAGCGAGTACAAGGGATAATGTTGTAAAAAAATAACCCTGGCATGGGTTCTGTCAATAAAAAGTTATAAAATAAAATAAAATAAATTTTCTTTTTAAAGGAAAATGTTCTCTCAAACACATCAACATTTTTATACTTGGACTTAAAGATGAAACTCCCCAAACAAATACACAAAGAAAAAACCCTACCTAATCACAACTGTTTGTTTTGGTGTAAAATAATTAGAACTAAAAAAAGGGAGGGAATATCAGTGGTGTTAAATTCAAATGGAAATAGGGGACACTATTCCATAAATAATGATCTCCAAAAGTCATGTATTCATTTAGTTTTAATAGATAATATTATGCATATTTTATCACATATTTATTTTGTTAAAGTATTTCTCAATTGTATTTTAATTTGATTTGGAGTCATATTTTCTCTCCCAAGTATGGCCACATGCAGGCCATAGGCAACATGTTTGATTGACATCTCTATACTAGATCACTCTTAACTAGCGAGTGGATCCATGAAATATTCATAGGAAAAAAAAAAAAGTATTACACAGAGAGGGAAAAATCATTCAAAGAAAGCAAAATGATAGAAAAATAGATAGAAAAAAAACATTTTGAACTCTTTCAGTTCAACCCCCTTGAACCATCTCTTCTATTTCACATTAGTGCATCCAGATGGCACAGTTTCAGATTGTGGAGGTAGACAATGGATTCTCCAAAGGATGACTTCAGTTTCGTCTTCAGCTTTACAATTATCTGTATTCTGATAATGTATTCAAATAAACATTCCATTAGTGGATTTATTTCTAGATGGGAAAATAAAACAGGTCCATAGGCCCTAATATAATTATTAAGGGTCTTTAAATTCAGATATTATCTTGGATGATTATATTCCCAGAAATGTATCAGTCTGAAGTGCTTATCTCTGAATAAACCTAATTTCATTTAAGAACATGTTATTTGCACAGTCTAGCTGTCCCACCTCTATTTACTGTCTGAGTATTAATGAGGAAAGCTTTGGGCTTAGCCAGTAGGGCATTTCACATTCACCACTCCAGGAATGCTGTTGGTGTCTTCCTATTTAAGATGCACACCTGGTACCGTCTTCAGGGTATACAAAAGAATGAAAGATATTCAGGCCACATGCAATAACAATGTTCTTCATCTAAAGAACAGAGAGTTTGAAATGGAAACTACTAAAGAACATTTAACTGAAATAGTCAATCTAAATATCTGTATTTGAAGGGAAAAAACCTACCCTGCAGGTCTTGATGGAATAATCAGATCCTTACAAAATAATTTTTCTAATACAACCTTTCTAAAATACTTAAGAGCTACAAGAGCAGCAT
This sequence comes from Antechinus flavipes, assembly GCF_016432865.1. NCBI lineage: Eukaryota > Metazoa > Chordata > Mammalia > Dasyuromorphia > Dasyuridae > Antechinus > Antechinus flavipes. The sequence goes on along the minus strand of NC_067398.1, from coordinate 222,372,198 downwards.
GCAAACAAAAATTTTCTAGAACATATTTCTTGTTTTATTATTGTGTCAAACTCAGATGATGGAAACTGATCCATGAATTGCCTGAGACTGACCAGACATGATCACCCCCAGACTCAGACTATCTTATAAATGCCCCAAACTCTTCTTTTCAGAGATTCTCAAGCTTTTTCTATGCACTTTTGCTTGTTATGTGAAACAGCTTGTCTTATAAAAACTGTAAAATGCACCTACCCCTCCCACTTGCAGTCTGGCTATTTGCTTTTCCTTAGTGCCCCAGCACTAGCTGTGCAGCTCTTCAAGCTGCAACTCAATCACTCTGATTAAAGACCTCCACTTTTTTGAATTGGCTTTCTTTTGAATTCAGGCTGACAAAAGTTAACCAATTTTTTTGAATGGAAAACTTGTATTTCAAAGAAGAGTAGAGAAAAACTATCATATCCAACTCTTTTCTAATCCTCTCACTGGTCTAAAAATATCTATGACTCCTTTTATTTTCCCACCAATCAACCAATAATTAATTTTAAAACACCTACTTTGTGCCAGACACTATGTAGGAGCTTATTATACAAAGATTAAACAATGAAATGTTCTTTGCTCAAACAATTACTGTGGCCAAGAGAAGGAAAAAAAAAATCATTGCGAATTTAGTTTAAATAGTCTAACCTTTTTAAAGTATATCTTTGAAAGGGACTAACTCTTCTGAAGGCTGAAGGGAGGGTATCCTAAACTAGATAGGAACCCTAAAATTTATAGGAGAAATTGTTTTCTTATTTGCAATGGGAAAGTCTAGGGAGCATTGAAGGATGGAGTTTTGCCTATAACATTTGCTTTTGAATTGCTCTGTGACAAAGAAGAGGAATGGACAGATACTCACAGGTGCACAGTTGGTCAGGTCCCAGAGAGAGAAGAATAGTGTTGAGTGTGTTGAGGCTCCACTAAGGCAACCAATGACTTTGTCCAACCAAAGAACAAGTCATGAATGCTCACTGGTGAGCTTTCTACTGAGTGAAAATCCAGTAGTCTAGTAAAGTATTTCCTCTTTTCCCCTTCTTATCCCTAGAGTCCTTTTCCATAAATGGATATTTAAATCAAGAATTTTGTCTTCATTTTTAGCTTTTTATTTTTTTTCCAATAGTACCTTAAAGATAGCTATCTGAACAAATATAAGATCAATTTTAATTGTTTTTGAGTCACATATGGATTTAGTTGTATGTTAGAATATGAAAACTGAGTGATGCTAGTGACTGTCTTGATGTATTGAATTTACATAGGTCAGATGTTTTTATCACTGACCAAAAGTGAGGGCTTTCTGTAACTATAAGCATGATAAATTATATATGAGAGGATCTTATGATTATTATTTTATTAGTAATCTTTGATAAATTCCCAATAACCAGAGTTTAAACTAGACCTACTAGATTTCTTTTGCTGTTAAGCTAAAATGAGTTCACCAATGTAGCAAGATAGTGGTACCTTAGACAACAAATCTCCAGTCTCTCATAAGGAAAAGAAGAGGGAGGAGAAGGCAATGAATATAAAAAACATTCAATCCTTGTGAACAGAAACAGGTAAATCTGGGAAGAGTCAGCTTCTTCTATTTCCATGTGGGAGTTGGACAAGGTCTCCAGTAATGGGCCAGAACTCTGGAGAAATATACTTGGGGCAATGATTCTTATAACAAAATGTTAACTCAATGGAAATGATGAGACAGTGGTTATCTAGTGTAGCATAGTGATTAATAGTTTTTTTTATTCAGTATGAATGATTTAATCTTACAACAAATATTGGTTCCCTAGTGATATAATGATTGGCTTATACTCAGTATGATGAATTGATTTAATTGTAATAGAGTATATAAACTGGGGACAAACTCAGGCAGGAAGAGAAGACTTGACCAGCCTCATAGTGGCTCTTCTGCCTTTATTAATTGTCCACTAAGACCAAGGACTCGGGCTGGTCCTGAGATCCTCCAGAGAACTAGTCTGGATACTATATTTTAATCTACCTGTTTGGGGGTTCTAGAAAGCAATGGTACATTTTGTCACCCCAACTTGGGGGCTCTAGAAAGCAGGACATTACATTGAGATATGCAGACTGCTGACTGGCTGACTGGCTGAACTGCTGACACAGACTGAGAGACTGAAGGAGACAATAAAGACTTTGGACTTTATCCCTGACTATTCTTATGGTGATTATTCTGTTGAGACCAAGGCTGTTCCAAAGGCCCTCCAGAAAACTAGATAGAATATTACAGTCTGCTTTCCACAGTAATACCTTTTGGCTACATCTTTAAAAAATTGAAGAAGTCTTGAGATTTCACATACTTTCATAGAATTCCTTTAACAATTCCTTAGAATGTGAGTGGATAGTGTCTTGGAGTTAAGAAAACCTCATTTTAAATTGTTCTTTGGTACATACTTGCTGTATGATGTTGAACACATCAATTTTTGTTTACAGAATTAAAAAATATAGTGATGATAGCTGAGTACATTTTTGGGGTAAATAGTCTTAATTAGAATTTTTTTGATATTTTATGGATTTTATTGAAAATGTTTTTTCAAACAAATAAATGTTGATATCAATCCATGAATATATGATCTTAATTGAATCAAAAAGTTAATAGTTTTATATAAGTTTTTTGTTTTGTTAGCAGTTTCATTTTAATTTTTTTATTTTTGTCAAGAAATTCTGTGAGGTGATTGAGAAATGTCAAAGGATATGAACAGACAATTTTCAGATGATGAAATTGAAACTATTTCCACTCATGTGAAAGTGTTCCAAATCACTTTTGATCAGAGAAATGCAAATTAAGACAACTTTGAGATACCACATTTGTTTTAAATCTATTCAAAGACCTTTAACTTAAAAATGATAGAGGAGCAAAAAATTCAAGACAACTTAAGCTAGATACCAGAGAGATGCTATAATCAGTGAAAAAAAATAGCAGTTGAGTTATCAAAAAGTTCATAGGAGACAAAATCCAAAAAAAAAAAAAAAAAAAAAAAAAGGGAAGCTGCAATGAAACCTATGTCATCAAATGTTTACCTACAAATGTTCAAAGTTCAGGCAACAACTAAGAAGAAAATAGAAGTCTTAGTAAAAGGAGAAAATTTGCTCTTTTAGCTACCGGTGAGATGTTTCTGGATGGGCATATTTTTGTTTTTTCTCAAAAAGAAACAAGATATGTAAAAGGAGAAATTGTATATAAAAATAATATCTTCACATGAGAAATCTAAGAAAGGTGGCAGTGCTGAAGTGCGGTAGGAGGGAGAAACAATGAGGAGCGTCAGAATTAGAGATGGAATAAATACAGGGCATGGTTTTAGGTGACAGGAAGATGACAGGATAATCTGATATGAGCCCTAAATTTTGAGAAAGAAGAATGTAAAGGCTTTAAAAGAGTCAAATAAGACCCCATAGGCTAAAGTTCTGGAGTAGAATCCAATTCAACAGGGATAAGAAACTTTGAGGACTCAAACTTCTGAAGCCTGAGAAGTAGGAGGAGGAAAAATGGAGGTTGTCAGAAGAGATCAATGTGGATCTACAAGAAATTAAAAAAAAAAAAAAAAAAAAAAAAAAAAAAAAAAAAAACTTAGCTTGAAAGAATAAAGCCAGTTAAAACAGGATGAATGTAGTTATAGTAAAATTTTCTAAAAATATGTTAAGATTACTAAAGTTCAGAGTGAGACTGGTGAGGGAAGTTATGAACAACAAAGTTTTGTGTGTTTTTTAGGTATATTAGGAAAAAAGAAAGTTCAAAGAGTATTCTGAGGAGGAGAATAAATAACGGGTAATTTCATAATTAACCTATAGATAGTATATTATGAGGTTAATTTTAACTGCATGCATTCTGTTCCAAATACTGATTTTAACTCTATGTGAATTTTTATATTTCAAGCATGTGAACAACATATTATGAGGTTCCTCATAATCCATAATTTATCCTATCTTCATTCTGGATGAGATCATCTGATTCATTTTTTATGGTTATCATTGCTAATTATATATTACCTTTCATCACTGCAAATTCTTTCCACTTCACTCCTTATCAAATGTTCTTTGCAAAGAATGTGATAGAGAAGGAATGAGATCAACATGAAATACTTAATTGAAGTCATCTTCTTTCACTCTAGCACCTCTCTTTTCTTAAGTTCACCCAGACCTTGGTTTTTCCTTTCATTCTCCTATTGTGAATCACCCTCTGAGTTTGAAATGTATTTTTTTTGTTGTTGTTGTTTATACCTTTTCACTTACCATTTCTTATGTCTAGAATGTACTCCCTACTCCTGGCTCCCTTGCTTTGCTTGTAGTCTCAGTTCAAATTCTACCTGTACTTATCCTGTATGAATCCTAAAAGGACTTAATTATTGGCATGTTGTCTCCACATTTGAATATGTGATCCATGAGGAGAGGGACTATTTTGGGCTTTCTCTTTTTCAATATTTAGCATAGGGTCTGATACATAATGTAGAAGCGGGGGAGTAATGTCTTAACTCACACCTGAAATGGATTTAAGTGGGGCAGAGTTGCGCAGAGTTGTCAGCTTTACTCTGTCTCCTAGACTCACAGGAGTCCAGTGGGACAAAAATCAAGATGACTGATGATGGCCTGGGACCCATGGAGGATCTTGGCATCTGACCAAGCACCCAGTTCAGCTGTCTTCATGTCCATTTGAACAGATTGTTCTCATCTGCCCATTCCCCCAGGAAAGCTTTCACATGTTTGGGACAGTTATCCCTCTACTCAGAGACTGCTTTAAGATCTGTCACTTACTCTCAACTTGATTTAGTCTGTTTGCGGAGACAATTTTACCAGGATGTTTCTTCAGCATGTGCTTCTTGAAGCTTCTGACAGGTACACATCAAAAGTGGATGAGCAATCCTGAAAAAGGCTCAGTAAGCCAAACTTCGGATGTGCTAGTGTTCTCTAAAGTCCTTATACATATACTCATATACACGTGTATACCTATATACATATACATACCTACATATACTCATACACACATGCATTTATTCACCCATATGTAAATATCCATCTAAAACAATATTAATATGAGTGACATATAGTGTAGAGTTCTCTCCTGATTGAGTTTTTGTTTGACTTTGATCAATGATTATTAGCCCTACATTTTTCCCCTAATAAATTCTATTCCTGATCCTTGTAGTATATACATATATACATCTTCTTTCCTATATTTGCTAATTCTTCTAGAAGTATATATATAAATTTTTTTTGGAGGCAATTGGGCTTAAGTGACTTGCCCAGGGTCATACAGCCAGAAAATGTTAAGTGTCTGAGACCAGATTTGAACACAGATCCTCCTGATTACACTGGTGCTCTATCCACTATGCTACCTAGCTTCCACCTAGCTCCTAACTCTTCTACTTTAATTCTGCTCCTTAACTTGCCTTGCTATTACTTAACCTTTTCCCACTCATGGATCCCTCTTTTGTTTTCTTTCCCCGTCTTTTTGCTCCCTCTTCTTCCCCTCACTCTCTCCTTATTTCTTTTTTTTTTTTTTCCTTTTCTTTTTGCTGAGGCAATTGGGATTAAATGACTTGCCCAGGGTCACATAGCTAGAAAGTGTATCCACTATGCAACCTATCTCCCCCCTGCCCCATTTCTTTATAGATTTTGGAGAGTGTTATACCTTTCATGGTATTTATGTAGTCTGTCTATTTAACCCATTCCCTATGTGAATAGGTTTTCAGAATAGAGCTCCCCTATACTCCTCCCTGATGCCTCTGTGTTTGTTCTTCCTTTGTACCTCATTTGTATAACATAATTACTATTTTTGCCTTTTCCTAGACAGTTTTTCTTTTAAGAGTCAGATCATACCAGCTTCGTTCCAATCTTTCTTTTGAGCTATCCAATTACTGATGTCAATCTTAAATATATGAAATACTTTTCCATGTAAAAAAATAAGCAATTTGTCCGTGTTAAGTTCTTTGAAATTAATTTTTAATATTGTCTCTTATAAGTAAATTTTCTATTAAGTTCGGGTTTGGTTGAGAGCAAGTCCTGAAAATCTGAAAGTTCATTGAAAGTGCATTAAAAAATTCAGTATTATGGATAATTTTGTTAGATATGATATTTTTGGCAACAGGTCTAGTTCTTTTGACTGCTAGGATATATTATTACAGGACCTGTAGTTGCTGATAAGTCCTATACAATTCAAATTGTAGCTCTAGCATATTTGAATTGTTTTCGTTTTTCTTATTTCTTGCAAAATTTTTTCTTTGATCTGTGGGTTTTGAAATCTTGCAGTAATTTTGTGTTTTCTACAAAGAATCTCTTTGAAGTGGTGATCAGTGAATTTCACTATTTCTACTTTCCATTGCTATTTTATCATCCCAGGACAATTTTCTTGGATTAATTCTTGCATTATTATGTTGAGGGTTTTTTTTTTTTTTCATCACAGTTTTCTGGTAGACCAATTATTTTTTATATTTTCTCTTCTTGATCTGTTCTTCAAATCTGTTGTTTTTCTTTTAAGATGTTTTACATTGCATTCTGTTTTTTCATTATATTTTGTTTTGTTATTTCTTGGTCTCTAAAGTTTCACTGAATTCTTACTCAATTGTAATTTTCAAAGAACTGTTTTCTTCTTTAAGACTTTGTTTCTCCTTTTCTAGTTGTTTAACCTTCCCTCTTCTCTCTTCCCCCATAATCTCCTTGTTTTTCTTGGATTTATTTATTTATTTTTAGTTTTAGCTTTTCCTCAATCTTAATCATTAGATTTTTAGTCTTTTTGAGTTCTATAAATTCTCTCTGGGCAGGTAACTGTGATGACTGCGTATTTTAAAATTAGCCAGAGTCAGGAATTCAGGTTAAGGGGAAATCTTTATTCTTTTTGAGGTGAAGGGGGATTAGCAATGTGAGCAGCTGCAACAGGAACCAGCCAGCAGTCTCTTCCGCCTCTCTATCTGCCCCTCTGCCTCTACCCACCAAAAGTCACTTCCTATAAAACACATCAGGACTTGCACAAAGAGTGGGCGGGGGCCATTCTTTTTCCAAACATATATATTAATAGAGTATGGTCCAATTACTATTTAGCCTCATGTGCTTGGGACCTCAGTGCATCAACTCGAGCTTCAGCCCATTACAGGTAACCATTTAACATTATTCTTTGAGGAAGAAGAGGCTTTTTTTACTTTGCTTTCTTCCTCTTCAGATGAACCCTGGTCTTCTCTATTCCCATAGTAAGTTACTATAGTTGGTACAAGATTATATGATGATCAATTCTGATGGATGTGCCTCTTTTCAATAATGAGATGATTCAAACCAATTCCAATTGTTCAGTGATGAAGAGAACCATCTACACCCAGAGAGAGGACTGGAACTGAGTGTGGCTCACAACACAGCATTTTCACTGTTTTTGTTGTTGTTTGCTTGCATTTTATTTTGCTTCTCTCTCTCTCTCTCTCTCTCTCTCTCTCTCTCTCTCTCTCTCTCTTACTGGTTTGATTTGATTTTTTTTTGTGCAGAATATATATGTATGCATATATTGGATTTGACATGTATTTATACCATGTTTAACGTATATTGGACAACTTGCCATCGAGGGGAGAGTGTGGGGGAAGGGAGACAATATTGGAACACAAGGTTTTGCAAGGGCTAATGTTGAAGAATTGTCATATGTTTTGAAAAATAAAAAGCTTTAATTAAAAAAAAGTTTCTATGGTTGGATTCTTTCTTCTTTGCCAATTTATTTTTTAAAATGAAAAGTATTAGTATAAGCTCCTCTAATTGTGGAGTGAAGAGAGGATGGTATCTCTAGCTTCACTTCAGTTCTCTCTTTTGACCTGAAACCCCAAACCAAAATCTCCATCCGCCTGCAGGGCTATGATTAGGGTGTTCCTAACCTACTGTCCCTGTACTTATGAGGTGTGCTGGTTTCTTCTTGCCCAGGGCCCTCTCTGCAGTACAGCTGGGCCTAGAGTTCCTAATTAGATGAGTTTCTCTCAGTCTTTCCAGATTCAGACCTTGAACTCTACAAACAGTCCAAGAGGTGAAAGTTTTTGTTGTTCCTGCCAAGACTTCAGCCAAACCCAATTAGTCCCAAGGTTCCCCACTTGCTTTTTCTGCAGAGCTATCCTGGAGTTATTTGCCCCTTGCATTGGTTAATCCCCGACCTGAAGTCTTTCTTTGGATCTTCTTGGGTTGTACCAGGAGAATCCTTTTCTGCCCCAAATCATCTTCTTCTTCTTCTTTTTCACTAGTTTATGTCTCCCCTGAGATGCAAATTTGTTCTGTTTGTGGGGGAAATCTGGAGAGCTTGAAATTTACTGATCTATTACCATCTTCCTAGAATCCTCTCACATAATAAATTCTTAATAAGTGATGGTTGATTTATTGATTCTTTCTTTAAGATATAATTCAGGTGTCATAAATCAGGCTTAATTTATTGTTTCACTGATTCTTTAGACTTATGAAAATAATAGAGAAAATGCTAACAATGTAAATTCAGCTGAAAAATGTGTTATGTTTACGTTTTTCCCCTGGAGAGATGATTATTAAACATAACATACTACTGGTTATTGTCATCCCTCCCTACTAAAGTTCCCTAGAGGTCCTGCTCTTTAGGGATCGTCTCTAATTAGAATATTGTGGTCAACCACCTTCCCTAGGCTGATCACAACACTAGTAATTTTTTGTTCTGCAGTAGTGTTCAGAACACCATCTATTTATTATACCCCTGGATCATTCTTATCAGAGCCCTCTGAGATTTCTGGGCTCCCCACATTGGTTTCCCTGGAAAGATCACTCACCAAGTACTTAGAGGCTTCTGGTTACCATTTAGAGACATCTACACGATACACTGGACAGAGTCAGGAAGACTGAGTCCAAATCCTACCTACTAACTGTGTGACTACACATGTCTTTTAGTCTTTCTCTCAGACTTAATTTCCTCATTTGTAAAATAGGCATAATTAAATAATAGCATGTACATTGCAACATTGTAGGGATCAAATGAGCTTTGAAAATTTTAAAGATCTACACAAATGCCAGCTTCTACTTGGCTAGATGTGTTTACTCTTATTTCTCTTTGGATTTCTCTATCATTATTGGATCTGGCTTCCTTTTTAGTTCGTTGCTTGTGTAGTTTATAAAGTTGGCTTAGTCTCCTCTTGTGTTGTGACATAAGAATTTCTTCAATGTAGATCTCTTCCTGAAGAAATTCTGGGGGTATAGTACTGGCCCCAGCTAAGTTTCAATTCCTTTCCTTCAACACTAGCTCATAGATCCACCATTCCTTTTTTTTTTTTTTAAATTTAATTTTATTTAATAATAACTTTATATTGACAGAATCCATTACAAGGTAATTTTTTACAACATTATCCCTTGCACTCGCTTCTGTTTCGATTTTTCCCCTCCCTCCCTCTAGATGGCAAGCAGTCCTATATATGTTAGATATGTTGCAGTATATCCTAGATACAATATATGTTTGCAGAACCGAACAGTTCTCTTGTTGCACAGGGAGAATTGGATTCAGAAGGTAAAAATAACCTGGGAAGAAAATCAAAAATGCAAATAGTTCATATTCATTTCCCAGTTTCTTTCTTTGGGTGTAGCTGCTTCTGTCCATAATTTATCCATTGAAACTCAGTTAGGTCTCTTTGTCAAAGAAATCCACTTCCATCAGAATACATCCTCATACAATATCATTGTCGAAGTGTATAATGATCTCCTGGTTCTGCTCATTTCACTTAGCATCAGTTCATGTAAGTCTCTCCAAGCCTCTCTGTATTCAAACTGCTGGTCATTTCTTACAGAACAAAAATATTCCATAACATCCATATACCACAATTTACCCAACCATTCTCCAATTGATGGGCATCCATTCATTTTCCAGTTTCTAGCCACTACAAACAGGGCTGCCACAAACATTTTGGCAATACAGGTCTCTTTCCCTTCTTTAGTATCTCTTTGGGGTCTAAGCCCAGTAGTAGCACTGCTGGATCAAAGGGTATGCACAGTTTGATAACTTTTAGACCCACCATTCCTAATTCTGCTCTCGGATTATCTACTTTTTTCCCTCAAAAATGTGCAGAATTATTAATGGGGTAGCTGATGCACTGGATCTGCTGCTCGTTGTAGTAGCAAAGAAAATCCCAAATTGACACACAAAGCAGGCAAAACATTATTTTTATCCCCATCTGAAACAAAGTTTGGTGTGGAAGACTTATCAAGTGAATACATTCTCCAGAGTAAAGATTTTATTTTATGAATCTTCTCTTTGTTCTCTGGATTCAAGCCATAGTTGTCCTATCTCTGGTATATATTTTCTTTTTCTGGAGGTTTCAAGAATAAAAAAAGCCTGTACCAACTGTCTACTTTACTATCCTGTCATTCAAATGACCTGAATATCCAATCATTTTGTACTTTTCTGATGACAGCTAAGTGCAGCAGTGGACAGAATGCTGGACCTGAATTTTGGGCAGATTTCAGTTCAAATCTATCCTCTGACGTTTATCAGCTGTATGACTTTTAGTCAAGTCACTTAACTTCTGCCTGACTCAATTTCCTCTTTAAAATGGGGATTAATAATACAACCTACCTCATGGGATTGTTGAGAAGATCAAATAAGGTAATATTTGTAAAGTCTCATGAAAATTTTAAAGTGCAAAATAAATGCTTATTTTTATTTTGATAGTTAAGTGATACTATAAAAAAAGGAGCATCAATATAAATGAGCAAATGAAAAAGCCAAGATTTAAAGTAGATATATATGATATTTAAATATATCACATATAATATGTATTTATATTGTGTTTATATATAATATGAATAAAGCATATAGATGCAATATTTATTTACATTATACATGTAATAGCTATATGTAAAGTTATGTATATATGCACATATATATGTGCTTAAAATACAAGCAGAAAATTGTGGGAAAAGAATTATAATTGTTGCAGAAAAAAGGGAAAAAAAGAATCATAACTAAGTCTTAGAAAAAGAGGACTTAAGGTTGAAAGATTCTTAAGATTCCTCAGAATCTTAAACTATGAGTCATGACCATATAAGAGGAGATCTCATAACTGAATGTGGGAGGTCAAAAAATTTGATTTATTATCAGGAAATATTTGATTTTTATGACTATTTTATATATGTATATACTCCAGAACTCATAAAAATTTCTTGGGTGTAAAGGGGTTGGTAGTAGAAAAAGTTGAAGATGCTCTGATGTAATTTAAACATTTTGCAAGATGAAGAAACTAAGAAATAGAAAATGGAATGGCTTAACTAAGGTCATATAGTTAATAACTATTAGACTGAGGCTTTCTTAGCATAAATTTATTATTTACTTTATCAAACTGTGAAATTTCTACCCTTAAACAAAAAATAAATACTTTCATGTAATAGGGAACAGATGGATAGTCACTGGGTCTGGCTTTAGAAAAGCTAGTTCATGCTCTGGCTCTTCCATTTTTTCCCTTTGTTACATTGGATGTCACCCAACCTCATGGGACATCATCAACTTCTTCACTGCAAATTAGTTAGCTTGGAATTGATTACTTGCAAGTTTCTCTCCAGCTCTAGAAAATCTATAATGTCATGTTCCCACTCAAACCCCTTTCATGATTATCATTGCCCACAAAATTAAAATCCAAACTCTTTAGCTTGATACTCAAAGCTCTCCAGTTTGTTACTCAAAGCCTTTCACCATATGGTCTTTCCTACTTATTTTCCCTTGATTTTTATATACATTTCTCTCTAGCCAAACTTGGAAATGTTTAGATTCTCTAAGCACAGTCCATTCTTTACCATACACATTTCTCTCTAACCAAACTTGGAAATGTTTAGATTCTCTAAGCACTGTACATTTTTTACCACTTCTCTCATCTTTTCTTTGCTTATTCTGCTTCTTTTATTGTCCCCCATGATATTGTCCCCAAGAATTTGTTTTAAAATTATACTCATTCTGCAAGACTTGATAAAAAAAGACTCATTTCATCATGTTATTTTCCTCATCTTCCCAATTGAATGTTATTTCTCCTTATTCCAAAACTCAGCAGTCATCTGTACTTGCAATTACAATGCCTCTCCTTTGCTTTACTAGAAAGTACATTCAATATGGAATGAGAAAACTTAGGTCTAAGACTCTGCCCTATCACTTCAGAGCTGTGTGATCCTGAGAAAGGCAATTTATTTCTCCAGGCTGAAATGTGTGGATAATAAGACTTGCAAAAGCTAACTCATAATGTTTTGAGGAGATTATTTGCAAACTGTAAAGAACCACTCAAATGCAAATATATTAGTTATTTATATAATTGTCTTATCCTGTTAGTCTCCTTTGTTCACTCATCTTTACTATGTTGCTATGCAGGGTTCTCACTGCTTTGGGAATTCCTTTCTCCTGACTCTACTTGCTCACTTGTCATGAAATTTCAGCCCCCGCTCTCCTTTAGGATTAGAAGGAAGGGAGCTTGGCTTTTCAGATATACAGCCCTCAGACTTTAAATTAGAATATACTAAGGATTTCTCTCATATCCCGAAGGCTTTAATCTTAGCTGCATTCATATTCCTTATAAAAGAGGGTGCTATAGGAGAAAAAAAATTAGGTATTAATATGAGAATTTAGCTGTAGAAGACTAATGTTCATTTAAATTCTTTACCCATTTCCATTCAGGTTCTGTGCTAAATGTTGAGGACCCAAAGATAAAACCTAAATAGTCTCTGCACTAAGGGAAATTACATACTACTGAGGAGGGGGGAGGTTTATACAGAAAAGTAAATTAAAATGCAAGCAAAGTAAATAAAATTATTATTATTCTTAGGAATGTGAGGTGAATAAACATAGAAGGGCTGCTTAGGAAGAATCTCAATAGGAAATGGCAATTGAGCTGAATCTTGAAGGGAGCTCTGTATTTCAAACAGAGAACATAAGGAGGGGGAGCCTTTCAGAGATGGAGGAGCCTTTCAGAGATGGAGGACACTTCTATAGGTATGGAGACAACTTTCTATTATGAGCAAAATATTTTTCTAGGCACTTGAATACACAGAGTTTGAATAAGCTGTAAATACTATCCCAAACTAGATTTACTCAGAGATGAGCAATATGGTACTTGGTTTTCATATAATAATATCATTTATTAATAATAAAATTCATTAATATATGATAAAATAAAACATCTGTTTGGATGCATGATCTACTTAAATCGAAGCTATTTAAATATTAAAATTGGATACATTTACATAATATTTTAAATGGATTTGACTATTCATTTTCTACTCCCTCATGTATAGAATTGTTTAATTCTATATTTGAAATCTTGCCTGTGGAGTGAAGTGACAAAGATCCAGCAATGGATACAAGAATATCTGTGTTCAAGTTTTGCCTTGACTACTGCTACTATTATTACTACTAGTATTATTGCTGTTCTTAACTATATTTTTTAGTGCTTTCAGCATGCTAGACACTATACTAAGGACTTTTCAAATTTCCTCTCATTTTATTACACATCCACACCCATCATGTGCATTTAGTGTGTATATTTGTGTGTGTGTGTATGTATACACACACATATACATATACACATAAATACATACATATTAATAATCAACCTTGTGACCATGAACAAGTTCCTTAACTTTTAAGTACTGTAGGCAATAGTCTAAGATAATAAAGGACAGGAAAAATATTGATTTTCATTGGATTAATGAAACAATAAGTCTAAATTGCTTCCCCCTCCTTAACTTTTCCCTCTCCTGAATATTAGACATGCTAGCACTTCTGTTCAACTGAACCTTGCCATCTCTTAAATAACAAATATTAAACATAAATATTAGAAATTTAGTTGCATTTTATGTAAATATGCATTTTTATTAAAATATGTATTTAATAAAACATAAAAGTGAGCTATGTATATGCATAGAATAATAGATAATGGGGTCAATGAGACTTGTTTTATCCTGTGACATGTGTGATAGATAGATACCGACATATAGCACAAAAAACACAGTGTACACACACATATATATAAATACATATATAATCCTAGATGCACATGTATAATATATTAACATATAACTTATATGTGTACATATATAAATATGTATATACATATATGTATTCATCTTATACACGTTTTATATTTTAAAATATATATCCATATGCACACACATATATCTAAACTATCCATGTAATCCCTATACCCATAAGTAGTACTAATTGTATAATACACATTATCTTATATAAGTATATACATGTTACCCAAATATGTATAATAAATATATATGTATACATTTACAACTTATATCTATATATATTTAGGTTGGAGTTGTTTTTCAGTAACGTCTGACTCTTTGTGATCCTATTTGGAGTTTTCTTAGCAAAGATACTGAAATTGTTTATCATTTTCTTCTCCAGATCATTTTACAAATGAGGAAACTGAAACAAATAAAGTTAAGTGACTCAACTAGGATGACACAGCTTATAAGTGTCTGAGGTTGGCTTTGAATTCAGGTCTTCCTGACCCCAGGTACAATGTTCTATCCACCGCACCACCTAGTTGCCTATACATATATTTATGTATATATTATATATAATGTTTTATTTACAAATATTTATGCATGTGCATGTGTATAACCTGTAGGTAAAATTCATTTGCATAATCATTGCTGAAGAATAATTATTTACTCACATAAGGATCTGAGTTGGTTAGAACATTGGAGAAGAGAGGTCCAATTTTTGTTTCTCCCAGCTTTGTGAGAGAAGATGGGCAATTCCAGATTCTCTTCTAGGAGAAGCCCCTGAAGGGATATTTTGTTAACGTATAGGAAGTTTGAGAAAACTAAGTGACCTTGTTGTTAGAATACTGACTCCGGAGTCAGGAGGAGCTGAATTCAAATCCAGCCTCGGAAACTTATGAGCTGTATGACCCTGAGCACATTTCCAAAGGAAAATTCCAAATTCTCAACCACTTATGTAACTCTTTTTCTTAGTTGAGCTGAAATATTTGACTCTCAGTAGAAAAAAAACATTTACTACATGTACTGTTTAATATATTCTTTTTTGCCTACTTTTTGATTTGTTTGCTCCTGACTTGGAAAAATGAATTTATTTACTCTTTTTTATATGTGTTTTTTTGTGCAACTGGTATTTGATGGGAAGTAAATCTAGCAGAAATGTGTCAATAGATATTAAGCAACTAACTATTTGGGGGAAATGGTAAGTACAATATATTTTTATTTTTAAAATTTTTTATTGTAGTGAGTTTATTTGTTTTTAATACACATTGCTTTATTAATCATGTTGGGAAAGAAAAATAAGAGCAAAAGGGAAAAAATGGGAAAGATAACAAAACAGAAAAAATAAGTGAACATAGCATGTGTTGATTTACATTCGGTCTCCTTAGATTTTTTTTTCTGGATGCAGATGACATTTTTTGTCCAAAGTCTATTGGGATTGCTTTGGACCACTGAGCCACCGAGAAGAACCAAGTCTTTCATAGTTGATCACGGCACAATCTTACTGTTACTATGTACAATATATTCCTGGTTCTGCTTGTTTCACTCAGCATCAGTTCATGTAAATGTTTCTAGGCCTTTCTAAAATTAGCTTGCTTATAATTTTTATAGAACAATGATATTCCATTACCTTTATATATTACAGCTTGTTCAGCCATTCCTCAATTGATGGGCATCCACTCCTTTTCCAATTCTTTGTTATCATAAAAAGAGCTGCTATAAACATTTTTGCACATGTGGGTCCTTTTCTCTCCTTAATGATTTTTTTAGGATACAGATTCAGTAATGATACTTTTGGATCAAAACATATGTACAGTTTTATAGCCCTTTGAGCACCATTCCAGATTGTTCTTCAGAACAGTAGGATCATTCCATAACTCCACCCACAATGCATTATTGTCTCAGTTTTCCCACATCCTATCCAACAATTATCATTATCTTTTCCTATCATCTTAGCCAATCTGAGAGGTATGAGGTGAGTATAACATGTTAAGTTCAATTTACAATATTAATATTTTTCCATCACTTTCTTCAGGCTACCATCTAGACTCTAGATAATCAATAAAATAGTTTGTGATTTGTGTTGTTTGCTTATTTCTTCTCTAACATAGTGTAATTT
Organism: Antechinus flavipes; assembly: GCF_016432865.1. Classification (NCBI taxonomy): domain Eukaryota; kingdom Metazoa; phylum Chordata; class Mammalia; order Dasyuromorphia; family Dasyuridae; genus Antechinus; species Antechinus flavipes. The sequence goes on along the minus strand of NC_067398.1, from coordinate 222,356,099 downwards.
TTAAAAGATGATTGTACATGAAACTGAAAATCTATTATGTCGCACTTATTCTCCCTTTTTAAACATATAATAAAATTATCATGTAGATTTCTCCCCCCTCCATTTTTCTTTCTCTCCCTCCCCCATCCTGAAAATGTCTACCATTACACACAATCATGTATGTGTGCTATGTATATATGTAAAATTATTTTATACATCTGTTTTTCAGTTTTTTCTCTGCATGCAGATTGTGTATTCCTTCATATGTCCTTTATATTTAATTTGGGTACTTATAATAGTCAAATGACTTGTTCACTCAAAGTTATTCTTAAAATAATATTGCTATTACTCTATACAATGTTCTCTTGGTTCTGCTCATTATGCTCTTCATTATTTTGTTCAAGTTTATAGGATCCTTTTACCCAAAGACTAAGAGAGACTAAAGCGAGGATCATTAAATGTAACATTCTATTCCAAATAAATTCTATAATCTGCTTTATTTACCCTTGTCTGTTGCTTTTGTAAAAAACTTCAATTTCCACTTGTTTACATTCATATAAAACTTCACAACCCCTTACATGTGCAGATCACCTAATATTAGTCTGTTGCTTGGGTAGATCCATTTGCCTGCTTTGCAATTGCTTTCTTTTATCAATAGCCTCCCATTTTTTCAAGTTAGGCAGTGAAATAGGACATATGCATTTTGTATTCTTCATTTATGAGTGAATATGACATTAAATGAGTTGGCATATTACTAATAAATCCTACAGTTTGAACAAATGAGTTGGAGGCGTCTTCATTTTTCTTTCTCAAAATTCCAGATATTAATACAGTTATCCATTTTATTTTTATCTTACTCATCTTGTCCTTTAAAACTTCTAGGGGCACTTAGATAGTTCAGTGGAACTCAAAGTGCTGGCCCTAGAGCCATAAGGATCTGAATCAAAATCTGCCCTCACACACTTAATACTAATATTTATTATTATTACACTTAATACTATCCCCAAATTTGCCTTGCAAAACAAAACAAAAGCAAAAATACCTTCTAAAATTATATATTTGTGATCATTGTGTATATTTATCTACTTTATCTACTATCTAAACTATATGGCATAGATCCTTGTACAATTCATTGAATTCTCTATTTCCCTTTTTCCTTGGGTTATCTTTGACTCACATTATATCTTAATAGGCTCAAAAGTTTTAGAATTTCAAAGGAATTTAAAGACCATTTAGTTTAACTCCTTCCTTTTAAAGATGAGGAAACTGAAGCCCAGGCAAATTTCATGATGTGCCTAAAGTCACACAAAATATTAGTATCAATGTTGAGATTCTAACTTATTTCTATTTATAAACTCAGTTCTTTTTTTCAGCACAAGGTTGTGTCTTTGGCTTTTTGAGTCACAGTGTCATCAGATTTAGCAAAGGCTTGAATGAAAATTTAAACTCATAGATATGCTTCAAAGGATCCTGAAAATTAATGCTTATGTTTGGCAGGCTTTTACTTAGAGTGTGGACAGACAGATGAGACCAGCCATGTGGAGAAGAAAACAATAATTGGCAAAGGAATTGGAGCTCAACCAGTTTTTTCTCCTACTGTTTTCAATAATGCACAACATTAGACTACTTGTAGTCCTTCTAATTGGAGTAGCCTTTTACTTCTTATCAGGAAGAAAATAGTTTTCTTTAATAAAGGAGATGGCAAAATAGCACTAAATACTAGTATATAGTCAATAGCAGAGTAGATTTTGTACTTTAACTGCAATTTTCCTATGCTATAACTCTAAAGAGACATACAAGAATGAACTGTTACTTGGTTTACTTGGAGATTGGCCAATTATTGAAGACAAAGAAATTTTTTTTCTTTAAGACTGATAGTGAAACACAAATGATGATTTTATGCTTAAGTAGCAGGGGGAATATAAATTCAGATGAGTTTAGCATAAAGAAGAAAAGATGTTTGAAAGTCCTGAGGTATATAACAGATGGCATTTAACTGAATTCGATGTTGACATTTGATGCAAAAAAAAATTAAGATACTATTGACAGGTGGTAGGGGGATAAAATTTTATCACAGAAGATTAATGAAAAATATAGAACTACATGAATTAGAGGATATGGAACAGAAGATATACTAGGAGAACATTTTAAGATGTGACTTTTATCTGTATTTGACTTGTTTCCATACCATCTGGAATGTATTCTCTAGCAATTGTAAAACAGAGAAATCAATAAGATGTTCATCATGTGAACTGGCTCTTTCTATCTATTATCTATTTTCTTTGCACAGACCATTAAAAGTCAATACACAATGGAAATAGCAAAGTCATTAAGGTACCATGATTTTGTGTCATTCAATTCCCTAGAGTTAATATATAGTATATTCAAAAAATCAGTATCTTAAAAGTTCCCTTTAAGTGAATTGGCTGGATATTTTATAAATCAAGGATATATTTAAAATACTTCCCAGTAAATTATTTTCTATTTATCAATTGATAATCTGATTTTCAATGTTAATAAAATATTTAACAACTCTATATTTTTCCTATTATCAGTGAAGAAGATACTTTATTAATCCTATGTTGCTAATTTAGCTCAATTTGATATAGCAGACTGTAAAGACAGAATAAACAGCAAAATCATCTTTCACTGAAGGAACTGCACCTCATATTTTTAGACGATCTATATATTGACTCTGTCCTTTATCTTGCCTCTCCTTTGTTATTTATAGAAAATATATTCTTTATTTACTGTTTCTATTTCCCAATTATTCATTCTACATTCATTCATCTACAACTTGGCTTCTAACATCCATCAACTTACCTAAAATGATTCTCTTCAATGACATTAAGGATATCTTAATTGTTAAAGTCAATATTCTTTTCTTTATCCCAATCCTCCTTGATTTTTCTGCATCATTTGATGTTATTGAGCACCATTTTCTTATATGAATAATTATAGTAACATAATACTTTGGCTTACAATGTGCTTTCTTTACATAATCTTTGTGAAGTAGAGCACAAATATATTGTGACTTGTTCGTGAGTGTCAGATCCAGATATGAAACTTAACTTGCTTGCTTTTTTTGGTTTACCAACCAATAACTCCTGAATATAATTTCCTTCTTTACCTCTTATAACATTATAGTCTCCTTGTTATTTTGTTTATATTCTCTTCTGCCAGTTTGTATTTCCCCCTAATCCCCAAGTAAGATTGTTGTGCATTCCCAGTTGCCTCCTTTCATTTCAATTGTTGATTATGTACACTTCTATGGATTTGGCTCTCATGCTTTGAAAGTTGATTCAAAAATGTCTACCCCTCAACCAAGATCTCTGCCCTTTTCTTCAGAACTACATCTATATCTGCTTACTGGACACCTTCATCTGGGTGTCCCAATAGTACATTAGATCTAACATATCTAAATTTGAACTCATCTTCTTTAAAATCTTTGTCTTTGTCTCTTCCCACCCCTCCCCATCCCTTTGATACTACTGTCAAACTTTATTAATCTTTGACATGCCTATATACAATAATTGTTAATTAATATTAGCATTAAAACAGTTGTTAAATCTTGTCAATCCAAACTTTACATTATCCCTATCTGTTCTTTTCTTTCTATATAGACTACTACCATTCTGATTGAAGCCCTCTAGATGCTTTTGTTAGTTGTCTCACTGGTATCCCTGCCTCCATTTCCCTTTTCCAATCATCTGTGATGATTTATAGATTTAGAACTAAGAGATCCTTAAAATTCATCCAGTCCAGTTTCCTCATTTTACAAAGGAAGGAAATGAGGTCTAGAAAGTGAAGGCCAAGGTCTCATGGGAATTAAGCAATTTCATCAATCAATAAACATTTATTAAAAATCTACCATGTGTCAGATCCTAAAAGCAATGATTCCAGTCACTTTCATCTGGTTCTAAATCCAACATTTTTTCAGTTGCACAAGGTTCATTCTTCACTTATGTCCCAAATAATCTTAATATAACATTAGCTCACTCTTTAGACTTAACATACTCTTCTGACTAGTACCACTATGGTAAAAGTGGAAAATATTCTGAATATTTTCCTCATGCTTCCATTAAATAAACTTTTTTTTTTTTTTTTTTTTTTGTGTGAATGTTAGATGATCTATAAGTCTTTTATTTACTTACAATCTTGTACCTAACTTACTTGAACCACACCTAGCCTAGAACATTTGGCATTAGTTGAACTGAAAAGCTCTCAAGATTTATTTTGTGGTTGAAGTATTAAGGAAGAGGAACCCTTGAAAATCTTGTGCTCTTCTTTATTAGAGAGCTTTGAAACCTGTGTCTACTGTGCTTCTGTTATTATAATTCAACCAATATCAATGAGACAAGGAGGGTGACAGCATTGACCTTTTATAGGATTATAAAATAAAAAGTCCATGAGCCTTCTGATGAGCTTTCAGAAACTGGATGTAAATGAACATGCTTTATGTCTTAAAGAACTATGATCTGAAGATAGTCAGTGTTGAAAATGTCATTTGTTGAATTTGAATGATTTTGGGGGTGATTATAATCTTTTGGTTAGCTAGTTGTGGGGGGCCTGGGCCTTCCTTGAAAATATTAATTTAGAAATTGCATCTTCTCTTCATTCAACTGTTAAAGCCATTCCCACTTTTCTGGACTGCATAAAAATTCATATCTTTAAATAAGAAGAGAGTCATCCTCTCTATATCTGTTGATTAAAAAGGAGGCCCACCAGTCCTAATCATTTAGCTGGTCCTTGCTGTAGCTTCTCCAAGGCTTACCAACTTGGTCCAAATTGTCATATGACCTACAGTCACATCTAAGAACCACCAGCTTTACCATCTATTATTCACTTGTACTTTTTTATGTGTCATCTCCCCCAGTTTGAATATGAGCTCTCTAATGCAGGGATTGTCAAGGTTTTAATTGTGGAATGGTGGTTGGTTTCTATTTGTTTCCTTTCTAGAATTGACATAATGTGCTTAATAAAACAAAAACAGAAACAATAAAGCTGTGTCCAGCTGAGTCCATGCTGTGCCTTTAATTAATAATTGATCCATATTTTGTTGCATGTTACATGCATTATAACTGAGGCATTGTGTTCAGTTTGAGGCATCACATTTTAAAAAGAAAATAGATAACCTGGAAAATAACCAAAAGAAAGAAACCAGGATGTTTTAGAATCACAGGAGGTTGTGTTTAGGAATGAAGAATATTTCACCCATAGAAGAGACTATTTTCTTCAAGTATTTGAAGAATTTTCCTGTGGTAGGTTTATTCTTTTTGACCTCAGGGGCGGAACTAGGGACAATTAATGGAAATTACAATAGGGCAGATTAGGTTTGACTGAAGTAGGAGGATAGGGAAAGCTTGTTTTTAGTTCCTATTATGTGATTGGTATTGTGCTGAGTACTTTACAAATATTAGGTCAATGACTCTGAGAGATAAATATTGTCAACCTTTTCCAGAGTTCATTCACAGTATTAGATTGTATGAGTATTTTTATTTCTCTTAAAGCAGGTTTGCATGCATACAGCTCTCCAGTTGGAACTGAGCTCATCAAAAGATTGGGTGAGGGGGATTATAAAGTAATAAAGCAAGGAAATGCCTTTGATTCAGGAATTCTGGTCTGTTCTCAGCCAAGATTAGTCCATAATGTAAGGAAGTGCCCCTAGACTAAGGATGCATGTGACATTTTAATCTGGCCTTTTGATTACTGACATAGCAGGAGAATTTCAGGTTTACTCAGAGTCGCAGAATGGGCTGTTGGCATATTAGTTCTAGAAGGGCACAAATCATCTTCTCTAATTAGCTAGTCAAGATTTTTGACTTTCTTCAGTTGATGAGGGACTCAAACTGGTTTCATAGTATATTAGTATTCCCTTTTCATTCTAAGAAACTTCAAAGATAACTTAAAAAATAAGTCTTCCTCATTGGAGACTTTCATGGATAACCACTGGGTATGTTGTACAAAATTGTGGTATTTTGAGTGCCAGACTAAGGAAAAGGAGCCCCAACAAAATACCCTTAGAATAAAATATTAAAAATTCATTTGGAGAAAAGAGGTCAGATTAGAATTAATCTTGAGTAGGAGTATTTGGAAGGTCAACCCCAAATACCAAATCAGACATTTTAGAGTAGTTTTTTTCTCTACCTGTAATAACAGGCAATTCTCATTTTTTTTCTATAACCCCTTGAAAGTAGCCATCCATTTCATCATACTAAGACCATAAATAATGTCTCATAAATAAATTTTACAAAAATATCAATTATATACTTATCTAGTATAGTGAAGCATTATTTTAAGTACAGTATTATTTTAAGTACCGATGATAGAGATAAAGTCATTTATGGGAAATGAGTAGGAAACATCTACCATTTTTCATGGAGTCTAGTAAAGATTAGTCAGTGTTAACTCTGCTCATAAGAACAGAAGAGGTTATAGGGCAAAGTTAAGGTGAAAACTATGCAATAAGATAATGAATATATTATGTTAGGATAAATACTCATAATAGAATAGGTTATAGTCCTTGGTTTACAATCTCACCACCTAATAGTATAATTTCTTCCTCATCATGGGGAGAAGGGGAGGGATTGGGGCACACTGAATTTTTTCTTTTTCTTTTATGGGATGTTTCCATTACCTTATTGTAAAACTTGCATTAAGTATTTGGTCATAGGCTCTTTGTTGTCTGCTGGCCTTTGTATGTCATCTGTGGCTTCTATAGTTGTATCCTCCCCTCTTCCCTCATTCCCATTTAATTTCTTATGCTGACCCATGTCAGCATATCCAAACTGTGATTGAAAAAGTCATATTGTGGAAGGGATAATTGTACTGCTATAGAGACAAAGCACTTAGACAGATGCTTTGCCAGAACACACCAATTGTTGATATGTTTGGAGTTTGGCTTCATAGGATTGAATTTTTTGGAAGCTGAAAGCCATTATTTTTGATCCTACTACATGAGAGGAAATGGAATCATTTAAATGAGACACCAACTTTTTTGGATGTAGATTCTTTTGCCTCTTCCCTTTCTCCATATTTTATAAGCTTGATTTTAGTGACAATGGGATCAGGGTCACGCTTAGTAAAATTGTAGAATGTCTAGAAGAAATAGTGAATTCCCCATTATTTGCATAATAAAAGGAACTGTAAGTCAGAGTTTATATTTCTGTTTGGTAGACTATTTTTTGTTTCTTGGGAGGATCAAACTCAAGAGAAGCTTTGCAACCAGCAGCTCAAATTACTTTCTATGGTTTCTTTCTATGCAAAAGAGAAGTTGCATTCTTTTTTCAATATATTTTCATTACCATCATTCTTTTCCCATGTCTTTATAAAAAAGATTTAGTTGTCACTAAATCCTTGTCTGATATGAATTGATGCTGGTATGGTACAGGCATGGTACAGATTTGGGGAGAAGTTTAACCATTTTTTGTAGCATAGACTTTGAGGAAACATATAGATCCCTTCACAGAATAATGCTTTTAAATGCAAAAAAAAAAAAAAAATCAGATTACAAAGGAATTGCTATATTTAAATGAAATTATCAAAATAAAAACTTAAAAAAAAAGCTTAATAAGTTCTGCTGTAGGACTTGGGAATCATCCGTGAAGTGTGAAGGGAGAAATGAACAGATGAAGATTCTATTTGAAAATGCAGACAAAAAATGAAATATATTTTAGTAGACATGCCTATAAATGGAGTTAATATTTGTAGAGGAACTAGTTCTAAAATTTCATTGGTAAAGAGAACTCACAATGAAGAAACTTCCTCATACTGTCATAAGTTGACATCTCTATACTTTATAGTGTTAGCTGCCTAGAGCACCGATATCAAACTCAAATAGAAATGGATTCCTGTGGACTACTTATTGACTTAAAAAACACTAATTAATATTATGTCTGTTTTACTATATATGTATATATATGTATGTTTTACTATATATGTATATATATGTATGTTTTACTATATATATATATATGTGTATATATATATATATATATATATATTTTTTTTGTTAAACATTTCTAAGTTATATTTTAATCTGGTACAGACAACATTCAGTTTTGTTTGTGGTTTGACATCTCTGCTAGAGTAATTTAACTTATCCAAAGTCATAATTGATATGTAGCTGAGGCAAGACTTGAATCCAAATCTTTCTGACTTCCAGGTTATCTCTCTATCTACTATACCACATTAATAAATAAGAGTTTGAGGTAGAGATGATTCAAATCTGAAAAAGAAGGATCAGTGTTACCATGGGGCATATACCCATTAAATTTCTTGCTAAGAAGGAAACATTTTGCAAATTTTTATATACCTTACAGATTGAGGGTACATAGGGAGGAAAAACAGGCAAGGTACGCCTAAAGTAGGATTCAGGAATATTCAACACCTGCTAACCCTTAACCACTTGGAGGTTAGATTCTTCTGGATTGGAAATCTCCTTAAAAGTAAACAAATTCCCTATATAATAATGTGGGGATCAATCTCACCCTCTATTTTATAATATAACAGAATGATATCATAATATATACCATATACAACATTCTCGAGGTTGTTGTTGTTGTAATAAGCCTTATCAAGAGCAGTGGTTTTGGAGTGCAAGGATCTGGACTTGGATCTGCTGAATGTCATTAGACAAATCATTTTACCTTTCTAGGTTTGTTTTTCTCATCTCCAAAAGGGAGTGGATTAAAAAAATCTCTAAACCTTTTTAAATTCCAAATTTGAAGAATCCTCTAAACTCTCATACAAAAATTGTGAAAACTTACTAGGAAACTGAAATTAAGCTTACCTAGGATTGTCTAAAGAAAATAATGATGTAAATATGATGTCAGTAAAAATGTTTATACACATAACTCAGAGACAAAAGTACATTCTAGTACCCTCAAGCACTTCAGAAACACAAATTTTTGTACAATGCATAAATAACTTTGCCTTAACAAAATCATTGTTTTTGTTGTTCAGCCGTTTTTCAGTCCTGTTGAAGCAAAAGACAGTCTTGGTCCTCAAAGAGCTTACACTCTAACGAGGGAAGACAACATGTAAATATGTATATACATACACATACACACACACACAAATATATATGTGTATCTGTGTGTCTCTGTGTGTACACAAACTATGTCCAAGATAAATAGGAATCAGGTTGGTAGTTTGCTCTTAAAGGCTTGGTCTGATATTTGTATTTTCTAAAAGTCAATAAAATTTAATTGCATGTATTGATGAGTATAAGTTTGTACTAAATATCAACTCTATATTATATAAGCACTTCAAATATAACATTATTTCTGGTATTGCATATTTTCTTTCTCCACTGAATGGTCCTTTCATTGACCAGTGCATTATTTTGGCAAGATATGACTCAAATCTTAGATTGAGGGTATTGATATATATGAAATTTTACCTGTAGTGGTGAGGCTAAGTGAATGAATAAACCATTATCATTATTATTTATTGTATTCTGAAATCACAATTTTGAATTGCTAATTACTTATCTAAGCAGGGCAGGAAATGTTTGTTAACAATTTTTTTTTTTTTGCTTTTGTGTTAATAGTTGTTTTTTTTTTTTTTTTTAAGACATGGTTGCTTGTAAATTAATTGTTTGGGTGTTAAAGGTTCAAGACTCCTCCCCTTCCCCCGCCCCCTCTTTCTTTGTTATATTTGGGAGGGAAAGGGAGTAAGATAGGGGGAGGAACTCTAAGGCAGGGGGAGGGACACTAAAAAGGGAGGGCTGTGAGAAGCAAGGGGTGCTCACAAGCTTAATACTTGGAAGGGGGGGAAAGGAGAAAGAAGGGAGGAAAGCATAAACCGGGGTTAACAAGATGGCAAGTAATACAGAATTGGTCATTCTAACCATAAACGTGAACGGGGTAAACTCCCCCATAAAGAGGAAGTGGTTAGCAGAATGGATTAAAAGCCAGAATCCTACAATATGTTGTTTACAGGAAACACACCTGAAGTGGGGAGATACATGCAGGTTAAAGGTAAAAGGTTGGAGCAAAATCTACTATGCTTCAGGTGAAGTCAAAAAAGCAGGGGTAGCCATCCTGATCTCAGATCAAGCTAAAGCAAAAATTGACCTAATTAAAAGAGATAAGGAAGGACACTATATCTTGCTAAAGGGTAGCATGGATAATGAAGCACTATCTATATTAAACATATATGCACCAAGTGGGGTAGCATCTAAATTCTTAAAAGAGAAACTAAGAGAGCTGCAAGAAGAAATAGACAGTAAAACTATAATAGTGGGAGATCTTAACCTTGCACTCTCAGAATTAGATAAATCAAACCAGAAAATAAATAAGAAAGAAGTTAAAGAGGTAAACAGAATACTAGAAAAGCTAGATATGATAGATCTCTGGAGAAAATGTAATGGAGACAGAAAGGAATACACTTTCTTTTCAGCAGTTCATGGAACCTATACAAAAATTGACCATATATTAGGACATAAAAACCTCAAACTCAAATGTAGTAAGGCAGAAATAGTAAATGCATCCTTTTCAGACCACGATGCAATGAAAATTACATTCAACAAAAAAGCAGGGGGAAGTAGACCAAAAAATAATTGGAAACTAAATAATCTCATACTAAAGAATGATTGGGTAAAACAGCAAATCATAGACATAATTAATAACTTCACCCAAGAAAACGATAATAATGAGACATCATACCAAAATGTATGGGATGCAGCCAAAGCGGTAATAAGGGGAAATTTCATATCTCTAGAGGCCTATTTGTATAAAATAGAGAAAGAGAAGGTCAATGAATTGGGTTTGCAATTAAAAATGCTAGAAAAGGAACAAATTAAAAACCCCCAGTCAAACACTAAACTTGAAATTCTAAAAGTAAAAGGTGAGATCAATAAAATTGAAAGTAAAAAAACTATTGAATTGATTAATAAAACTAAGAGTTGGTTCTATGAAAAAACCAACAAAATAGACAAACCCTTAGTAAATCTGATTAAAAAAAGGAAAGAGGAAAATCAAATTGTTAGTCTTAAAAATGAAAAGGGAGAACTCACCACTAACGAAGAGGAAATTAGAGCAATAATTAGGAGTTACTTTGCCCAACTTTATGCCAATAAATTTGACAACTTAAATGAAATAGAAAAATACCTCCAAAAATACAGCTTGCCCAAACTAACAGAGGAAGAAGTAAATATCCTAAACAGTCCCATCTCAGAAAAAGAAATAGAACAAACTATCAATCAACTCCCTAAGAAAAAATCCCCAGGACCAGATGGATTTACATGTGAATTCTACCAAACATTTAAAGAACAATTAACTCCAATGTTATATAAACTATTTGAAAAAATAGGGATTGAAGGAGTCCTACCAAACTCCTTTTATGACACAGATATGGTACTGATACCTAAACCAGGTAGGCTGAAAACAGAGAAAGAAAATTATAGACCAATCTCCCTAATGAATATTGATGCTAAAATCTTAAATAAAATATTAGCAAAAAGATTACAGAAAATTGTCACCAGGATAATACACTATGACCAAGTAGGATTTATACCAGGAATGCAGGGCTGGTTCAATATTAGGAAAACTATTAGCATAATTGACTATATCAATAACCAAACAAACAAAAACCACATGATCATCTCAATAGATGCAGAAAAAGCATTTGATAAAATCCAACATCCATTCCTAATAAAAACACTTGAGAGCATAGGAATAAATGGACTTTTCCTTAAAATAGTCAGGAGCATATATTTAAAACCATCAGTAAGCATCATATGCAATGGGGAAAAACTGGAACCTTTGCCAGTAAGATCTGGAGTGAAGCAAGGTTGCCCACTATCACCATTATTATTTAATATCGTATTAGAAACACTAGCCTCGGCAATAAGAGTCGAGAAAGATATAAAAGGAATTAGAGTAGGCAATGAGGAAACCAAACTATCACTCTTTGCAGATGATATGATGGTATACCTAGAGAACCCCAGAGATTCTACCAAAAAGCTATTGGAAATAATTCATAATTTTAGCAAAGTAGCTGGCTACAAAATAAATCCCCATAAATCCTCAGCATTTTTATACATCACCAACAAAACCCAACAGCAAGAGATACAAAGAGAAATTCCATTCAGAATAACTGTTGATACCATAAAATATTTGGGAATCTATCTACCAAAGGAAAGTCAGGAATTATATGAGCAAAATTATAAAAAAGTCTCCACACAAATAAAGTCAGACTTAAATAATTGGAAAAATATTAAGTGCTCTTGGATTGGCCGAGCGAACATAATAAAGATGACAATACTCCCTAAACTAATCTATTTATTTAGTGCTATACCAATCAGACTTCCAAGAAAATATTTTATTGATCTAGAAAAAATAACAACAAAATTCATATGGAACAATAAAAAGTCGAGAATCTCAAGGGAACTAATGAAAAAAAAATCAAATGAAGGTGGCCTAGCTGTACCTGATCTAAAATTATATTATAAAGCAGCAGTCACCAAAACCATTTGGTATTGGCTAAGAAATAGATTAGTGGATCAGTGGAAAAGGCTAGGCTCACAAGACAGAATAGTCAATTATAGCAATCTAGTGTTTGACAAACCCAAAGCCCCTAACTTCTGGGAAAAGAATTCAATATTTGATAAAAACTGCTGGGATAATTGGAAATTAGTATGGCAGAAATTAGGCATGGACCCACACTTAACACCATATACCAAGATAAGATCAAAATGGGTCTATGACCTAGGCATAAAGAACGAGACTATAAATAAATTAGAGGAACATAGAATAGTTTATCTCTCAGACTTGTGGAGGAGAAAGAAATTTGTGACCAAAGATGAACTAGAGACCATTACTGATCACAGAATAGAAAATTTCGATTACATCAAATTAAAAAGCCTTTGTACAAATAAAACTAATGCAAACAAGATTAGAAGGGAAGCAACAAACTGGGAAAACATTTTCACAGTTAAAGGTTCTGATAAAGGCCTCATTTCCAAAATATATAGAGAACTGACTCAAATTTATAAGAAATCAAGCCATTCTCCAATTGATAAATGGTCAAAGGATATGAACAGATAATTTTCAGAGGATGAGATTGAAACTATTACCACTCATATGAAAGAGTGTTCCAAATCATTATTGATCAGAGAAATGCAAATTAAGACAACTCTGAGATACCACTACACACCTGTCAGATTGGCTAAGATGACAGGAAAAAATAATGATGAATGTTGGAGGGGATGCGGGAAAACTGGGACACTAATGCATTGTTGGTGGAGTTGTGAACGAATCCAACCATTCTGGAGAGCAATCTGGAATTATGCCCAAAAAATTATCAAAATGTGCATATCCTTTGATCCAGCAGTGTTTCTATTGGGCTTATATCCCAAAGAAATACTAAAGAAGGGAAAGGGACCTGTATGTGCCAAAATGTTTGTAGCAGCCCTGTTTGTAGTGGCTAGAAACTGGAAAATGAATGGATGCCCATCAATTGGAGAATGGCTGGGTAAATTGTGGTATATGAATGTTATGGAATATTATTGTTCTGTAAGAAATGACCAGCAGGATGAATACAGAGAGGCTTGGAGAGACCTTCATGAACTGATGCTAAGTGAAATGAGCAGAACCAGGAGATCATTATACACTTCGACAACGATATTGTATGAGGACATATTTTGATGGAAGTGGATTTCTTTGACAAAGAGACCTGAGTTTCAATTGATAAATGACGGACAAAAGCAGCTACACCCAAAGAAAGAACACTGGGAAACGAATGTGAACTATCTGCATTTTTGTTTTTCTTCCCGGATTATTTATACCTTCTGAATCCAATTCTCCCTACGCAACAAGAGAACTGTTCGGTTCTGCAAACATATATTGTATCTAGGATATACTGCAACATATCCAACATATAAAGGACTGCTTGCCATCTAGGGGAGGGGGTGGAGGGAGGGAGGGGAAAAAAATCGGAACAGAAATGAGTGTCAATATAATGTAATTATTAAATAAAAAAAAAAAAGATTGGCTAAAAAAAAAAAAAAAAAAAAAAAAAAAAAAAAAAAAAAAGACATGGTTGCTTGTAAATTAATTGTTTGGGTGTTAAAGGTTCAAGACTCCTCCCCTTCCCCCGCCCCCTCTTTCTTTGTTATATTTTCACATGACTTTATTTCTTCCCCTGCCAATTCTCAAATCTTCTGCCCCAAACACAAGCACACTAAAATTAATGGTAATTTCTTTCATAGTCATTTTCAGGATAGTTATTAGTATGAAAAATTATCAGGCTGACCTACCTGAGATAACCAGGATATCAATTGTATTCCATTAGTAAGTCAATTATAAGAAGCTGCTCACCATATCTCTTCGTCACATTACTACAACATACCTACTAGATTTTTTATGCACTGCCCAATTAGAACTCCTAAACTTAGGAGGTCAATAAGAAAGGACCTTCCTGATAAACAAATTTATGTTATCTAATCTTAGTTGGGCCTTTTCATTGCAAGATATTCCTCTGATTTTTCACTAATTAATTCTCTGTCATATTCCTACAGTGGCCATTCCAGATTTTATCTTCTCTCCTCAAATATCTCACACTTCCCTTGGTCTTCTCCACCTTATCAGCAGAAGACCAAGCCTCCCATTTAACTGAGAACATAGAGGCTATTTGTCATGAGTTCCTTTTTCTCTTCAATTCTACATCCCCAAATTCTTTTGATATTCATACATACTTTCCTTCTGTGATGAAAAGATGGCCTTTGTCTTTAAGAACAACCCCTCCACATATATCTTGTATTCCATCCCATGCAATGTCCCTTTGCCTCCATGACTACTCTCTAATATTTATCCTGTCCCTATCTACCAGCTCTGAGATCTATGCATACCCTCAATCTGTTCTAATTTTTTTCCTCCTTTCTTAGCAAAATACCTAGAAGATAGGAAGGAGAGGGGACCACTATTTATACTTCCTCAACTTCTCTTTTCACTCCTCAATCTTTTGCACTCTGTCTCCCAAAATACTTCATTCAAATAAAACTTTTCTTTGAAAAGTTTTCTTTTAACTGTTAAATACAATTAATTTTTAAATACCCATCTTTTATCATCTCTCTTAATCAATTAATACTTCTAATCCCTCCCCTCCTCCTAAATACTCTCTCCTCTCTGAATTTTCATAACAGAGTTTTGTGAGTTATTCTCTATCTCACTGTTCTTTCTCAGTCTCCTTTTTCTGGATCAGGACCCATTCTCAACTCCTATAAATGTTGAATGTATTCCCAAGGTTTTCTTTTAGACATTCTATATTTCTACACTCTAAATAGCTTAATCACTTCTTCTCTATGGTGATGATTCCTATATCCATATATAACCAGTCCTCTTGACTTATCTTACCAGTGAACTCCAATGACTCAGGGGAAGATAGTGGTTAAAAAGAGATAATAATAGAAAAATAGATCATTAATATGTACTTATTGATTGAGTGATACCTGGACTAGAACTTTTTATCTATATGAGCAAGAGACCAATGCAACCCCAAACTGCCTTACTATTTTTCCTGCAATTTAAATGAAAAATACCTAAAAATTTTAAAACAACATTAAAAAAGAAAGAAAGCAAATTACTGAAGGGATAGGAATTGTATAGGCCTGTTTAGCCCAGCTGATAAAGTCTATCCATCTGAGTTTTACCAAAGTATACATCCTTCAGTAAAATGTGAAACATTAGTTACACCTCTCTTTTACTTTTATTGGTGGCAATTGTTGAGCAATGTTTGTTGTGTTCTGCTTTCTAGAGCCCCCACATAGGGGGATTAAATATGCCTTCCTAGTGGAGAAGTGATGAGGCGGGACTTCCGAGGATGGTGGAAAAATGGAGTCTATTTCAAGGGCTTTCCCCTTTTTATAATGTAACAAAAACAACATTGAGCCTGTGGGACCACATACAACTTGCTACTGTATGTAGTTTGCCACCTGGTATCACTCTTCCACCTGCTATCATTCTGCTTCAATCTCAACACAGGTTGTCACTGTCCCCTGACTTCTAAGGAAGGCAAGATCCCTTATGGGAGATGGGGAGCTGAACCAGGCATTGTTAGCAGGTTCCCTCTGGGCTGAAGGGTCTTATACCTCATCCAGAATTTCCCCACTGACTGTGACCCTCTACAAATGTTGACCATATAATCAGTCTTTTTAGGACATGTTTTATGCTAAATGTTTGAAAATGGAAAGGAAAATAAGTTCTCTTCTCTAATTATTGGAGTCAGCATCATGAAAATAGGATAGTCTCACACACTTCTCAGATTGGTTAAGATGTCAGGAAAAGATAATGATGAATGTTAGAAGGGATGTGGGAAAACTGGGACACTAATGTGAAATATTCTCTTCTCTAGAATATAATTGTTCTCTGGGAGCAGGTTTCTTGGGGGCTTCTGGAGGTAGCCTTAGTTTCAGTTCAGAGTAATAATCACCTCAAATGCAGCCAGCTGTTAAAGTCTAGTCCTTTATTGTCTCTTTCAAAATAGCCCAGTTAGGTTTCTTAAAGGCCTATCTCTCTCCTTGGTTCTGAGAGCTCTTGCTGCTAGTCCTTTGTCTCTTCCAGCTTCTGCCTCTAGTTCTCTCTGAATCCAAAGCTTCCAGCCAGCACAACAGTAGAAGATGGAAGAATCTTGACTCCTCCTCTGAGAATGGGTTTGTGGGCTTCTGACTTGTGAATCTCCCCCACTGAATCCTGGGTCTGAATCTCCTGAAGTCTCTAGTTGGCTTGTGGGAGCTTCTTATATATGATCTCTTAAAGGTGTGAACTCTAAAGGTGTGAGAGGTATGAACTCTAATGTGTGAGCTAATGTGTGAACTCTCCCAAAGGTGTGAACTCCAAAGGTGTGAACCAAATACATAAGCATGGTTTTTATCAATTCTAGTGACCTAGCACCCTGTTTCAAGTTCTGGCCTCTAACACTAATGTATTGTTAGTGAAGTTATGAATTGATCTAACCATTCTAGAGAACAATATGGAACTATGTCCAAAGGGTTATCAAACTGTGCATACCCTTTGATGCTGTAGTGTTTCTACTAGGCTTATATTCCAAGGAGATTATAAAAAAGGGATAAGGACGCACATGTGCAAAAATGTTTGTAGCAGTACTTTTTGTGGTGTCAAAGACATGGAAACTGAGTGGATTCCCATTAATTGAAGAATGGCTGAATAGTTATGGTATATGAATGTTATGGAATATTATTGTTCAATAAAAAATGATTAGCAGGATGATTTCAGAAAAGCCAGGAGAGACTTATATAAGTTGATAAGTGAAGTGAGTAGGATCAAGACAACATTGTACATGGTAACAAGATTATGCAATGATGAATTTTGATGGATGTGGCTCTTTTCAACAATGAGATGATTCAGGCCAGTTCCAATGGTCTTGTGATAAAGAGAGCCATCTACACCCAGAAAGAGGACTGCGGAATTGAGTGTGTATCATAACATAGTATTTTCACCTTTTTTTTGTTGTTGTTTGCTTACATTTTGTTTTCTTTCTCATTTCCTTCCTTTTTTATCTTATTTTTCTTGTACAGTATGATAATTGTGGAAATATGTAGAGAAGAATTGCATATGTTTACTTGCTGTCTGAGGGAAGGGGTGGGAGGAAAGTAGGGAGAAAAAAAATTGGAACACAAGTTTTTGCAAGGGTAAATGTTGAAAACTATCTAAGTATATGTTTTGAAAAGAAAATGTTAACAAAATTTAAAATAAGCAAATAATATAGTCTCATAACTTATAAACATAAGCTTCCTATATTGCCAATGAGTCTGATTGGTCGTGCTTCGGTCAATAATATTTGTGGAAGAGGAAAAGGCAAGGAATAATAAATTACTGAGCATCTACTATATGCCAGGTAGTATATGCTAAGCACTTTATGAGTATTATCTCATTTGGTCCTCACAACAACAACATTAGGTAGGTGATATTATCCTCTCTAACTGAGGCAGAGATTAAGTGACTTGTCAAACTCATACAACTAGATGTCTGAGATGATATTTAAACCTGAATTCTCTTGATTCCAAGTCCAATGCTCTGTCCGCTGCTACCTGTCTATGTTAAGGAATATATAGAGTGAGAAATAGGTAAAATAGGTGGTGCATTGAATAAGGTGCAGGGACTAGAGTCAGGAAGACATCTTCCCAGTTCATTTTAAATCTAGCACCAGATACTTAGTACCTATATAATCCCTGAGCAAATCACTTAATTATGCCTCCATTTCCTCATCTGACAAATGAAATGGAGAAGAAAATAGCAAACCATTCCAGTATCTTTGCCAAAAAGAAAAACAAAAAAAAAAAAAAAACAAAAACCCTAAATGGAGACACAAAGAGTTAGACATGACTGGAATGATTGACCAACACCAACAAAAATGTGAAGAACAATATCACATATCAGAATAAGTCTTAGATTCGAAGTTAGAAGGTCTAGGTCCAACTCTTGACTTTGCTCCTTATCACTCGTCTTACTTAGACCAATTCATTTAGCTTTTCTGGCCCCCAATTTCTTAATCTGTGAAAAAGATGGTCTTGGACGTTTTGACCTTTAATTTAATTAATTTCCCATTTAATCTCAAATCTATGATTCTATGATTGAAATATGAAAGTTACAGTAATAATATCTCTTTGATAGAAGAAAGCCTGTAATAATCTGTGGTCACAAGGCAGGAAGGGAGAGGAAAAGAATAAGCATTACTATAGAACCCAAAATGTGTTAGGCACTGTGTTAAGCACCATAGCATATACTATTTTCATAACAGTTCACACTTGTATGATATTGAAGGTTTTTTTTTGTTTGAATAAATTATGTAAAAAAACCCCAGAACTTTATTTGGGGAACACATTGGAGGATTTTAGAAGGTTTAAAAAAGAAATTAAATTCTGCTCATATTTTTCTCATTTTAATTGTTACTAAGGTGGTTTCACATTTATGGAACTTTTCCAAGGAGATATATGTATACATTATTAAATAGGTCAGTCCATCGTCCCTTGTACCTATGTCATTCCCTGGGTAAGAAGAAAATTTGTGCAGGAATAATTTTGTATTGAAGTAAAAGTAAAGTTATATAACAGCTAAACGAGTGCATTACATTGCTCCCTAGTGGATTGATGGAATTAACATGCCTCCCTGGGCATGATACTCATTGCCACGAAGTGACTTAGGCTCTTGGGAAAATCAGGCACATAGAGATTGATTTTCTTCTGTGAGATCTGTAAAAGATCTTATGCATTCTATTTGGTGGCAGGAATGGGAAGAAGATAAGATGGAGCAATTACATTTACTTGGTTATTTTGTAAGGGTAGAAATCTTGGAACCATTCAGTTTGTATTTAGGCATTGTATAGTTAAGTGCAATTGGATTTTCTTTTTTATGGGATGAGTAAGGGAGCTGTAAATTGGCTACCATAGATCTTTTACATACAAATTGCTTTCAAGATACTATTGATACTGATAAAGTAAGAAAAAAAGACTATACAAATCAAGGGGAAAAAGTTTGTGTCATAAGAGATATTTAGAATTTCAGTGATACATATTTATAAATTTAGAAGATTTCTTAAATTTTGTAAGTCATCTGGCTGCTATCAACAGTGAGGATTATGCAACAGGTGACTGTTAATCATTTTACATTTTACTTCTCACTGTTATATTTCATCTCTTAAGTGTACATGTCAATCATGATAGATCATTGTTAAGGCTTCACCTCCATCATCAACCTTGCTTTTCAAACCTTGGTCAGTGACTCACTTCACTTAAGGTTGTAATTAATAGTAATTATTTTTCATAATTGAGTAAGTGACTTAATTAGATTAAACAAAATCTAGTTAACATAAAAAATACAAGGATAATACTCCATTCTTTTTCCCTTTGAAATATCCAAGTTAAAAATTATCCTCATGTAGGAGTCTCCTTCCTTCTTTACTCATTTAGTCTTTTAGTCTTTTTCTAGTCTTGCAAGAGTAAGAGAGAACTTAATATTGAATTTAGGTGTCTTGAATTAACCTCCCCTCTCCCGGTAAAATAGGAACTAACAAAGAAAGTTAAGTAATGACAGGCTGTCTGTAATATAAATGGAGACTTATAGAAATTTTCAGTGATTTTTATGTCATGATCATTGCAGAATGCATAAACAATATATAAGAATTCTTCATTTTTCTGTTATATATTAATTTGTTCTTGAAATTCTCCTGTCACTGGAAGGGGGTGCTATTAAAGGACTCCTAAGATCAATTCCACTCCAAACCTAAGGAAAGAACCAGCATTGCTATATTATTATCCATGACCACTATTGATTCTTATTTTTTTATTAAAAGTTTTTATTTACAAAACATATTCATTGATAATTTTTCAACATTGCCCTTACAAAACCTTTTGTTCCAAATTTTCCCCTCCTTCCCACTATCCCCTCCCCTAGTTGTCAAGTAGTCCAATGCATGTTAAATATGTTAAAATATATGTTAAATCCAATATATGTATACATATTTGTACAGTTATCTTGCTGTACAAGAAAAATCAGATCAAGAAGGAAGAAAAAGAAACTGAGAAAGAAAACAAAATGCAAGCAAACAATGACAGAGAGAATGAGAATGCGCTATTGTGGTCCACACTCAGTTCCCACAGTCCTTCTCTGGGTGTAGAAGGCTCTCTTCATCACTGAACAGTTGGAACTGGTTTGAATCATCTCATTTTTGAAGAGGGCCATGTCCATCAGAATTGATCATCATATAGTCTTCTTGTTGCCGTGTATAATGATCTCCTGGTTTTGCTCATTTCCCTCAGCATCAGCTCATGTAAGTCTTTCTAGACCTTTCTGAAATCATCCTGATGGTCATTTCTTACAGAGCAATAATATTCCATAACATTCATATACCACAACTTATTCATCCATTCCCAACTGATGGGTATCTACTCAGTTTCCAGTTTCTTGCCACTAGAAAGAGAGGTGCCACAAACATTTTTGCACATGCGAGTTCCTTTCTTTTTTTGGGGATATAATGCCAATAGAAACACTGCTCGATCAATGACTATGCACAGTTTGATAACTTTTAGAACATAGTTCCAAATCGCTCTCCAGAATGGTTGGATCCATTCACACTTCTGCCAACAATATATTAGTGTCCCAGTTTTCCCACATCCCCTTCAACATTGGTCATTATCTTTTCCTGTCATCTTAACCAGTCTGACAAGTATGCAGTAGTATCTCAGAGTTGCCTTAATTTGCACTTCTCTCAAAGATAGTGATTTGGAACACCTTTTCATATAACTATAAATGGTTTCAGTTTCTTCATCTGAAAATTGTCTGTTTGTTTTCTTTGACCATTTATCAATTGGAGAATGACTTGAACTTTTAAAAATTTGAGTCAATTCTCTATATAGTTTAGAAATGAGGCCTTTATCAGAAACTTTGAATGTAAAAATATTTTCCTAGTTTATTACTTCCCTTCTAATCTTGTCTGCATTCATTTTGTTTGTACAAAAGCTTTTTAACTTAATATAATCAAAATTATCTATTTTGTTATCAATAATGATCTCTAGTTCTTCTTTGGTCACAAATTCCTTCCTCCTCCATAGATCTGAGAGGTAAACTGTCCTATGTTCTTCTAATTTGTTTATAATATCATTCTTTATGTCTAGATCATGAACTCATTTTGACCATATCTTGGTATGCAGTGTTAGGTGTGCATCAGTGCCTAGTTTCTGCCATACTAGTTTCCAATTTTCCCAGCAGTTTTTGTCGAATAGTGAATTTTTATCACCATTGATTCTTAAGTTTTATTCTTCATCTTCAATCTCCACCTTGTCAGTACTGCATGTAATGACAATTCTGTCTGTCCATCATCTACCTCAGGTTTCTCTATGTACTATTGGAGTCTACTAGGTGAGAATGGATAGGACAAAGAATATGGAGCTAGGGATATCTGAGGTCAAATCCTATTTAGACACTTACTGCTATTTAGACACTTACTAGTTATATGACCTGTATAAATCACCTTATATCTGTGCCTCAGTTTCCTCATTTGTAAAAGAAAGATAATAATACCTACTTCACTGGCTTGTAATTAGGGTCAAATGAGGTAAAATATGTAAAGCCCCATTCCATCTTTAAACAATATATAAATGTGAGTTATTTTTCTTTATTGTTATTATTATTATTATTTCCTTTGAGGCTAAAGGGTGGATCAAATTATTTTTAGTATATCAGAGTACTTAAAAGGGAGTAGAATGCCCCTCAAAATCAAAAAAGAAAAACTACCATTAAAGTCTTCTTTTTTCCAAAATACATTGAAACTACAACTTTCCTTTTTTTTTTTTCCTGATGGTGATTTTTGAAATTTCTAGTTTTTATTCTCACTTGCAGAGTTTATTTTTTCTTTGTAGGTACCATCTTTCTTATGTGTTGCCTTAATCATGTCCTCTCTGCACATAATCCTTTTAAAAATAATAATTTAATTTAATTAAAAATTTTGTTATTTCTAATTTTCTTTATGAATCATGTTGAGAGAAAAATCAGAACAAAAGGGAAAAACCATGGGAGAGGGGAAAAAACATTTAAAAAAAAAGCTAATATAGCTTGTGTTGATTTGCATTCAATCTTTGTAGTTCTTCTTCTGGATGCAGATGGCATTTTCTGACCAAGTTTTTATTGGGATTACTTTGGATCTCTGAATCACTAAGAACCAAGTCTTTCATGGCACATTCTTGCTATTACTGTATACAATGTATTCTTCATTCTGCTTGTGTCACTCAGCATCAGTTCATGTAAATCTTTCCAGGCCTTTTAAAAATCCCCTCGTTCATAATTTTTCATAGAACAATAACATTCCATTACCTTCTTATACCAAAACTTATTTAGCCATTCCCCAATTGATGGGCATCTACTCCTTTTCCAATTCTTTGTCACCATAAAAAGAGCTGCTACAAACATTTTTGCACATGTGGGTCCTGTTCCCTCTTTTATGATTTCCTTTGGATACAGACCCAGTAGTGGCACTACTGGCTCAAAAACTATGCATAGTTCATAGCCCTTTTAGGCACGGCTGCAAATTGCTCTCCATTGGATCAGTTCACAACTCCACCAAGAATGTATTAATGTTCCAGTTTTCCCACATTCCTTCTAACATTTATCATTTTCTTTTCCTGTCATCTTTGCTCATATGAGAGGTGTGAGGTAATATTTCAGAGTTGTTTTAATTTGAATTTCTCTAATCAATAGTGTGTTAGAGCATTTTTTCTTATGACTATAGATGACTTTAATTTCATCATATTAAAATTGTCTGTTCATATCCTTTGACCATGTATCAGTTGGGAATGACTTGTACTGTTATAAATTTGATATAGTTCTTTATAAATTTTAGAAATGAAACCTTTATCAGAAACACGGGCTGTAAAAATTTTTTCCCCAGCTTTGTACTATTTCCTTTTTAATTTTGTTTGTGTTGGTTTTGTTTGTGCAAAATCTTTTTCATTTAATGTAATCAAAGTTATCCATTTTGTATTTTATAATGTTCTCTTGCTCTTCTTTGTTCATAAATACCTCCCTTCTTCAAAAATCTCATAGGTAAATTATTGCTTGCTCTCCTAATTTGCTTATGATATCACCCTGCATGCCCAAATCATTTACTCATTTTGATCTTATTTTGGCTTGAAGTATGAGACGTAGGTCTACAATGAGTTTCTCACATATTATTTTCCAGTTTTCCCAGCAATTTTTGTGAAATAGTGAGTTCTTATCCCGGAAGTTTGAGTTTGGGGGTTTACAAAATATTAGATTACTTTAGTCATTGATTATTGGGTCATGTGTTTCTAACCTATTCCACTGATCTACCACTCAATTTCTTAGCTAGAACCAAATGTTTCTGATGACTGCTACTTTATAATGGGGTTTTAGTTCTAGTACTGGTAAGTCACCATCTTTTTTTTTCATCAATTCCTTGATATTCTTGTTCTTCCAGTTGAATTTTTTTTATTGTTTCTAGCTATGTAAAGTGATTTTTTTTGGCAGACCAACTTAGGCAGAATTGTCATTTGTATTATCTTACCTCTACCTACTTTTGAACAATTGATATCTGACTTTATTTGTGTGAGAAGTGTTTTGTAATTCTGTTCATATTATTCCTGGGTTTGTTTTGACAAGTAGACATTCAAATATTTTATTTTGTCTACATTTATTTTAAATGGAATTTCTCTTTTCATCTCTTGTTACTGGGCTTTGTCAGTAATATATAGGAACACTGATGATTTGTGTTAGTTTATTTTATATCTTGAAATTTTGATAAAGCTGTGAATTGTTTCCAGTAGATTTTTGGATGGTTTTCTAGGATTCTCTTAGCATATCATCATATCTTCTTCAAAGAGTCATAGTTTTATCTCCTTCTTCCTATTCTAATTCTTTTAATTTATTTTTCTTTTCTTAATGTTTATCATTAAGATAAGTAGCAACATTTCTAGAACAATGTTGAATAATTGGTGATAATAATGGGAATCCTTGTTTCAACCCTGATTTTATTGGGAATGTATCCAGCTTCTCTCCATTAAAAATAAATCTTGCTGTTGGGTTTAGATAGTTATTGCTTATTATTTTAAAAAAGATCCCCTTTATCCCTATGCTCTCTAGTATTTTAAATAGGAATGGGTGTTGTATTTTGTCAAAAGCTTTTTCTGCACATATTGAGATTATCATGTGATTTCTGTTGGTTTTATTATTGATATGGTCAATTATGGCAATTGTTTTCCTGACATTGAACTACCTCTGCATTACTGTTATAAATCCCACTTGGTCATAGTATATTATCCTGTAGATGAGTTGTAATCTTTTTGCTAATATTTTATTTCATTTTTCTTGCATTAATATTTTTTAGGGGGATTGGTCTGTAATTTTCTGTTTTGGCTCTTCCTGGTTTAGATATCAGTACCATATTTGTGTCAAAAAGAATTTGGCAGGATTCCATCTTCAGCTATTTTTCCAAATAGTTTACATAGTATTGGAATTAATTATTCTTTAAGTGTTTGGTAGAATTTGCTTATAAATTTGTCTGGCCCTGGAGATTCATTCTTAGGGAGTTAATTGATGGCTTGTTCAATTACTAAAATGGTTCGATTTAAATAATTTAATTCCCTTTCTGTTTAATCAGGGCAATTTATATTTTTGTAAATATTCTTCTATTTTGGTTAGATTGTTAGATTTGCTGCTATAGAACTGGGCTAAATACTTTCTAATTGTTGCTTTATTATTTTTTCAATTGGTGGATTTTTTAATCTTTTCATTTTCAATACTGGTGATTTTTTTTTTTTTTTTTTTTTTTGTTGTTGTTGTTGTTTCATTTTTCTAGTCAAATTAGCCAAAGGTTTATCTATTTTGTTGGTTTTTTTCATAAAACCAACACTTAGTTTTACTAATTAGTTCAAGTTTTCTTAGTTTTAATTTTATTTATCTCTCCTTTGCTTCTGGATTATGGTATTCCAGGCTCTCTGATCCTTTATTGTAGATCCTGGGTAATCCTGACAGCATTTCCTTGACATTTTTTTTCTGTCAGCTTGCAGTATTTCTTCCTTGAGATTGTAATTCTGGAGTCTGTCATACTGTTCCTTGGGGGTTTTCCTTCTGGGATATCTTTCCAAAGGTTATCAGTGGATCCTTTTAATGATAATTTCTCCTTTATTTCTAGAATATTGGGGCAGTTTTTCTTGAATATCTTGAAGAATGCTGTCCAGGCTCTTTTTATGGTCATGGCTTTCAGGTAAACTAATAATTTTTAAATTGTCTCTTCTGGATTTATATTCCAGGTTTGATGTTTTCCCATTGAAGTATTTTACATTTTCTTCCATTTTTTCATTCTTTTTAGTTTGTTTTATTGATTCTTGCTGTCTCATGGAATCATTAGCTTCCATTTGACTCATTCCAATTTTTAACATGTGATTTTCTTTAGTTAGATTATTTAAAGATCTCTTTTTTGATTTTGTTAATTTTACTTTTGAAGCTGTTTTCTTCAGTGGATTTTTTTTTTTTTGGCATTTTGGAATTTTTAAAGAATTGCCTTCTTGTCCAAGCTGTTGACTTTCTCTTTCATATTTCTTATTTCTTTTCATTTTTTCTTCTACCTTTCTTCTTTGCTTTTAAAAGTCTTGTATGAGCACTTCTGAGAAGCCTCTTTGGGCTTGAACCCAGTTGATATCACACTTTGACATTTCCTCTGTGGGCATTTTTTCTTCATCTGAGTTAATGTTTTGATCTTCTCTGTCATCATTGTAGTTTTCTATGTTCAAGGTTCTTTTCTGTTTCTTGCTCATTTTCTTTCTTCTTCTTTTAGTATTACCTCTCTTTTTTACTTTTATGGTTTACCTTTGCTCCTGGGGTAAAAAGGGTACTGTCCCAAGCTTTCTGTGCAGCTCTGAGCCTTGGCTTTGAACATAGGGGCCCCTTTTGTTTTTAGGAGGATAGCTTTGCCTGTTTTTTATAGGAAACAGTGTGGTTTCCAAGAACTTGCCTTCAGAGCCGGCACTGGAAGCTGCCCCAATGGATTGATCCTCTACTGAGTCAGAATGAAAGGTCTTGCACATCTGCTTTGATTAAAACCCTCTTACTGGCTTTCCTAGACCTTGTCTGAGCTAGGCTGAATATTCTTTTTTCATCCAGTGAGATTCACCTTTCTTGAAGTTTTTCTACTATATCTTGAATTGGAGAATGGTTTCATTCCATTAGACTCTATTCAGATTCTTGATTTCATGTGATTTTTGAGGGAAACTGAGGGAGCTTGAGCAACTTCCAGCCTTCATTCCACCATCCTGGCTTCACCCCTTGAAGTCTCTGCACAACGTCCTTATAGATTCACTGATTACTAAATAAAATACAATTTGCTTAGGTTTAAGTTGAACGATCCTCCACAATGTGATATCACTTCTTATGTTTCCAAAAGTTAACCATGACATTACTAAATTATTGGAATACATGGAAGAGCTGTTGGAATACACGGAAACCACCTGACAGTGGCTGCTAGAGATCCAATCCAGAATGGATCTCGTCTTATGAGAGGATGATACAAGGAGACTGAGAGGCAGATGCTGTTCTCTGACCTTTCTGACTGAGAGGCTGTTGTGTTGTTTGACCTCTCTCCTCTTCTCTCTGCCTCCAATTTATTCCATTCCCAGTTCATAACATCCATGTCAGCAAAGGCTGCCTTGCAAATCCTTTACATGTTATGATTCACAGCTGTGGAGCCTCTTGGAGAATTGACCTGTCCCATAACACTAAAGAGCATGATGAGCAGGATCCCTAGAGATGAAGGGGATCCAAGGGAAGTTAGACGATGGAAGCAATTAACCATAATCAGGAATAAAGCCATATGTGAACTCCAGAAAAGCAAGTAATTGTAGAAAACTGAGAATGTTTTTTATCAAATGTTATATTTTGTTGCTTCCCTAAATGCAAAAATGCACCCTGAACTCTAGATTTCACCTTTTACACACTTCATTGTACATTCTTATAATTTTATTTTTAACCTTGTTTTTGTTTCAGAAATCACTGACCAATTCTGGACCTTCAGTTCTACAACAGGTATTGCCAATTACTGATCTTGAGGTAAAGTGTCTCATTGGTCCATGATGATCTTCCTTTTGCCTTACTAGAAACTTCTGGTTTCACCATCCAACTAAAGTTAGGTTGTTTTGATCTTCAGACAGAGATTCTTCACTGAGCAATTAAAGGCATTTTTTTTTTTTTTGATGTATAGGTATAGATCATCCACTTAGTCATGACAGAGCACTCTACTTCTACTAACAGTTTTTGAAACTTTGCTTTATGAATTCTATATTCTATTTGGTGCTTTGATTTATGGTTCTGCCAGCAAATAGATACTTCAGAATCATTACTCCAGGATTAAAATAAAAAGTATTGTTGTTTTACAGGCCCTTTAGTAATTGCTTTTTATGTGCATCAGTTTCTATGGGTTAATAAGTGACCAAATTATTTTTTCTATCAAGTTATTATTGCCAGAGAGAGCTTAATATAGATCTATTATCAAATCTAAGGCTTGACCTCATGGGATCCCTTTTGTTTTTCCTATCTCCTGCCCCTTTGTCTAAACTATTTTTTCAAACACTCCAAGATATAACAAAGGCAAGCACATCTTAGTTTAGAGAGGAAAAAATGAATTATAAAATTATAGATAGATAATTTAAAAAGTTTTAAAAGGAGCAGGAAACTCCTAAAGATAAACAATGATAGAAAATGGTTGAGGATGATGGAAAGGAAGTAAAAGGAGTGAATAGGGAAGAAAAACATTGTTAGTTTTTGAAGGTTCATGATTTTCTTATTTTTAAATCAGAATGATTTCTAGATATATTCCACATACACTCACTCACAATTACCTCTCTCTGCAGTATTGTTTTTTATAAGAACAAAAGTACTTTAGTTATTCTGATGCATTTGTCTGATAGCACACTTCACATTTTTGGTTCCTTAATTCTTAAGTTAAAGGATAGAAATTAATTTCATTATCTTTCTCGAAGGCCATAATTGATCAATATAATGACATATCATTTTGTTTTCTTTTCTTGTTCTTTTCATTTACTTTGTTCTATTCACTAGATTTGTTATTATATTGGTTCTGCTTATTTCATTCTGGATCTGTTCATATAAGTTTTCTTATGCTTTTCTGAAGTCTTATAATCATAATTCATGTTCATAACCGACAATATGTTTAATCACCTGAATGGACACCCATTTTTTTATTTTTATTTTTTTATTGCCACAAAAAATACTTCAATAAATATTTTGCTACATGCTCACAGAATCATTTTTTTTTAACAAGGATTCTTTTATGAGTTTGATAAGTTTTACAAACACAAAGGTATGTTTTTTCCACCCATCTTGATGTGTATATTTAATAGCAAAATTATCCCTAAATAAATGATTTTGGGGTAGCATAGCATTCATATGACTGAATTGAGAGAAAATTTGCATTCAAGAAATATATTTAGAGAAAATCTATATTAAAGGACAATGTGAACAACCCACAGACATCTTTGGATTAAGTTTCCCCAGGAGGTAAAAAAGAATGTATTGTTCAGTCAAATTTATGTATCAATTCAGGGGGTAATATGACAATCTTCATCATTGCTTCCCTTTCATAAAAAAATTTCCATTTTTGCATAGGAAAAGTTTTACCTCTGACCACTGCTAAGGATATTCCCTTCTTGGGGTGGGAAGAACTGATGTGTGTTTCCAGCATGATGATCACTGGGAGCAAGTTATTGTCCATTATCTCCTCTTCTAAATCTCTTCTTTGGGTTTGTTGAGTTTAGTAATGATTAAGGATATAAAAATATAATATTGGAATATTTACCCATATACTCATTTAGCTAACAAAACATTTTTGATGTTAAGTGCTATGCACTTATTTGATTGGAGGAGAGTAATTTGAAACCCTTATCTATGAAGTTATAATTAGGAAAGGGGATAATGAAAAACAGCATATAATATCAGATATTTTTAATATCTGATTTTGAAGAATATATTTTCTTTTTACTTTTTTGTTCATCCTTCCTTAGAAGAGGGAAAGGAAGAAATGTGGTAGAAATTATAAATGTCATAAAATAAAAAATATATATTAATTATAATTTATTTTTTAAAAAATTAAACTGGAGAGTAGCCAGTTTACATGCCTGTATATCTCAGCAAAATTTATTTCTAATTTTTTTTGGCCATTTTTAGGAATTGATTTCATATTACTTGTTCAAATAAGACTCTTCACTACAAGTGCTATAAATTATTCCTCTTTGCATCTTCATAACAATGCTAATCCAAATCTATAAGAAAGGGAAGTTGAACTGCTAATACATAAAAAATATAATGAAAGAAAAGAGTGAAAATATTTTGCTTTTATATCTATCTATATAATATGCATTATATATAAAATTTAGCTATATATAATGCATATTTACACATATTAATTTTCTAAGAAAAGCTTATTAATTTACATTTCACAGAAGAGGGATGACCCATTCAATAATAAACATTTAAATAAACAAACATTGTATACATCAAATTAAAAGTTATATAAATCACAAACCAAGAGCAATGAACTGAATCATGACAGTAACAATTTAATGAATCCTGCAGGAGGATATAGTTAATCTTTCTTTCTGACTTTGACTTTCTTGAGATATATATCCAATATTGTGATCTCTGGGTAAAAATCAAATGAGCAATTTAGTCACTTTATTTTTATATATAATTCCAAAAAACTTTCCAAAATGTTTTGATCTATTTATAGCTTTGCCAACAGCATTGCTTTTCCATAGTTCTTTTAACATTTATTAACTTTGTCATTTGTCATCTTTCAATTTCCTGGAAATTAGGTGACATATTAGAATGGTTTTGATATATATTTTATTATTTTTTAAGATTATGAATAATCTTTGACATTGTTAATAGTTGCAATTCTTTTGAGAAATGTGTGTTTGTATCATTTGAATACTTATCCAGTGGGGAATAGCACTTGTCCTTATGTATTTGTGTTAATTACCTATTTATATTGGAAAACCATATGTTGTAAGAGACATTTATGGCAAAGATATTTTTCCCCAATTAAAAATTTCTCTTCTTTTTCCTACCTTCATTAATGTTCAGTTTCATTCAATTTCATGTCATCAAAATAATTTCTTTTATCACTTATGCTAACTTCTATTCTTTGTAAAGTTAATGATTCTTCTTCAAGCCATAGTTGTAGAAAATACTTCTCCCCTCCCTATCTCCCCCCCGATTTTCCTACATTTAAAAATGGTATAGCTTTTTATATCTAGGTTACATGTCAATTAGATACTGATCTAAACCTATTTTTGCCAAATGCTTTTCAGTTTTCTCAGCAGTTTTTATCAACTAAGGATTCCAACCCCAGTACTTTATGTTCTTGGATTTACTGAATTAAGAAGATAATTTTGCATTCATAAGGAGCTGGTTTATCATGAGATGTGTAGAAAATGGAAGCATGAGCAGGTTAACAAAAATGAGTTTAAAAGAATTTGTTGTTCCTGGAAAGGATATATCCATAAATACCTGGAATCATGTTAACATGGAGTTGGAAGTTAAGAACAATAAAAAGTGATTTTAAAAATCTATGTTGGTATCAGGAGCAAGATCAAAGATGGGATAATACTGCTTTTAAGGGATATGCAATAACAAATCAGGAACATATCAGAAAGGTAGAACTACTCAATTCTTCTTTTCTTCCCTTTCTATTTTTTCTTCTGTTACTACTACAAAAAAGCAAACAAATTCTTAGATTGAGAAGAACAGAACTGCTTTGGTTCTGTTGTTAAAAAGCTAAGATTTGAGAAGATGATTAATATCCAGAATTCCAGTCATCAGGGTCCAATAAAATTGAGCCTGGTTATTTGAACCTTCAATATCTCTGGGTACTGAAAAGCAATATCTCAGGGTACTAAAAACTGATAGATTGTTGATCCACTCTCAGCAATTTTAGAAAAATTATCAAAAAAAAGATAAGAGTATATTCTGCTTTTAAAGCATTGAAATATTTCTGATACTTTATGTGATATAAATGGTGCTACAAAATGAACCTAAAATTGCTTGGCCTTATAGAATTTGAGGCATGAAAGTGATATTCTTAGGTACAATAATGGCAGGCATAACTGATTTCTATCTTTTTTTTCCTCCCTTCCTCTGTAAGCTCAGCGCTCATTACAGTGCCTGGTACATAATAGACCTACAATAAATGCTACTTGACTAACTGATTTGTCTTTCACCCTTGAACTAATTCCTCAGAAGGAATGAAGGCAACTTTCTTTTCTTTTCTTTTTTTTTAATAACTTTTTATTGATAGAACGCATGCCAGGGTAATTTTTTACAGCATTATCCCTTGCATTCACTTCTGTTCCGATTTTTCCCCTCCCTCCCTCCACCCCTTCCCCCAGATGGCAAGAGTCCTTTACATGTTGAATGGGTTGCAGTATATCCTAGATACAATATATGTGTGCAGAACCGAACAGTTCTCTTGTTGCATAGGGAGAATTGAATTCAGAAGGTATAAATAACCCGGGAAGAAAAACAAAAATGCAAGCAGTTTATATTCATTTCCCAGTGTTCTTTCTCTGGGTGTAGCTGCTTCTGTCCATTTTTGATCAATTAAAGCTCTTTTTATCGAAGAGGTCCACTTCCATCAGAGAAGGCAACTTTCAAGAGAAACATATTTTGAACTTTGGAGATAAAGAACTGGATCTCCAATTTCTAGCTGAATTTTGTTGTCTAGATTCCATTTTCTGAATACAAGTCTGAGATGAGGGTTCTTAAGAACAAATATTCCATGAGGATTCTACAATTCCCCAAATCTTGAAATATTTTGAGTTCAAGCCCTAGACTATCTATAAGTAGATTACATCATGGAGCCTCATGCTGAAAAAATTGAATCATCAACAGAGGATTTTCTAACAGCTGAAATGCTAAATCCATGCCAAGGTTTATCAGAAATCTAGGCCTTGATAACTGATTTTGTTATGAATTTCAGGGTTGATATGAATCAGAATTATTTGCTCAAGCATCTCAAAATATCTTTATCTTTTTGTTTTTTCATTTTTTTGTGGACTTTCATGAATATTTTTCATTTTATACAATTTCTGTGGTGGATAAAATAAGGTCTGATTCATGCCCATTTTTTAAAGGAAGAAATTTAGTAGGAATATATATAAATACTAAATATGGGCTCAGCTACACAAATATGGGAAGGATGAGCCATGCTTAGGTAACAGATTTTAATGAACTATAAGTAAAGCCTGAGTCAATAGCATGGTACTGAAATCCCTCAAAACTAACATACCTTTAGGGTGCAATAAATATGGTATAATATTCAGAGTTCTGTGCAATATTTCTTTTTTAAAATAGTATTTTATTTTTTCAAATATATGTAAAGATTGTTTTCAATATTCATTTTTTTAAGGCTTTGTGTTTCAATTTTTTCACCCTCCCCCA
The DNA here is from genome assembly GCF_016432865.1 of Antechinus flavipes. Classification (NCBI taxonomy): domain Eukaryota; kingdom Metazoa; phylum Chordata; class Mammalia; order Dasyuromorphia; family Dasyuridae; genus Antechinus; species Antechinus flavipes. The sequence continues at coordinate 222,323,139 of NC_067398.1, read as the reverse complement.
TTGTCTCTTCTCTCCCCAAGACAGCAAGCAATCTGATATAGGTTAAATATGTGTGATTCTTTTAAACATATTTCTATATTTGTCATGTTGTTCAAGAAAAATTAGAACTATAAGAAAGAAAAAACAAAGGTGAAAATACTATGCTTCATTCCACATTCAGTCTCCATTCCATATTCAGTTCTCTTCTCTGGATGCAGATGACTCTCCATCAAAAGTCAGTTGGAATTTCCTTGAATCACTGCATTGTTGAGAAAAGCCATCAGAGTTGGTCATCACATTATCTTGTTGTAACTGTATACAGTGTTCTCTTGGTTTTGTTCATTTCACTTACCATCATTTCATGTAAGTCTTTCTAGACTTTCTTGAAATCAGCTTGATCATTATTTCTCATAGAACAATAATATTCCATTACATTCATGTATCATAACTTAGTCAGCCATTCCCCAACTAATGGGCATCCTCTCAATTTTCAGTTACTTGCCACTACAAAAGGGCTGCTATAAAAAATTTTTTTTTCTGCAGTATTTTTTTCCTTTATTGTTTTATTTTTTCTGGTTATACATATATATATATATATTTTTTTTTTTTAATATACATTTCTTTGTGAATCATGTTGGAAGAGAAAAATCAGAACAAAAGGGAAAAACTACAAGAGAAAAAAAAAAGTAAACATAGCATATGCTGATTTACATTCAATCTCCATAGTTATCTTTCTGGATGCAGTTATGTTTTCTATCCAAAGTTTATTGGGATTGCCTTGTATCACTGAGCCACTGAAAAGAAACAAATCTTTCATATTTGATCATTATTGTATAGTACTTCTTAAAAGGATAATGATAAATTAGAATTAATCTGGAGGACAAGAAGGATAGCAAAAGGAACAGCAATCATCATGTAAACAAGCACATATTGTTAATAAAATAACAAATTTTAAAAGTTTATTATATGTCAGATTAGTACTGAATATTTATAATGTCTGGGCTAATTCTCTGGAGGGCCTCAGGATCAGTCAAAGTCAGGATCAATCAAATTTCTTGGTCTTTAGGGGAGATGTGAAGGAGGCAGGCAAGCCAAAAATGAATCCTGGACTCTGGAGTTCAGAGCCTCAAGCCTCTCTCCTCCTCATCCTGCAGCCCAGTGACTCTGACTTCTCCCTCAGCCCTCCAATCCTTGCCTCTGATTACCTCACCACCACACATTCAGCAAGCACCAGTGGTGAGGAGAGCCATCACATTACCATCTCATCTAAATATATGTATATAAAACCATTATCTCACATCAAATAGCCAATTAGCCTTAAGTGCCCTGCAGTCTCAGATTCAAGTACACCTTTTCAGAGTTTCACCCCTTTATAAATACTAGGGATACAAATAGAATAAGAATAACAATAACAATGCAAAAAAGTTCCTGCATTCAAGAAGCTTTCATCCTAAAGTAATAAAACATATAAATGGTACATAAAAAGTAAGGGGTGGTAGATGGGGCAGGGAAAGTATTTGCATGGAGGAATTGTGAAGGAAAGAACTTGGATAATTAGAAGCAGGACTTGGAGAAAAATAATGGAACAGATTTGGTTGTCTTGAGTCCATTCTTTTACAATGGAATTTCCCAGAAGAAATATTTTGTCAGAGGAAAGAGGCACAAGTGCCTAAGGATTTTCCATAATTAGATGATTGGTGGAGTCTTTCAGGGAGAGAAGACTGCTGGATAATGGTGATAGAACAGTAGGGTATGGGCTGCGAGGAGAGTCTGATCTTCCCTCGCTGCTAGATCAGAAAAAGACTGAGCTTCCGAGTCAGGATAATAGTCTTTACAGGGCTGGTAGCATTCCACAAACATCTGATACAACATTGACATAAGGAGCCAAGAAAAACTAGACACACTAAAGATAAATAGATTCAAGATTCTATAAGGAGCCCACAGAAACTCTACCTGAAAAATAACTTCTATTTAAGAGTACTTTCTGGAAAATCCGACAAAGGGAAGCAAAACACTTATCCCTTTGCCAAATATGCTTTTAACTTGAACCCAATTTTTTTTGAATTTAGTACTTATACAAAAGTGTGAACACTAACTTTTGGGAGTAAAATATTCCAATTACAGCATCATTTATTGATATGTATTGTTTGTATTTTGATATGTTTGCATGTTTGAATTGTTTGTATCTTTGATATGCATTGATATATTGATAACAGTATCATGTAATCATGATCATGTAACAGTAATCATGAATTAAAGTTTATAATAGCAGAATATCAAGTTATAGCATTAGAGACATATTCTCTCTCTTCAGGTTACCCTAAGACTCTGGGGGAATAAATTAAACAGCCTTGCTCTGGGGAAGCAACCTGACAATGCCTGGAGTGATTGGGAAAGGAGATGCAGAAGCATGTGCTATATTAATTATGGCAAAAATACTGCCATAGTATGTGCCATATTATTAAAGAAATTGAAGAGTAGGCATAGGTGAAGAAAAAACAAAGTTATTACTACATGGTGATGGCATGAGAGTTTACTTAGAGAATTTTTGATATTTAATTAAAAATGAAATAAGTAAAGTAAGTAGTATGTTATAAAATAAACTTACAAAATTTATCACCCTTTCTGTATACTTTCAACAAAATGCTGTAAGAAGAGACAGGAAAAAATAAAAATGACTATCTGCCAATATACACAAAGGAAATTATATGAATAAAATTGCAAAACATTCTTTATTGATATAAAGACGAAAATATGGTAAAGTATTTGTAATTTTTTTATTATACCTTTTTATTTACAAGATATATGCATAGGTAATTTTTCAGCATTGACAAATGCATAACTTTTTGTTCCAATTTTTCCTCTCCTTTCCTCACTCCCTCCTCCAAATGGCAGGTAGACAAATACATGTTAAATATATTAAATACCATATATGTATACATATCTATACAGTTATTTTGCTTCACAAGAAGAATCAGACTTTGAAACAATGTACAATTAACCTGAGAAGGAAATAAAAAATGCAAGTAGACAAAACAGAGGGATTGGAAATGCTATGTAGTGGTTCACACTCATTTCCCAGAATTCTTTCTCTAGGTGTAGCTGGTTCTATTCATTATTGAACAAATGGAACTGATTTGGTTCATCTCATTGTTGAAGAGAGCCACATACTTCAGAATACATCCTTATACACTATTGTTGTTGAAGTATATAATGATCTCTTGGTCCTGCTCTTTTCACTTAGCATCAGTTCATGTAAGTCTCTCCAGGCCTTTCTGAAATCATCCTGTTGGTCATTTCTTTCAGAACAATAATATTCCATAACATTCATTTACCACAATTTATTCAGTCATTCTCCAATTGATGGTCATTCACTCAGTTTCCAGTTTCTAGCCACTACAAAGAGGGCTGACACAAACATTTTTGCACATACAGGTCCTTTCACTTCTTTAAGATCTCTTTGGGATATAAGCCCAGTAGTAACACTGCTGGATCAAAGGGTATGCACAGTTTGATAACTTTTTGAACATAGTTCCAAATTGCTCTCCAGAATGGTTGGATGTATTCACAATTCCACCAACAATGTACCAGTGTCCCAATTTTCCCACATCCCCTCCAACATTCACCATTATCTTTTCCTGTCATCCTATGCATTTCTATGATTAATAATGACTTGAAGCATCTTTTCATATGGCTAGAAATAGTTTCAATTTCTTCATCTGAAAATTGTCTGTTCATATCCTTTGACCATTTATCAATTGGAGAATGGCTTGATTTCTTATAAATTAAAGTCAATTCTCTTTTGGAATGAGGCCTTTATCAGAACCTTTAATTGTAAAAATGTTTTCCCAGTTTATTGTTTCCCTTCTAATCTTGTCTGCATTAGTTTTGTTTGTGCAAAAGCTTTTCAATTTGATATAATAAAAATTTTCTATTTTGTGATCAATAATGATCTCTAATTCTTCTTTGGTCACAAATTCCTTCCTCCTCCACAGGTCTGAGAGGTAAACTATCCTATGTTCTTTTAATTTATTTATAATTTCATTCTTTATGCCTAGATCATGAACCCATTTTGACCTTATTTTGGTGTATGGTATTACGTGTGGGGCAATGCTCAGTTTCTGCCATACTAATTTCCAATTTTCCCAGAAGTTTTTGTCAAACAGTGAATTCTTATCCCAAAAGCTGGATCTTTGGGTTTGTCAAGAACTAGATTATTAAAGTTATTGATTATTTTGTCCTATAAATCTAACTTATTCCATTGATTAACTAGTCTATTTCTTAGCCAATACTAAATGGTTTTGGTAACTTTCTGCTTTATGATATAGTTTTAGATCTGGTATAGCTAGGCCACCTTCATTTGATTTTTTTTTTCATTAATTAAACTTAGGAAGATGAGTCCAAACTCAGAACTCTATCCAGCTAGCTACCCACATATAAGTTTACTATATATATATATATCATATGTTGCCTCCTCGAGGAAAGAGACTATTTAGCATGTAACTTGGTATAAAGTAAATACTTAATAACATCTTGATGATTGGTTGAGTGATTTTACATGAACAAAGTCAGTGCTGTTAGAATTAAAAGTAGTTAATTGATTTGAAAATGCAGTCAACCTAACTTTGAAAGTTCTAATTTATAAATCATATAAGAAATTAATATAACCACATAAGAATAAGAGACTTTGTTCATTAGACAAATGGTTTACATTGTTGGTGAAGTTATGACTTAATTCAAGCATTACATGACACACTTTGGAAGTATACCAAAAAAAAAAACCCAAAACAAAAAACACACAAAAAATAATCTCTGTATACAAGCTTTGACATAGAAATATAGCAACTAGACATATCTCCCAAGAGTCAAAGTTAGAGAGATCTCATATATGCTTTCCTTCTCCTACACCTCGATGTGAATGCTTGTTGATCAAAAATGACTGAATATGAATAAAATGAATATCATTGCATTATAAGAATGACAAATGTGAAGAATTCATAAAAATCTTCTGACATGCATTAAGTGATGCAGGACAAAGTAAGCAAAATCAAAAGAACAATTTATGCAATGATGGCAATTTTAAAATGATATTATAAGGCTTTAGAACTGTAATAGATAAAAAAGTCATAATTCCAAAAGACTGAGGGTGAAACATGTATTCTGCCACTGGGCAAAGAGATAGTGAGTATTAGGTACAGAATGACACTTTTAATTTAGAATTAGTATACAATATAGTATACGATTAGATACAATTAGTCATTGACAATATTTTATTTTTCACCCCTTGTCTATGCTTATTTGTAATAAGAGGGAGATCTTTGAGGAGTACAGAGACAGTAAGAATTAATAATAACCTAGAGAAAGAAAAGGGAATTAATAAAACATTTTGAAAAAGGTTTGTGCAGAAGTTAAAAGTAAATATATTATGATTAAAGTCTTTTTCTTTGAATAAAAAGCATGTTATATTGTACATGGTTTTAGGCATTGATTTCGACTGTGTAAGTTTTTCTTTTTGCTTCCTCTCTGCTTTTCAATCTCATTTGGATTGAAAAGGTTTTAGTATATTTTTCATGGTTGCAGTATAGTTTAATTGATTTTCTAATTGTACATCAATATTATTATTTCTAGACTTACTGCAATTCCATACTTATTTCTTTCATTGAGTTATAAAGTTGCTCTTTAAGCAAATGTATCATGTCTAACATCTCCCAATTTAATTTTTTAGTATCATTAGATGTCTGCTGGCCTCATAGATTTTTGTCTAGTCTAGTATTTTTGGTGAAATATAGATGAGCCAATTGATTCTAATTCAAAATGCAAGTCATTCACCTAGTATTTGGCCAGTGATTACATTTGTACTTTATTTCTAGACTTTGCATTTCAGTTCCTTTGCCCATATTGACCAATTTTCTGCCAATTGCATCTTACATTTTTCTCCTGATCTACATGAAATTGGTTGCCTCCTTCACTGATTTCCAAGTAATACTGAATGGTACTCAAATATCATGTATTAATGCTGAGTAAATAGTATTATTGATTTTTTTTGGCATAGTTTCAACATGGTCTTGGGTCAATAAATGTCACTAATCTAAATTTTAAATCATTTTATTTCATTCTTAAGCATCATTACAAAAATATTTTTTTTCTTCTTCTGTTGCTTAATATCTGGAAAATATAAAACTATTAAATTTGTGACTAGATGCTTCAAATGAATTAAAATTCTTTGCATGAATGTTTATATGCACACATGTGTATATATAAGTGCATACTGATACAAAATGTGAACACATATGTTCATGCACACACATGCATATGCTAAACAATTGAACAACCTTTGAACTCATTCCAAATTTTTTCAATTTTTTTCAGAATATAAAGTAAAATTACATTTCTTTTAGAAAATAAAATCAAATTCTGGGCTCTCTTGTGCTTCTTATCACATGTCAAAACTTCTGGGTCCTTTTGAAAGAGGTTTAATTAATTTCTGTTCTATTATCAGTAACATTTGCAAGCTTGACCATTTTCCCCTCACCATTCCACCTATTACCTATGTGTTGAAAAGCATTCATATTCTGCTGTTGCAGTAGATAGTGTACTAGGATTGGCATTAGGGGGACCTGCATTCAAATATGATCTCAGACACTTACTAGCTGATATGTTCCCTGGCAAATCAGTCAACTATCTATTTGGCTATAAAATGGGGATAATAATGACATTTACTCATAGAGATAGTGTAAGGATCAAATGAGATTTTTTCTATGAAAATATTTATGTGCCAGGCATTTTTATAGGAATTATTTTATCCTTGTGAAGTAGGTGCTATTATCTATCTATCTATCTATCTATCTATCTACCTACCTACCTATCTAACTATCTATCTATTTGTCTGTCTGTCTGCCTATCTATCTACCCATCTCTCTCTCTATTGATATCTCTCATTTTCTGAATGTCTGTCAATCATTTATCTATTTATCCATCTATTCTTATTTCTTTTTTCTCCTGTTTCCCATCCTAAACATACTATAGTAGTGTTCTATCTTTTCTCATTGCCCAGTCAATGCATTTATGAGTTTTACATTAGAAGATTTAGATTATTCCATTTAACTCTGATTTCTTTATATTTTATTTATTATGAGAATATCAATATTGATAAGATTCATTTCTTGTAATATGTAAATTTACTGATCATAGAGGAAAGAAAGGAAGGAGGAGAAGAAGAAGAATGGAAAAACCATGTGTATTGCTGTCATGTCAGGCACTGTACAAAATATTTACAAGTATTATCTCATTTCAGACTCACAACAATCCTGGTAGGTAGGTTCTATTATCATCCTCATCTTATATGTAAGGAAACTGAGGCAAACAGAAGTTAAATAAATTGCACAGGATCACATAATAAGTGTCTGAAGTCCATATTTGAATTCATATCTTCCTGACTTTATGTCCAGAGCACTATCCATTGTGCCACCTTGCTGTTCATAAAGATTTCATAATTGGAGCACAAAGATGCTATGTATTCCTGATCTAGGTAGTATATGATTCATGATTCTTAATACTTTTTGTTTCCTTTTCTAACTATTTACAATGATTACTGTAGATAATGGAAAGAAATTACCTAGGACTGAAAAGATCTTTTTTCTCCTTGTATCATGATTAATTATAGTAAAAAAATTTCACTACTCATTGATCAAAATACTGGTCATGAAGCATTTCTGTTTAGTTAGATTAATCCTCAAATACCATATTGTTTATACATTGCTGTCTTAGCCTTTGAGAATCCAGGACCAAATCAATTGTAGTTGGAATATGAGAAGAAAGCAATGGAACTGGTGGAATTAATTCCATTGTGGAGAGGCAACAAGAAGCATCATTACATGGGGCACTTGATCATTACATCTTAAAGTGTTTATGAGGATCATAAAAATACTATGATGAAGATAATTTCAAGTTATGTATTCATCTGTTACAGAGGATAAAGATGAAGAGAATTCTAATGAAGAATTTGACAATATTCCCCAACTAAGCAAGTAAAAATATATTTGATACTTAATGATTTCAAAATTAAAATGTGTAGAGGGGAAAATATTGAAAAGTTTATTGGACTCTGTGTCAAGCTAAGGTCAAAATGGGTACATCATTTAAACATAAAGGGTGATACTGTAAGCAAACTAGGAGAGCAAGGGAGAGTTTACCTGTAAGATCTTTGGAGGAGAGGAATTTGTGACCAAACAAGAAATAGGGAATACTATGAAAGGCAAAATGAATAATTATTATTATATGCAAAGTACAGGCTAGTTCTCTGGAGGCCTTAGAATCAGCCAGAGTTAGGATAAGCAAAACTCCTTGATCTTTAGGGGGAGAAGTGAAAGAGATGGACAAAATTGCCAGGAGTTTTGCTAAGGATCCTTCCTTGATTCTAGAGTCCAGAATTACCATGAATCTCCATGATTTTCTTCTCCTTGTCCTGAGGCCAAGTGAAATTCTCTCACTTCTCTCACTCCACCCCCTAATCCTTACCTATAATTCTCTTAACCTAAGCATTGAGCTAGCATCAACTGTGAGAAGAGAAATTCCAAACATATGCTAATAAAGTTATTGTCCAATAGGCAATTAGCCTTAAGTGCTCAGCTGTCTGATTCAAGCACGCCTTTTAAGAGTTTCAGCCCTTTACAATTACATTAGATTAAAAAGAACTTGCATAAACAAAACCAATGGAGCCAATATTACAAGGGATTCAGAAATCTGGGAAGCAACTTTTACAGCCAGTGTTTCTGATAAAGACCTTGTTTCTAATATATATTTATGGAAAACAAAGCCAAATTTTAAAAATTACACATGATTTCCCAATTAACAAATGTCAAAGTATATGAACAGACAATTTTCAAAGGAAGAAATTAAGGCCATCAGAAGTCACATAAAAATGTTCTAAATTACTATTGATTAGAGAAATGCACATTGATATAATTCTGATGTACCACCTTAATCCTATCAGATTGATCAAAATGACAGGAAAAGATAATAATAAATGCTGGAGGGGATGTGGAAAAACTGAGATATTAATGCATTCTGGGACACTAATACATTGTTGGTAGAGTTCTCTATTCCAACCCTTCTGGAGATCAAGTTGGAACTATGTCTAAAAGACTATAAAACTGTATACACTTATAAAAGAGGAAAAAGGATCCATATATGCAAAAATATTTAGAACAGCTCTTTCTGTGGTGATAAAGAACTGGAAAACGAGTGAATGTCCATCAATTGGAAAATGGCTGCATAAGTTATAGTATACAAACACAATGGAAATCAATTGTCCTATAAGAAATGATGAACAGGCTGATTTAAGAAAAGCCTAGAAAAACCCACATGAAGTGATGCTAGCTGAAGTGAGAGGAACCAGGAAAACACTGTACACAGCAATAGCAAGATTGGATGATGATCAAGTATAATAGACTTCTTCTTAGCAATTCAGTGATTCAAGGCAATTCCAAAAAACCTTGCTTAGAAAATCTTGTCACTAGGACTATAGAGACTCAATGTGGATTGATGTGCATAATATTTTCACCTTTTTCCCCTTTTTGTTTTGTTTTTTTTTTCTTTCTCTTAGTTTTTCCCTTTTGTTCCAGTTTTTCTTCCCAACATTAGTCATATGGACATATTAAAAATAAATGTACACATATAACCTAAAAATAAAATAAAATAATAATAAAAAAATCAAAGTGTACTGGAAAATATGACCTTAGAAAACTAGACACCAAAAAGATTTTAAATTGTTTGAGAGCATCATGTCTATAGATTCTGATTACTTTTTTTTTTCCAATTAGAGATTCAACAGGTGTTAGACATGGTCAACACTGAATTTTACATATATATGAGACAGATAGAGACACAGGGACAACAACAGAGAGAGTCATACGGAGAGACAGAGAAATAGAAAAAGACAGAGACAGATATTTTGTTTATTTTTTAAAAAATTCAGTATCTGGTTATTGAAACAGAACTCATTATCTTGATAACGCCTATAGTCACTTTTTTCATCATTGAGAACAAAAGATCAAATCATCATCAAATTAGTATGAAGGATAAAGATTAATTTCATAATTTCAATAACTACATGAGAAAATGAGAAAAAAATTCCATGGACAAGTTGAACTGATACAAAGCACTAATTTCATCAAGACAGCTAGAATAGCACAGAAATTATCTCAGGGACTAATCATTCTATCTATTTGCCAAACTATGGAGGACTTGGTTGAAGATTATAAGCAGTACTATTTTCGTCATGAAAAGCAGTGATAGTGAAAACTTGCATGAGGGGGAGGAATGGTGTTTGAAGCCCCACTGTGTCACATTATCTCAGGGGAGTTGATAGATGAAACTGACAGGAGCATAAGAAATAGGAAAATGGAACAAATTTGTCAACAATCAATTTTCATCATTAGTGACAGATGAACATATTTGGATGGCAACACTTCAGGGGTTATTTGCTATTCAAGTAAGTTAAAATGTCACTGAAGAAGATAAATTCTGGAAAAGTGGTTTATCTAAACCAAGTAAATTATGAGGAAATTTATACTGGAAATGACAAAATCATGTAGGGTTTGAGGGGTCTTTTTATTTCAAGTATCATAATAAGATGATAATAATAAAATTAATTTTTAAAAATCATATAATTCCCTAAAGGTGATTGTGTAATAGCAATATCTACTGACCCATGTGTCTATTTTCTCACTATTATGAAATCTTTATGAGGATGACTTAAATAGGTACTGAGGATTAGCTTGATGAAAAAATGAGAAAGGAATAGAAAAGCTTTAAATCAGTCAGTCAGCCAAAAACTATTTATTACCCATTTCCAAAGTGCTATTTACAATGCTAAGTCCTGGATATACAAAGAAAGGCAAAAAAACCATGATTCTTGCTCTCAAGATAGATTATATTGCAACTGGGGAGACTACATGCAAATAATTATGCATATGCAAAATATGCAGTGTAAAAGGAAATTAATTTCAAGGGGAAATGAAGGGGATTGGGAAAGGGCTGTTGCATAAGGTGATATTTGAATTGAATAAGAAAAAGCCAAGCAATCCCATGAAAGTGTTTTCCAGTCAGGAGATACAGCCAATGAAAACGCATAAGATTGGGGAGTGGGATGGTGGGGAAGGGGGAAATAGAATGTAATGTGGGAGAAACTTCAAGGCCTGTGTTACTGAATTGCAGAATATATCATGTAGCAGTAGCAGCAGCAGCAATAGCTATAGATAAAAATAATAGTTTTTTTGTATTATGCATTAAGGTTTGCAAATCTCTTTATAGAGATCAGTAATATAATTATTTCTGTTTTATAGAAGAATAAAATTTAGACAACAGAGGTTAAAGATTTGCCATCAGTTCCTCAGCATCCAAGAACAGAATCATATCCATCTTTCTGATTCCATGTCCAGCACTCTGAGACATCTGATCCATTTTTCGTACTGCTGGCAAAATAATTTCACAAAGGCACAGGTTTATGCATTTATCACTTCTTTAATCAGTAAATTTCAGTGGCTCCCTATTGCCTCAAGGATCACATATAAACTTTTCAAATAAAAACCTTCAAAATCTGACTCTAATCCAACTTTTCAGTCTTATTAGAAATTATTCATTTTCTCTAATTCTTTGGTCCATCAGAACTGGCTTTCTTATTGTTCTTCATACATGACACAGTCTGTCATATTTCTGATCTCACCAATACCACTCCTCCATACATACATATATATAAATATATGACATATGCATTATACACACATATACACATACATGTGCATATATGTATACACATATACTTATATTTATCCATATTGTTATTCATATGCATACATACATACACAAATACATATAAACATATACACATGAACCAAGGTCTGTCTAATCAAAGGTATGGTTTTTCTAGCATTAATTTATGGCTGGGAGGGCTGAATTATAAGAAAATCAGAGCACTTGAGAAGTGATGCTCTCAAATTGTGGTGCTGGAGAAAGAAAACTTTTAAAGAGTCACTTGAAGCAAGGATATCAAATCAGTTAATAATTCAAGTTATGTGGTCTGGTGGATACAATACTGCGCCTGGAGTCTGGAAGATTTTTTCTGAATTCTTGTTTGACCTCAGATACTTACTAAATGTATATCCCTGGGCAATTCACCTAAACCTGTTTATGCCAGTTTCCTCATCCATAAAATGAAGTGGAGAGGAAGTATTCTTGCCAAAAAAGAAAAAAAAAACCCTAAATAATAATGGAGAATTGGACGACTGAAAAGAATGAGCAACACCATTCACTAGAAAGTCAAATATTTATTTTGAAGCTTAAATATCTTGGCCACATAATGAAAAGAAGAAACTCATTAGAAAAGACCCTGATGTTGGGAAAGATTGAAGGCAAATGTATAAGGAGATGGCAGAAGATAATATGGATGCATAGTGTCATGGAAACAATAAACATGAACTTGGACAGAATTCTACAAATAGTGGGGAATAGAAGGGCTGATTATGTCATGGTAGATGGAATCACAGAGTCTGACATGATTGAATGACTCAACAACAACAACAAATTATGTGTGTATATTTCCCTAAAATAAAATATAATTTCCTTGAAGGCAAGACTCTTTCATTTTTGTTTTTCTATACCAATAAAACCATTAACAAATATAGATATTTCTTTAAACAAACAAGAAAAAAAAAGCCCCAAAATGCAATGTATATGAAATCAGTGATCTCTATTATTTATATCTTTTTTTGGGTAAATGTCAACTTGAAATGAACATAACTACCAAAGTAGCAGCAGCAAAAAATGTTAAGGGATGCAAGGAAATTGCTGTTCAGAACATCATACAAAACCAAATTCTGGAGTGTCCAAGAGGAGTAGAAGGGCTTGGGTTTAAATACATTTTCACTGAAGAGTGCTTGGAAGGGGCAGCAGCAGGGACTGTTAAGTTTCTTTACAAAATAGCCAAAAGCTGGGAAGAATGGAGGGTTGACATGTGGTCAGGATTGTAGGCTCTCAGGGTCAGTAACTCTCAGGGAGAGTTTCTAGAGAAGTCATAAGATTTACTTTGATTCATTTGAATGTGTTCTGACCAAGGAGTTAGGGTTAGATTGCCCCTCGATAGCTACATTCAACAGAACGGTATAATAAATTCACTCCATTCATTCTGAGCCTGTTATGTCTCTCTGTTTCACCTTCTGAACATCATTCTGTTTGGTGCATTTAAAAAATGTTCCATTGATTTCTGCTTCTTCCCTGGCATCAAAATCATATATAGAACTTGGTATAAGATGTTGGATTTAAAACTCATCAATGATGGGTAACTTTCTATTTTTCCCAGTTTTTTTTAATAAAAAATTAATAAATTTATTTAAAATTTTTAAATAAAAAATAATTTAAATAAATAAATATAGCTAACTTGTTTGATTGATTAACTTTTCTATTTTAATAGCTACCATAAAATTGTTTTTTATAATGACTGGTTTTTATTTTAGTTTGAGATCTGGTACTAACATTATGCTTCCTTTCCATTCTCCCCCAATTCCTCCATTAATCCCATTGTTTTTCTTCCCATTCTATACCTAAAAAGTAATCCTAAAAAGTATTTTGGTTGCTTTGACACTGAGGAAACACATTACTTAGTATTATAATTTTTTTTGTATTGGCATGTTCCAACCATGAGCAATTAATGTCTCCTCAATTATTTAGATTTATTTTTTAAAATTTCTGTAGACAGTATGTTGGGATTTTTTTTTTTGTTTGAAATATAAAAAATTTTTAAAAAATTTGTTTGAAGTATAAAAAAAAGTCTTCCCAAAATGTTGTGGTTATAGTTTTATGGAAATTTAAGACTAAATAAAACCTTAGAGTAGTCCAGTTTATTATAATTATTTAACATTTGAACAAATTGTGACTCAGGTACAATATGTGGAAAAAACTAGTTTGTAGAAGATAGGGGAAAAAAGATGAACATAATTTGTTTAGGAACCTATTATTTTACTTTTTAAATAAATTCTTTGTCAGAACTAGATACAACACAGGGTTATCTTCTTTTTGATCTGAATACAGGAATATGGCATTTCTTTTTCAACTACTCAATGTCACAATATGCTGTGAAGCTGCAAATTAGATGTGAAAGTTTTACAATTAGCTGAATTGCTTCATTTAACCCCTTCTCACTTAACCTTTTTTTTATGTGCTAGCTATTCAAATTGAGAAAGGTGATGACAGAATAGGAACTTCCTTCCCATGAACTATCTATCCTTTTGATTTGAACTAATATCCAAATTTGTAGGCAGGATGGTACCAGCCAAGTTCTCCTCATTATCTCTGATTTTATCTTGCCATTAGTACCTAGATACCTTTCCTGAAAGGAATGGGTACATTACCTCACTACTATGTTATGTTTTCTTTTGTTTTTTTCTCATCATACTACTGCTGTGCTCTTAATTCCTACTCTTAGAAATAAATAAGGAAAAAATAACAATGACAACAAAGAAAAAAACAAAAATAAAAAAGAGAATTTAAGGCACACCAATAACTTTTATCTTCTTATTTATTCTCCTCCCAGCATCTTATATTCTTTTTGTCAACAGAAACAAGTTGTAGCTTTTTTTTTGGGGGGATGGGGGAATGAAAGATTTAAAAGTAAAAATGAAATTCAATAAAATAGAATAAAACAATCTTCCAATAAGGAACAAGGTAGTTTCTTTTTCACAATTACATTTAGAATATATGTAATAATACAATCTTTTCTTTCTTTAAAGCTTAAGTTTGAACATATTTCTTTTTTATTGAAATCTGGAAGCATCATGCATAAGGAATGCTTTATGTTAAAGTTTTGTAGGCATATTTTTTATAAATAAACACTGTAATCAATTGTAGTGTTTGGAGGAGAGTAGTACTTTTATGAAGAAAAAATGAACATTTTCTCCACTCAGTTATCACTTCAGAAAATTCCATCAGTTATGTTTACTTTACACTTGAAGTATAAATTGTCTAGTAATTTATGAATAATACCAATGATGGAAAGAGAGAATTGTAATTCTGTTATTTCCAGTTCTACTGAAAAAAATATTTAATAGACATATAGTCAGGATTTCCCAGAATAACTATTTATCCTTATTAATGAATAAGACATTTTGAATGACTGAACATAAGATGGATTATAAATTGGTGCTATTGATGGAATATAGTTTCTATTTAGAGAGGTCCCCCTGACTTTGGGGTGCTTCTGTTCTAACAGTTTGTCAGTTCTAAAGTCTTTTGGCTTTAGAATTTAGAGGTACCTCCCCCATCTTAGAATTCTATTGTTCTAACAATCTGTCTATCAATGATTATAAAAGTCTTCTGGCCTAGGAATATAATATTTCTTCCCTTAGATTTTAGGGAAGATATATTAGTGATCCTAAGACTCTAACCTTAGAATTCTATTGATCTAACTGTCTGGCAATGAATCTAAAGTCTTCTGGCCTTAGGGTAGTCCCAGATCTGCTGGTCAGTGATAACCAAATTCTTGAGACCCCCTCCTCAGTTTGACCTCTAGCCAAAAATTAGCATATCAGTGATATGAAGAACTGAATAAATGTGTCTTCTTGATGCTGGAATTTTTTAGTTTAAATTTAAAATAAAAAAAATATTTTTGCTAAATTCTTTTGAAACTTAGCCTATTTTAATTGGCATTACAATTACAATATATTTTGTGCCTTGTCTTGGATATGGGTTGAAGCCTGCAAATTCTTTTGAAGTACCTTACGACACCACTCTGTGACTTCAACTTTTTAGAATCCCTTCTGAACCTCAACATTATGAAACTTGGCAGTATTCCATTCTTAGTCCTGACTGGGTCTTGAACATTTTATAATTTCCTTGGAAAATTAAAAAAAAAATCTGGAATATTTCTAATGTCATCAATTAAGGGAAACAATGGATTGTGTTTTTTCCTCTGATCATATGACATATATATATATATGTATACATATATATATGTATATATACACACATGATTCTATGAGATAAAACATGCACACAACGAGGGAATCTTTGTGACTCCAGACTTGGCACTATCCATTGTGCTAACCAGCAGGCCAAATCTTATTGCTTACTTCCTAATTTTTCTTTTAAAACTCTTTCCTCAGGGGAGAACCAAGATGGAAGAGAGGACATATGTCTCTTTCTGAGTTCTTCCCATGACCTTCAGACTCACTAGCAAATCCAGCCACTGAACTAATTCTGCACTGACAGAATTAACAAATATTAGGAATGTAACAAATAACCAGCAGAAGATAATTTCAAGATCTTCAGAAAAGGTCTGTTTCAATTGGGCATGGAGAGAGGTGAGCCAAGAGCAAGTAGGCTAAGCATAGACTCCTTGGAGTTCAGGCAGCACAGAGTCTCTGGGTGGTGTGGGTTCCACACGTGCTGGAGAATCTATAGGAAAGAAGATCTATAGCAGTATTGGTAACTATGTCCTGGTTGCAAGCCAGTAGATCAGCAAAGAAGTTAGAAAACCTCCAACACAAACACAAAAGGTGAATAGTGAATCTTGAAACACCAGAATTTTACAGGACCTGGCCACGCCCACCCAGCACTAGAAGTCAGTCAGCACTAACCTAACACAGCTGCTACTGCTCCAGCTTGTAGAGGAAGCTTAGAAAAATCTTCCTTGCCCTAAAAACAGATCTCAACTTTTTTTTTTTAAATGAGCAAAAAAGCAAAAAAAAAAAACAAAAAAAAACCTCTCACTGACCATATATAGTTTTTATGGTGAAAGAGCAAAACAGATTTCAAACTCTGAGGTCACTAAAAGCAGATTGTCTCCAGATAAAGCCTCAGAGGGTGATATAAATTGCTTCCCATATCACAAGGATCTTTTGGAAGAAATTAAAAAGGATCTTAAGAGAGAACTAGAAGAAAAATGGGGGAAAGAAATCCTAATTTTGCAAGAGGGTTTGGAAAAGGAAACATAGAAATTATCTGAAGAAAACTACTTATAAAATAGATTGAGTGAAATGGAAAAAGCATGTAAGACTTTACAAAATATATTTGACTACTGGAAAATGGAAATGGAAAAAGAAAACCACTCCTTGAAAAACAGAATTTGTGAAATGGAAAAAAAAAACATAGAACAAAACAACTCATTTAAAAATCCAATTGGCCTAATGCAAAAAGAACTAAAAAAGATAAATGAAGAAAATAAGTCACTAGAAATCAGAACTGAACAAATGGAAATGAATGACTCAATGAGACATCAGGAATCAGACAAGCAAAACTCTCCAAAATGAAAAAAAAAATAATAGAAGAAAATGTAAAATACCTACCTGGTAAAACAACAGACCTGGAAAATAGATCTAGGAGAGTCAATCTAAGGATTATTGGATTTCCTGAAAACCATGATGAAAAGAACCTCAACATTATCTTACAGAAAATCACCAAAGAGAACTGCCCTGATGTTTTAGAATCATAAGGTAAAATAGGTATTTCCTCCTGAATGAAACCTCAAAATAGAAACTCCAGGAAATATTGTGGCTAAATTTCAGAACTATCTGACCAAGGAAAAAAATATTACAAGCAGCCAGAAAGCAACAATTCAAATACCGAGGAGCCACCACAATAACAATTATCCAGGAACTAGCAACTTCTACCTTAAAGGATTGAAGGGCCTGGAATCTGATATTCATGAAAGGACTTGGAATGAAGCCAAGAATAAATTACCCTGCTAAACTGATCATTTTATTTCAGGGAACAAGATGGACATTCAATGAGATAGGTGAATTTAAAACAAAAAATTTTGACTTACAAATACAAAACTCAAGAGAAGCATAAAAAAGGTAAAAAGAAAAGAACTCTTGAGAATTATATCTCTGTTATGGTATAATAGAGAGTGCATGTATAATTTGATTTTACTGTAATAATATATATTAAAAAAAACTAGAGGTGGAAAGGAGATTGTATTGGAAAAAGGGGAAAGTGGAGTTAAAATGAGGGAAATTACTTCTCATAAACAGGCAAAGAAAACCTATTATAATTGAGGGAAAGCAGAGGGGGGATGAACATTGTGTGAATCTTACTCTCATCAGATTTGACTCAAAGAGAAAATATTAGGCATATCTCGTTTCACAGAGAAACTTCTCTCACCTTATGGAGAAGTTGCAGAGGAAAAGGAAAAGGAAAGGGGAAGGAAAAGGGAAAAGGGAAATAATAGGGAAAAGTTGTAAGAAAAGGGTAGGAGCTATAAAGGGGAAGAACTCTTTGAGGCAAGTCAGGCTGGTAAGCAAAATACTGGGGAGGAGGGAAAGGAAGAAAGGAAAAAGAAAAGCATAAATTGGGGTAAGTAAGATGGTGGGAAATACAGAATTAGTCGTTTTAACTGTGAATGTGAATGGGGTGAACTCTTCCACAAAATGGGAGTGGATAACAGACTGAATTAAAAGCCAGAACCCTAAAATATATTTTTTACAAGAAACATTTAAAGCAGAACAATATATACAGAGTGAAGGTAGAAAGGTGGAGCAGAATCTATTATACTTCGGGAGAAGTAAAAAAAAAAAAAGGCAGGCAAAGCCATTATGATCTCATCATGCAAAATAAATGCAAAAATAAATCTAATTAAAAGAGATAAGGAAGGAAATTATCTCTTGCTAAATGATACCATAGATAATGAATCAATATCAACACTAAACATGTATGTACCATGGCATCTAAATTCCTAAAGGAAAAGTTAAGAGAGCTGCAAGATGAAATAAATAGCAAAACTATAATAATGGGGGATCTCAACCTTGCTCTCTCAGAACTAGATAAATAGAACCACAAAATAAATAAGAAAGAAGTTAAGGAGATAAATAGAATACTAGAAAAGTTAAGCATATAGATCCTTGGAGAAAATTGAACGAAGGAAAGGGAATACAGAAAAAGTACACTTTTTTTCTCAGCAGTTTAAGGAACATATACCAAAATTGACAGCATAAAAACTTCAAAATCAAATGAAGGAAGGCAGAAATAGTAAATGCATTTTTTCAAATCATGATGCAATAAACCTTACATTCAAAAAAGGGCCAGGGGAAAATTGACCAAAAATCAATTGGAAACTAAATAATCTAATCCTAAAAGATGAATGGGTGAAACAGCAAATCATAGACACAATCAATGATTTCATCCAAGAGAATGACAATAATGAGACAACATACCAGAATTTGTGGGATGCAGCTAAAATAGTAATAAGGGGAAATTTTATATCTCTAGGTGCATACTTGTATAAAGGAGAAAAAGAGAAGATCAATGAATTGGGCTTGCAACTAAAAAAAGCTAGAAAAAATAAATTAAAACCCCCCAATCAAATACCAAATTTGAAATCCTAAAATTAAAAGGGGAGATTAATAAAATTGATAATAAAAAACTATTGAACTAATAAATAAAACTAAGAGTTGGTTTTATGAAAAAACAACAACAAAATACATAAACCTTTAATTGATTAGAAAAAGGAAAATCAAATTGTTAGTCTCAAAAATGAAAAGGCAGAACTTTCCACCAATGAAAAGATTAGAGCAATAATTAGGAGTTATTTTGTCCAATTTTATGCCAATAAATTTGATAACCTAAGTGAAATGGAGGAATACTTACAAAAATATAGATTGCCCAAATTAAGAGAAGAGGAAATAAATTATTTAACTAGTCTCATTTTAGAAAAAGAAATAGAAGTAGCTATTAATTAACTCCCTAAGAAAAAATCTCCAGGAACAGATGGATTTCCATGTGAATATACCAAACATTTAAAGAACAATTGACTCCAATACTATACAAACTATTTGAAAAAATAAGGAAAGAAGGTCTCCTGCCAGATTCCTTTTATGATACAGACGTGGTGCTGATAGCTAAACCAGGTAGGATAAAACAGAGAAAGAAAATTATAGATCAATTTCCCTAATGAATATAGATGCAAAAATATTGAATAAAATATTAGGAAAAACATTACAGAAAATCATCCCCAGGATGGTACACAAAGACAAGTAAGATTTATACCAGGAATGCAAGGCTGTTCAATATTAGGAAAACTATTAGTATAATTTTATTAGCATAAAAACATATAAATATCTCAATAGATGCAGAAAAAGCATTTGATAAAATCCAACACCCATTCCTATTAAAAACAGTAGAGAGTATAAGATTAAATGGACTTTTCCTTAAAATAATCAGTAGCATCTATTAAAAACCATTAGCAAGCATCATATGTAAGGGGACAAATTAGAACCATTTCCAATAAGATCAGGGGTGAAGCAAGGTTTCCCACTATCACCATTACTATTCAATATTGTATTAGAAATGTTAGTCTTGGCTAAGTGAAGAAAATGAGATTAAAGGAATCAGAGTAGGTAATGAGGAAACCAAATTATCATTCTTTGCATATTATATGATGGTATACTTAGAGAACCTTAGAGAATCAACTAAAAAATATTAGAAACAATCTACAACTTTAGCAAAGTTGCAGGATACAAAATAAATTCCCTTAAATCATCAGCATTTTTATACATCACCAACAAAGTCCAAGAGCAAAAGATACAAAGAGAAATCCCATTTAAAATAACTGTCAATAGTATAAAATATTTGGGAATATATTTGCCAAGGGAAAGTTAGGAACAATATGAACACAACTACAAAACACTTTCCATCCAAATAAAGTCAGATATAAATAACTGGAAAAAGATCAAGTGCTCATGGATTCGTCAAGCAAATATAATAAAGATGACAATACTAGCTAAATTAATCTATTTATTTAGTGCTATACCAATCAAACTCACAAGAAATTATTTTACAGACCTAGAAAAAACAGTAACAAAAGTCCTCTGAAAGAACAAAAGGTCAATAATTTCAAGGGAATTAATGAAAAAACATTGCAAATGAAGGCGGCTTAGCTGTACCAGATCTAAAACTATATTATAAAGCAGTGGTCATCAAAACCATTTGATACTGGCTCAGAAAGAGAGTAGCCAAGCAGTGGAATAGTTTAGGTTCACAGGACAAAATAGCCAATGACTATAGTAATCTAGAGTTTGACAAATACAAAGACCCCCACTTTTGGAATAAGAACTCACTATTTGACAAAAACTGCTGGGAAAATTGGAAACTAATATGGTAGAAACTAGATATTGACCCACACTTAACATCATATACCAAGATAAGGTTGAAATGGGATCATGATCTAGACATAAAAAATGATATCATAAACAAATTAGAAGAACATAGTGTGGAGAGCCAACACTAATCCATGACTGAAGGCCACATTCTTAAGATTACTCTAACCTTGGAAAGGCAGACTTCTAGGTGCCATTCTAATCACATCCTGGAGTTCCCTACTTATCAGAGACCTACGGTCAACTCACCCTTTGGCGGGAGACTAATCCTTTGTCTAGGGCCCTCTCTGTACTGAGTTTGCGGGACCTCCTTTCTTCTTGTTATAAATACTTGTACTTTTGCCTCCAATAAACGAGACTTGATCAGAAAGCCTGTTTTGTCTCCATTCTTTGTGTCTCCTGTTCCTTGCTCCCTCTTTTCTTTCAGGATTCACGTTCTTGTCCCGTGGGTTGGGACAACAAAGGATAGTTTACCTCTCAGATCTGTGGAGAAGAAAGGAATTTGTAACCAAAGAAGAACTGAGGATCATTATTGTTCACAAAATAGATAATTTTGATTATATTAAGTTAAAAAGTTTTTGTACAAACAAAACTAATGCAGACAAGATTAGAAGGGAAGCAATAAACTGGGAAAACTTTTTTTTTTTTTTACATTAAAGGGTTCTGATAAAAGCCACATTTCTAAAATATATAGAAAACTGACCCAAATTTGAAGGGGGGGGGAATGAAACACAAGGTTTTACAAGGGCTAATGTTGCAGAATTATCTATGCATATGTTTTGAAAAATAGAAAGCTTCAATAAAAAAAATACAAGAAAGCATTTAAAAAAATAAATCCTTTCCTTTTCTATATCATGCTTGTGTATGTGTGTATGTGTGTGTGTCATAAAATTATATAAGGTTGAAGCTGGATCACCCATGACAACTAGTTGAATCCCTGCATTTTGTACAAAAACTCTAAGTACAATGTTTTTCATAAGAAATACATTAATGATTGGGTGAATTCCTAATAGTCATAATTTTGAGGCGTAAGACACACCAACAATATTAGGATTCTCAGGAATCCCAATTAGAATTGGTTGCAGATATGATGAAAACATTTACAAACTCATTTTATCTCCAAATTAAGGGCAAAAATTGATTATGCTGCTAATAGTAGGCTAAATTCCAAAAGAATTTAGCAAAGAATCAGAAGCAAGAAGATAAAATTATAAGAAAAAAGATAGATTAGGTGCTTTATTTACTGATATGGCTTAGAGGTAGAATTGAGGGGTGGTCTTTGAGGTGGAGTGGAGGAGTGATCTGATATGCACCTCATTATTGAATTCTAAGGCTGGATTGTCTCAGAAACTTGTTATTATTGACCAATTGATTGGTATCTGACAACCAACATTATTTGTGGAACTATAGCACTTCCAAAGCCAGGTGCCCTTAGAGTTAAGGCCAGGTAATCTTAAGGTTATTGCTACATCTTCCCTTTGAACTTTTGTTTGGGAGACCCCTCTTAACCTCAGACATTCTTTTAGATTCAGAGCAGCGTCTGATAGCTCAATTTCCCATACAGTGTGGTGCAGTTAAAGCTCTTTCTAAATATGTAAATAAACATCTCTCTAAACTCATAGATGCTAATACCCAGATTACCCAAATTACCACCCCAGAAAACCTGGGGGACATGGTATTCTTGAAATTTTGGAAGACTTAAAGTACTGATCCCTGAGTATAAAATGGAAAGGACCACATAGTCTCATTTTGACTACTCCAACATGAGTTATATGAAGACCTTCCCAACTGGACTCATGTTTCTATAATTAAAAGTGCTACTCCTGTTACCTCTTCTTCCTCAGACTTCCCTGTGAACTCACAGAGGACCTGAAACTACTGTTCTGTAGGACTCTTAGAAACACTGGAAACATACTGTATAGGGTGAACTTGCTTAATGTCTTCCTTTTCCTTACCTTTTTTTTTTTTTTTTTTTGGTTGTTATCCTCTGCTTTCCCCCAGTTGATTGTTTTCTCCCACACTGCTTGTGAGCTTTGTATCTTCCAGACTCCTGAACATGAACTTCCAACTACTCGTTCAACCTGAATACCAGCAGCTACCTAATTTTGAGACTCAGCACCTTCTGAATGCTCTTGACACCATCTTCAAGTCATATCTTTTCAGTCTGGACTCTGCTATCAGTCTGAAATAGCTCCAGAAGATGATATATTCATTCCTTTTCACCTAAATCTACCCTTTAATTAATTATCTCCTTAAATCATATTAATTAATTACCATAATTGCATATTATTATATGTATTATATGTATAAACCCAAATGAATTTGGGTCCTAATGCTTGAGGGGGAAATGATGTAGTGTGGCTCCTAAAGAGGATGTAGCAAAACCCTGAGGTTAATCTGACTTCAACCCTAAAACCACCTGACCTTGGGAGTGCTGTAGTTCCACAAACAGTGCTCTCTGTCAGATAAAAATTTAAGCCATAGAATACAATAATGAAATACTAGACCACTCCTCAACTCCATCACAAAGACCACTCTTCAATTTTACTTCAAAGCCATAAAATTAATATATCAGTGACATGAAGCAACTGATCTTTCTATCTTTTCCCTATAAATTTATCTTCTTGATCCTGGTTTTTTGCTAAATTCTTTTGAAACAATATCACAGGAGCTCATAAGCCAGTATCCAAGATCATAAGTAATGTCATTGTATAAAAATAGCCAGTCTTCTAGACATATAGAGACTAAATGACATT
The DNA here is from genome assembly GCF_016432865.1 of Antechinus flavipes. NCBI lineage: Eukaryota > Metazoa > Chordata > Mammalia > Dasyuromorphia > Dasyuridae > Antechinus > Antechinus flavipes. The sequence continues at coordinate 222,299,261 of NC_067398.1, read as the reverse complement.
TTGCATTAAGAAATGATGGATAAGTGGTTCTAGAATTTTCAACTAAATTAAAAATTGCAGATTGAATAAATGAGGGACATTATGATAAAATGAAAAGGATTCAGTACTAGGACTCAGACTATTTGTTTTTTTTTTTTTGTCTAGACTTTGATTCTAACCCAGACAAGTAATCATTTAAAATTGAATTTTCATTATATTTTTTTTAAATAAAAGACTCAATCCTTCTCCTTACTAAGATAAATATTTTTACCCATGTAATTGATTTAATTGGCTTTCATTTCTATCAAATTCTTATTCCAGCAATCAATGTTTGTTCAACTCCTATATCATATTCACACAGAGACACACAGACATAGACATACACTATACACACACACATACACACACACACACGTGCATGTGTGCGTGTGCGGTTTATATGTATATAAATATAGATGATATGTTTGAATTATATATACATATGATGTTTATACCCATATATCTATCTCTCTATATTATATTCTTTTTAAAAAATATTTTATTTTATTTAATAATAATTTTATATTGACAGAATCCATGCCAGGGTAAATTTTTTACAACATTATCCCTTGAACTCGTTTCTGTTCCGATTTTTCCCCTCCCTCCCTCCACTCCCTCCCCTAGATGGCAAGCAGTCCTATCTATATTATATTCTTAAAAAAAAAAAAGAAAATAATGATCAAAGGAATGGTTTCAGAGATTCTTAGGAAGACTTGTATGACTTAATGGAGAGTGAAGTGAACTGAACCAAGATTGATTTATACAACAATAGCAACTTTGTGAAGAAAAACAACTTTTCAAGGCTTAAGAATTCTTATCAATGTTATGATCAACCACATTTCTAAGAAACTGCTGATGTTTGCTACTCAACTCTTCATTCCTGCACCTTTAATCTCTCCCCCACCAGAAATTGTGCCTCATTGTTCTTGTTACCCAGTTATTTTCCAGTCAAGTCTGACTCTTCATGACTCCTTTTGAAGTTATATTGGCAAAGATTCTGGAGTGTTTTGCCATTTCCTTTCCAGTTGGTTTTTTACAAATTTGAAACTGAGGCAAACAGGGTTAAGTGACTTGCCCAGATCATACAGCTAGTAAATGTCTGAGACCAGATTTGAACTCAGAAAAAAGAGTCTTTCTCACTCCAGGCTTGGGACTCTAACCATTGTGCTACCCAGCCACCTAATCTCATTGCTCAGTACTTCCTATTTTTTTCTGCTCATTTCACTTAGCCTCAGATCATGTAAGTCTCTTTAGGCCTCTCTGAAATTGCCTCTCTGAAATTATCCTGCTGATCATTTCTTACAGAACAATAATATTTCATAACATTCATATACCATGACTTATTCAACCATTCTCCAACTGATGGGCATTCACTCAGTTTCTAGTTTCTTGACACTACAAAAAGGGCTGCCACAAACATTTTTGCACATGTGGGTCCCTTTCCCTCCTTGAAGATCTCTTTGGGATATAAGCCCAGTAGAAATACTGTTGAATCAAAGTGTATGCACAGTTTAATAACTCTTTGGGCATAGCTCCAAATTGTTCTCCAGAATGATCAATTCCACCAACAATGTATTAGTGTGCCCTCCAACATTTGTCATTATCTTTTCCTATTATCTTCCTGGCTAAATTTGTTGTAAAAGCCATTTTAGTGGATATTTCTACTTTCTTTTTCTCTTCTCTCTGTTTTCTGAAGCAATTGGGGTTAAGTGATTTGCTCAGGGTCACACAGCTAGGAAGTATTAAGTGTCTGAGACCAGATTTTGAACTCAGGTCTTCCTGATTTCAGGGCTGGTGCTCTATTCACTGAACCGCCTAGCTGCCCTAGGTATTTCTATTTTTTCATTACCATTCTGTCCTCAGTCTCTTTTAATTGATCTAATCTGTATTGTATGTAGGCAGCAATGTGACATAATAGATAAAGTATAGATCTGGAATTAAGAATAGGTGGGTTGAAATCTAATCTTGGATAGTTAATATTGTGATCCTGGGCAATTCATTTAACATCTATTAGCCTCACTTACCTTATTTATAAAATGTCTTTAATTATCTTCATAACTATGGCTACCCAATCTATTTTTTTAATCTCTTCCCTGAACTAGTTTCCTAAAAAACATTTGTATAAGGATAGTTTACAAGCACTTTAAACTTACGCTTTAAACTGAATTCACATTCCTTCTATCCTAAAGCTGACTGTTCACCCAAACTTCTCTGCTTTACTGATGACATCACCATCATCACAATTAGCTGGGCTTAAAGATTTGGGGTTATATTTGTTTTTTCTTTTTCCATCACGCATGACATCTGATCTCTTCCCTAATATTGTTGGTTCTACTCTCATATTATCTCACAGTCTTCTCTTCCTTTGCCTAAGGTGATAAACAATCACCTTATATTAATCTTTTCTCACCTTTCCCCCAGACTATTGCAATAACCATCTAACTAGTTTACCAGGCCCCAGGGTCTTCCCATTCAAAGCAATTCATAATACAGATGCCATGTCAATTTTCCCAGAAAAGAAGACTAATCATGTTAATTCCCTGATCAGTAATCTTCAAAGGTTCATGTTGTTTAGGGATATCTTATGTATCCAGTGATAGAACTGGGATTTGAAAACATTTTGACCGCATTGGGTTAGTTAAATGGAATTTAATAGACTAAAAGCATATGCACATACTTGGGCAAAAAAAAAAACAAAACAAAAAAACAAAAAACAAAACAAAAAAAACAACTCCACAGGTATAAGATGGAGAAAACTTAGTTAGAAAACAGATTTAGTTATTTTAATGAACCTCAAGCTCAGCAGACATCAACATGCTGATGTAGTAGTCAATAAACATTGTATTTGCCTTCATTAAATGAGAAACAATTTTTAAGAATTGGAGGGAAACTGCCACAACTATATTCCACTGTATGTTTTCTGTCAGACTTCAACTGGAATCCTTTCTTTTATTCTCTGGTCTAGATTTTAAGAAATCCATTAAGAAATTTAATAAATTAGAGTGTGAACAAGAAGACAAGATGGCAACAAAATGGAGAAGGACTGGGAGTCCATGTCTTGAAGACCAGTTAAAGGAAATAGCATTAACTACCTCAGAGAAGGGAAGACTCATGGGAGTCATGATAACTCTTTTAAAGTGTTTCAAGATCTAACATTTGGAGGCAGAATTTAGATTTATTTTCTTTAGCTATGGGGTAGGACCAAGAGCAATGGGTGAATTTTGCAAAGAGGCTCATTAAGACTAGCTGTTAGTAAAAATTTCTTAGATGATTAGAACTAATTACCTGAAGAAAGGATTACCTTTTCTCCTTGAAGTAATGGTGGGAGATCCCTTTCACATATGTTATGAAAGGGATTCCCTTCATGTACTGGTTGGACTAAATGTTTCTAAAAGTGCCTTCTAATTCTCAAATTCCATGATTCTTTAAATAAGATAAAAATTCATTTTCTTGACATTTGAGGTCCTCAATTTGCTTCATCCATATCTTTCTAATCTTATTTCATGTTGCTCTGCTCTGCTTTTTCCAAATAGGAATACTGATTCCTTTCTAATTTTGATCTGTTCTCTCCTATCTTTTGAGTTTGTTCAGACCATCTCTCAAACTTCTAAAATGCTTTTTTTTTTATCTACTTTTTGAAATGTTTTCTTCTTATCTGATATCCAATATTATCTTTTGCATAAAGCCTTCGCAGATCTCAGACCTCAATGTTAGAATACTTTACTATCTTCTAACATTTATATACAGATACTTTCTTATTTGTATCTATCACAGTATACCTTCCCACAACTTTTTATTAAACATATTGTGAATTATTCAAATGGAAGTGATTCTTTTTTTTTTTTTTTTCTGGCATGGCGCTGTTACACTGTCCAGGTTTTACAGGTATACAACAATGCGATCAGCACAGTGGAATTGTTTTAGTAAGATTCTGAATATCACCTGGAAGGATAAGATATAAGACACTGAAGTTTTTTCTCAAACCAAACTACCAGGCATTTCAACTCAACTGCAGGAAGCACAGCTCTGTTGGGCTAGCCATACTGTTTGAATACCAAATGTACGCTTGCCAAAAAGATTATTATTTTTTTTTTTTTTAGAACTTACACAGGGCAAGTACTCACAAGGCAGGCAGAAAAAAGCAATATAAGGATGCTCTCAAGGTCTCTCTTAAGAACTTTAGAATTGATTATATGACATGGGAGATACTGGCACAGAACTACCCAGCATGGTGTGCCCTCATCAGAGAAGGTGCTGAGCTCTATGAGCAAAGAAGAATTGAATTAGCTCAGAAGAAATGTGAGATGTGCAAAGTTAGAGCCCAACCCAAATATCCATAGGGACTATGTGTGTCTGACTTGTTGCAGAGTATTCCAAGCTCACAATGGTCTGGCCAGCCACAGATGAATATACCATAACTCGATTCTAACATAGAGATGCCATTTTGGGCCTCTTTGAGAACAAAGGACAAAAATAAAACATTGTAATTTATTAAGATGTGAATAGATAATATGCCATTTTCTTTCTTGTTTCCCAAGAGCTTCTGCACTTAATAAATGTCTTGAGTTGACTAGCAATTCAGCATTAGGTCAGACCTGAATAAGCTATATCTCTAAAATGAGAGCTCTTTGAAAGGAATAAATGCTATATAATATACATGGGAAGTTAATTATATAAAATGACTATATCAAAATAGATTTAACAAAGTTGTTTTAAGATTCTTTCATTCAAAGAAAGTTTTTTTAGTTCATTTTTTACCACTTACTTTGTCATTATTGCTTTCATTGTCATTCTCTTTAGTACAGTTTTAAATTAATTTTATTTACTATAGTGAGATTGTGAGAGTGGTTTATTTATATCAATATAATCATCAAATTATCAGTATTCTGATATGGTGGCAAAATTAATCTTAATACATACACAAAAACAATCCCATTATGACTCTAAAATCAATAGTATTTCCCGGTTTGAAAAAAAAAAAGAAAACATATTTTTCCTTGACCACTGAATTTTGGGACATTACAATAAAGACTGAACCTGTGATTTCATTTGTAGAGAATTATGGAAGAGTAAATGTCCTCAATAATATATGTTGGCACTTTCCCACAACTTTTCCACTTAGAATGTTGACTGGAGCATTAAAAGGATAAACAATATGTTCAGGATCACACAATCATTATGTGTTAGAGGTGAGACTTGAATCCAGATCTTCTGGACTTTGAGACTAGCTCTCTATTTGTCAGACAAATTGTCTCACCTGCTGAACTCTTATTAAGATTATGCTAAAAATAAGAATATGCTATTTTCAGAACAAGATAAACACCAAGTTTTCCTTACTAGTAATTGAATTAGTTTTGAAAGATAGCTTTCATATTTTCTTTTCTTTTTTTTTTAAATGAAATGATCTCTTTTATTTTTAATTTATGGAATAAAACAAGCATTTCTATACATAGTACAAGTTTTAAAAATATGATTGTATAAAAATCTACACATTCATTATGTACAACTTGTTATCTAAAAAAATATATAATATATAAAAATTTTTCTTTTTTTTTCTTTTTTCTCTCCTTCATCCCTCCAACCCTAGAGATGACTACCATAAGGCACAAATATTTATGTAATATATGTAAAATTCATCTACAAATTCTTCTATTTATTTGAGTATCTAGATATAAAATATACTTTTTTTTTTTTAAAGTCAATACTGGAGGCGGCATGATAAGAGCATCAAACTTCATATGACTTTATATCCTAGAACTGCAACTTACTAGTAGTGTGACCTCAGGCCATTTTCAACCTCAGTTTATGCAACAGTAAAATTAGAAATCTCTCTGCATGATACCTATGTTCTTACAAAGCTCTGTGGCCTGAAAACATTCACTTATTTTAGGAGCCTTCTAATTCCACAGCCCAGAACACTCTAAATCTTCTACATCAGGATATCATACATTTACTCATTAAAGTGATACATTTACTCATTAAAGCGAGACAAGGGACACAAAAGTGAGAAATAATGATGGAGACAGAAACCTTCAGTTTAACTACTACTAAAGTCAAGTTTCTCCTCTATTTGTTCTTAAGTCCTATCATTGATAACAAATGGTTATCTGTTTTCCCTGTCTCATGCCAATGTTCAATTTTTAGGCATAAAGGTAACTGTAGAAAGAAAAAAAAAAAACAAAGAAATCAAAAAACCTCAAAGTACCTTAGATTTCACTGGCTGAGTGCCAACAGAAAGGGTATTTTTCTAGGCACCAAGATTCTGGCATTCATTCATGAGATATCATAATAGCCTTTGTGTTTCTTGCTTACGGAATATGGTGTGGGACTTGAGGAAACATGGATTTATAATGTGTGTATATGTGTTTCTCTCTGTGTGTGTCTGTGTATATTTGTGTGTGTGTGTGAGTGTGTGTGTGTACATATGTATACACATACATAGAGAAACAGAGAGGGGGAGAGACAACGAGAGAGAGGGAGAGACAGAGGGAAGGAAGAAAGAGAGAGAGAGAGGAGAGACAGAGGGAAGGAAGAAAGAGAGAGAGAGAGGAGAGACAGAGGGAAGGAAGAAAGAGAGAGAGAGAGGAGAGAGAGAGAGAGAGAGAGAGAAAGAGGGAGGAAGAGAGAGGTGAAAGAGACAGGGGGAAGAGAAAAAGAGAGAGAAAGAGGGAGGAAGAGAGAGAGAGGAAAAAGGAGAGAGAGAGAGGGAGGGGGGAGAGAGATAGAGGCAAGACAGACAGAGATGGTGAAGAGAAAAGGGAGAAAAGAGAGAGAGGAGAGAGGAGGTAGAGAGGAGAGAGAGAGAGAAAGAAAGAGGTTGTTGTTTTGAAAACAGAGGATGAGAGTCCTCCCTCTTTGATTAGATCTTTGTCATATATCTTTCATTGTATTTTAAGTAAATGTCTTTTTGTTTTCCTATGATGTCAAACGATTTATTTTGGTTGCTTGAAAAGTTTAGCGGAAAATATAAGGTTTAGAAACAAATAAAGAAATAAATGACATCCCAATAGATTTGAAAAAGTAGAATGTAGCTTAGAGTGCTACAGGAATAATAATAATTGTGCTATCTACCACATAGGGTTATTGTGATTATCAGATGAAATAATGTATGTCAAATTCTTCCAAAGCAATAAACATTATATAAAGATCAGTTAACTTTATTGTTGGAAAGAAACAATTATTCTTTAAAATATTACATTAACATGAATGACAGTCTGTATATTTGAAGGGAAATCTATAACCACATATGGAAAATACATGCAATATAATACAAATTGATTATATATTGAATACATCATATTTCTATATGCATATGCATATATGAGTAAAACAGTGTCTTTGTGAGGAGTTGTTTGAATAAGATAAAAAGATTCTATTGTATTATTATTCTAGAGAAGAAGAATTAGTCTTTTCCAGCTATACTTCTTCACCTCACATGATATGATTTGCTCTCAAAAGACCATCCTTGATTCAATTCAAAGGAAGGATTTCTCTGAGAATGTGTAGACCAATAGATCACAAATTTTGCTATGGCAGCAATGCACACCCATGCTCTCTTTCCCCCAGTAGAAAAATAGATTCATGCTTTTACTTCTATTCAAGAAGTCATGGGATATAAATCAGTAAGATTTATTTTCATTTAACTCTAGGTCTCAATTGGGGTGGACCCAATTATTTCTGATAAAGAGTATATTTTCTTTATCTCATTCTTCTCTTTGTAACCTTTCTGCTATTGCCCTTCTCCCATACAACTGTAATGAAACACATACACAGCATGAATTTCTGATTGTCCCCACTTTTATTCTTTCATATTAGCTTTTCTCTATCTGAATTGAATAGCATTATGAACAAACTTTAGGAAACAGCTTATCTTCAGATTTAATATATAGTCTCCTAGGCAAAGTTGGGTGACTATGGGAAGACAGAAAAAAAATCACTATTTGGTATTGAAAGTTCATTAATGGGGCAGCTTGATGGCACAGTGGATAGAGCATCAACCCTGAAGTCAGGAGGACCTTAGTTCAAATCTGACCTCAGACACTTAACATGTCCTAGCTGTGTGACCCTGGGCAAGTCACTTAACCCCAACTGCCTCAGCAGAAAAAAAAAAAAGAAAGTTCATTAATGACAATCTCCCCAACATATCTCTAGTTTCAGCTTTAGGGTGCTCTTCCAGAAAGAGAAGTTGAAGGTTAGTATATGGGGTTGAGAGAATTGGAAAGGAAAGATGAAGCCAATTGACTGCTCATACATCAGCTATCTCCACTAAACTTTTTTCTAATTCCCATGTTTTTTATAACTTGAACACAAGTTGTCCAAACTTCTATTTTTGAAGACATTTTACTTCACACTTGAGATTTCTCCAGTAGGGTTAAGATAATATAACCCCATGTCTGTAAGTGTTGTACGTTGTGTGTGTGTGTGTGTGTGTGTGTGTGTGTGTGAATGGATCAAAATAGACTCAAGGTTTTCATCCTGTCTAGCAGTCATTTGAGTTGCTTTAAATCCTTTGGTAGAGAAAGATCCTACGGACATTATTTAGATAAAGCAGAATAAAGAATGTTCCAAAATTCTAAGTGCATCTTTAAGCTCCAATAGCTAGAGAAAGAAGAGAGGTCACTAGAAAGAGAGGAAAAGATATAAGATATTTCAAAATTCTTAGTGCAATTTCTTAAGACACTCTCTGCAGACTGCACTAAGAATTTTTGAACACCTTGTATTTTTCCCTCTCTTTTTCATGTGAACTTCTTTGTTTCTCTTTTCCTGTACTGAGAACTTTGCCATATTTAATTTTTAAAGTTACATTTTTCTGTCCTTCAAATAGATAAACTTCTCAGCTTTCCCTATAGAATAAATACTGGTAAGTTTGAATATTTTTGCATGACCTATTTACTGAGGTGGATGTTTTTGTACCAAATCAAATAAAAATTTTTTGTTCAAGGAGAAATATGACACAAGAACAGACCTTTTACATGGAAAAGAGACTCATAATTATGGGTTTCTGTATCTTTTCCCCTTCTTAAGAAAGGAAGCAATGTAGTGGTTAGAGAATGGACATTCAAATCAGGACAATCTGGGTTCAAGATTGACCTTTCTCACATTCTGGCTGTATGATCCTGGCATATTATCTCCTCAGGACTCTTGGAAACTCTCTAAGAACTTAAATGGCTGTATAATTGCCAATATGTATCACTGGAGAAAATTTCTTCTCACTAGAAGTTTACTATATCAATGAAATAAGAGTCTAAACCCCTCAAATTCTTAAAGCTTCTAGATTTTTTTTTTAATTTTTAGGGATATATCCTGCCTATCAGTCAATAGAAGAAATTAATATAGGAATTAAGAATAAAATGAAGGCATGATCTAGTAAAAACAGCAATATGAGAGAATGAATGAAAAGTCTAGACTATGAGTAAACCTATAGCACCTAACCAGTTTTAAATGACAAATTGATTTCATCTCTCTCTTCAGCAATATTTCTCTGATCTTTGTTACAGCCTGTGCTGAATGGAACCTATGATGATATTCTAGCAGTTCAGAAACTCTAAATTGTGATTAATCAAATAATCTATATCTCAAAGGACAGAAAATAACATTTTAACTTTATAACCTGTCTGTGATCTTCAATTAAGACTGTGAACCTCTTTCTATTTCTCTTTCACACACACACACACACACACACACACACACACACACACACACACACACAATCATCTTCCTTGTTTTTTTAAATTCTATTTTCTCTACTTACTTTTCTGTCTTCTTTTCCCCTTTTAATCAGATATATATACACATATGCATCTATAAAACAAAGACTTTTATATTTTTGTTGTACTATTTGAAAAAAAGTTTTATGTTCTCCATGCTTATTTTCAAAAGAAAATACAAGATTTTAAGCTTTACATTCCTTTCTCTAAAAGAGGAATATTGTGCAACTTTGCTTTTTGCATATGAATTATATATTTCTATGTGGGCTAAAAAAATTGTCCCCATTCCTGTTTGATAATAATACCAACTAATACGTACATGAGAATTTTCCATTCAGTTTCACTAAGCCACAGATAGCTAATGATAGCTACAAAGAAAAGCTAACTAGACATCAAAAGTTCCTCCCTTAGTTTTAAACTTAACTCTCCTTAGACAAGGGAAGACAAAATTAATAAGATCCAAACCTTAGATGGAAAAAAAAATTTACATAAAAACAAACTCAAGAACTCTGTGGGTATGTAGTTCATTACGAAAATATCCGCAGAGCAGATTTATGTATGTCCTGTTGGAGATGAGGCTATGAAACTAGGTGGCACAGTGCATAAAGGGCTGTGCCCAGAGCCAGAAAGACTCATCTTCTTGACACCAAATTTGGTCTCAGTCTCTTACTAGCTCTGTGATACTAAGAAAATAACTTTAACTCTGTTTGCCTCATTTTCATTGTCTATAAAAAGAGCTAGAGAGTGGCAAACCATTCTAATGTCTTTGCCAAGAAAACCTTAAACGAAGGCTTGAAAAGTTGGACAAAATTGAAAATGACTGAACAACAAAAGAGATGGAATAGTGGTGTGTGTAGACCGTTGGTTTTTATCTAGTATGTTATTCTTACAGTTTTTTTCAAGATTTTCTGGAATATAGCTAAAGGATTTTAATGAAATGAATTGGAAAGGAAGAAATTAGACTTAGGCTACAATATGAAGAATTATGTTTAGATAATATGAATTATTTCCTAATTGCAAGTTATTAAAATATTCTCAAAATTGAGAAACAATGTTGCATAGTAGTTAGAGACCTGGTTGCAGACAGAGAATCCTATATTCAAGTCCCATTTCTGATACATATTGGCTTTATTTGAAACTCATCTAACTTCTCAGTGGTTTAGGCAACACTAATACTAAAAGTCTCCGAGAAAGGGCCAGTCTTCATCAATAAAGAGGATTTCTTCTTCTAGAAGTTCCCTATACAAGGTTCAGTCTCTATCCTTAAGTTATTAAAATAGGTCAAAGGATTTTCTTTAAATCTTCATGGAAAAGTAGGTTGGGGGTAATATGGAGTAATGCATATTTAGCATTTTAAGCTTTACAAAGTGCTTTACCTGTAAATATTTCCTTTGAATCTTATAAAACCATGAGGTCAGTATTACAAATATTTTTATCTCCATTTAAAAACTGAGAAAATGCCAGAAAGAAGTCATCTAACTTATCATAACATGGTCAGACAATTAATACTACTTAAAAGATGAATTTTTAAAGAGAGAGCTTCTTGATGATGAAGTCCTGGGTCCTAGGTAGGATTAGCAGAGATAGCCTGAAATACGTATAAAATTACTCCTAAAACAAGCAGGGAAAGGCACTAATGGGGATTAGTTTATCCTTATCGTTCCAACATATGTAGAGATCACAAGTAACCTAACCTGGCCATGTCCAGCCAGAAATTCAAGTTAAATTTCCATGGTTCTGTCCATGGTTCACACCATCTTTGCTTAATTCCTTTTGTAGTATAGTCCCCTGCAGCACTCTGCCTCATAGTGTCTTTCTCCTTACCCGTATCCCATGCCACGTGGTATCTTTCTATTCATTCCCCTACCATGCCTTCTGGTATCTTTTTCTTTTTTTTATAACTAACTCTTTTAAAGTGCTAAACTTCTCTATAGATTTAGCCTTCCAGTTAAGGGCATGCTCTCATTTCATGGAATATTTCCTTTGTACTGATTAATTATGAGTTCCACTAGGGAACTTGTCTTTTCTGTCATTAATTGTTAAAAAAAAAAAAATCTTTCCTTGCTAAATATAAATTCTCCCAGTTCTATTAGATATTTCTGGTATCTATTGTATCTCTTCATTTTGTCTGTAGTCTCTTCTCCTAAATAAACCTACCTTTTGCCAAAAAGAATGGCCATTGTGGATTCCTCACATGATTCAACTCCGATAACCACATCATTTGGAACTAAGAATTGTTACCCTGAACACATCATTTGGTGCTGAAATTGCTCTCCTCAATCACATTACTGATTTCAAGTTTAATTTCCCACTGATTATAGCACATTGGCTCCTAGTATACCTGAAGGCAGGGGAATGCCTTCTCAGAGTCCCTTCTAATTTGGTAGTTGAGACAGAGAAATCTTTGGCAAAAGTTTTTGGTTCTATAAGAAGGAATTGGATGAGAAGACCTGGCTTTTAGTATTGATTCACTAGGTGACCTTGTGGTAAATCACCTGAATTCCATTTTTGCAATCTGTGAAGCCAAGATAATATTGTCTCTTGCAAATGACTTTCACAATCAGAAAAGAGGTGCTGTATAAGTGATGAGGATTATTATTTTATTATTATTATAAAGAATACAACTGATACAGTACATTAATTTTTTTTTCAGCAAAAGTTAGGCTGCCAAAATGAAGATATGGGTTTGTGGAAGTATGTAAAAACTCATTTAGTCATAATGTATTCTTCTTCTCCCCCTGCATTGAACATCTGGTTTGTTCAATCAAGCATTTCTTCATCTTTGTATAAATTATCTGGGGAACAAGTAAAGTAGAACATTTCTATTTTTTTTCCCTTTTTAACCTTGTAGCAAACAGTCTAGAGACCTAATTATTAATAATAATTTAAAAACATGCTTCAGTTACTAAAATGTTAGAAATGAAAGAGAACATTACTTTCTTTAAAATGGTATGTAAACTTGAGGGGGAAAAGCAGACACAATTTTTGAGTTAAAAATGTGACAAGAACTTAAGTTTAACATTGTACTTCTTGAAAAAAAACCCTACTGGAATGTCATGAATAAAATAGCTTATAATTGATCTTCTGTATGTTTTGTTTTTTTGTAAATGGATAAAATTTATTTTAGAAACTCTTTTGGGGAGCAAACATTTAATTCTATTGGCCAGGAAGTCTGGAGAGAAAGTTCCTTATAAAAATATTGATTGATATCGACCTTGCCACTCATATTCTTAGGGACTTGCCATGATCACTATGAATCAAAATAACTTGTCACGGTCACAAACCAATGTATGTGAGAGGCAAGATCTGAATCCACATCTTGCTGATTCTGAGGACATTTTTAATATCTATTACACCAGATGAATTTTTAAAATCATATACAAAATAATAAAGGTATAATTTTAAGGAATCCCTCTGATTTACAAAAATACTACAGATCTTTGGGATCAGAAAAACTGCTTATCTCAAGAAGATGTAGATATACATGAAGCAGTAGGGTTAGCTAATGTTTTTGCTGTTTTCAAAAATAGCACTGGCAAAAAGACAGGAAAAGGGAGAGGATACTGGCCATGGAAGAAAACTTCCTTGATATTATGACTCATCCCACCTTAGTTTACTGACACCAAGCATTTCCCTTCTTCCTTTCAGTAACAGATTTAAAAAAAAATAACTAAGGTATTTTCAGTCTTCAAAAATGAGTTTTTTCCTCTTAACTCAGGAATCCATATGGTCTTATTTTTTCCAGTCTAATATGTACACATACAATAATATATATATATTTATTTATATCTATATCTCTGGAAGGGACCTCACACACTTTATATTGCAACTTTTTCATTTTACAGATGAGATTTCCTGAAATCTATTAGGTAAAATGACTTGTCTTTCACTTAAATCATGTGAATCATGGGTGGCATTTGAATTTAGAACTGCTGACTCAAGATTCAATTTTCTTTCCATTGTACTATAGTGCTTTGCTATCCATACCTTCAAAAAAAAAAATTGCAAAGTTCTATCGAAAGAGTCCTCAAAGTCTATTATTTGAATTTCTCATAATTTATACCACTGTAAAAATCAAAATGTACACATGTGGTTCTTTCTCAAGGGGCCTCTTATTCTTTTAATAAACAGAGCCCAATAGAAGCAAGACTACAAAGGAGAGGAGGGGTTCAATAACTTATGATACTGGTCACCCAAGTTTCAAAGCACCTCTAAGAAGTATTCTGAATGATCTGTTTCCTTTTTTTTTTTTTTTGTTTAAATAATAGCTTTCTATTTTCAAAATACATGCAAAGATAGCCCTCAACATTCACCCCATGCAACACCCAGGGCTCTAAATTTTCTCTCTCTCCTCATACCTTCTTCCATACCACAAGCAATCCAGTATATGTTATCATGTGCAATTCTTCTTTACATAATTCCATAATTATCATGCTGCACAAGAAAAATCAGATCAAAAAGGGAAAAAATGAGAAAGGAAAAAAAAGACAAGCACACAACAGCAACAAAGGTGAAAATACTATATTGTGATCCATACTCAGTCCCCATCTTTCTGGGTACAGATAGTTCTCTCCATCACAAGTCTATTGGAATTGGCCTAAAATCATCTTATTGTTGAAAAGAGCCAACTGTTCTGTTTCTACTCATCTTGGTATGATGTTAAATATGCTTGAATTCCCATTAGAGATACCTAAATACAAAATCTACATGCACTATTTAATACATATGATCACTGAGAAAGTAATTTAATTTATCTAAGTCTCAGTTTCCTCATCTGCAAAATGGGATAATAGCCTATACAGGCAATATCTGCTAGGCAGGATTGTGGTGAGGATTAAATGATGAAATAAATGTTATACCATTCTGTAAAATTAAATTTCAAAATAAGGAACTTTTGTTCTCATGGTTTTCAGAGTTTTATATGAAAAGAAATCTATTGATGTGTTTAATATGGAAATTTTGGGTCAGCATTGACTTGAGAGGTCAAATGTAGTATAGAAAAGGCCAAGCAAAAGGCTTCTATAATTGTACCATTCATTAATTTGTGATTTTGACCAAAATGCTTCAACTTTTTTAGGCATCAGCTTCCTCAGCTATTAAATGAAAAAAATTGACTATATTATCAAAAAGGCCTAATTCAGACTTTATGAAAAACTGGATGAAAAATAGTAGATTTTGTTTTTGGAAAAGTTGTCAAAAACTTTTCCTGCTCCCTCAAATAACATATAAACACACACACACACACACACACAAATACACACATACGCACACATATATAAAACTGCTACTCTCTAACAGTATTGCTTGGAGCCCTCATCCAGTGTGATTCTTCAGCATCATTTAACCATTACTTCCTTCATATTATATAACCAGTGATTATTGATCCAATATCATTTTCACCAGTTGATTGATATAATTGATAAACAATTAACATTCAATTCAATAAACATTTACTAAGCACCGACTATGCTTTCAGCACTATGCTAAGTGGTGGGGATACAAAAAGAGGCAAAAGTCAATTCTGTTCTCATGAAGCTTACAATCTCATGAAGCAGCTTTTTCAGAAGTTTTCCAATAATTTTGGTAAGAACCAAAGTATAAAACCATCCTCTTAGCCTGGGTCAAACTCTTTTCTCTCTTCCCTGAAGAGAAATAAATTCAAATATAAAAGTGGGGTTAACAACAACAAATCCTCCCAAAAAGTTCACTTCTGGATAAAGCATTGCTGATGGTCAAAACACTTCCTTTTTTTTTTTTTTTTTTCTTCCAAGTTTCATTGTTGTACCATGTAGAATGAATCAGTCATGGTCTGGAAAAAGCACTTTGCTATTCAAAGCTATATATTTTCTAGTTTCAACTGCTAGTAAATTCTGCTCTAGATTCCAAGTTCCTGGATCTCTGGTGGTACTTTTAAGCTTTTGAAGCTCACAAGGTCATGTATAGTCTTCTCATTTTCTCAGTCATTCATTTAATAGTAAGAGGCAATAAAAATCAACAGAAAACAGAAGGTTCTATAGGAACCTATGAAAAGTGGGAAGAGTAACAGCTGCTGCTGCCTCTCCCAGGTCCCTTGTTTCTCTACTTGGGTCAGCATGAAGCCAATAGTATAGCTCTGTTGTTACTAGGAGATCATGTAGATTCCACATCAAATTTTTGGACCAGGAGTTTCTGGAGGTATAGACTTGTACTTGGGGAGGGGGAACAGTTTCAGGAGACAATAAGAAGGGGGGAGTTATTCAGGAAAAAAATATTTCTTTTCTCTTGGGCCTGATTTCAGCCCAATTCATTTAAAAAATCATTTTTGTACCTACCCTTTGATCCAACAGTGTTTCTATTGGGCTTGTAACCCAAAGAGGTCATAAAGAAGGAAAAGGGACCCACAAGTGCAAAAATGTTTGTGTCAGCCCTTTTCTTAGTGGAAAAGAACTGAAAACTGAGTGGATGCCCATAAGTTAGAGAATGGCTGAACAAGTTATGGTATGTGAATATTATGGAATATTATTGTTCTATAAGAAATAATCAGCAGGATGATTTCAGAAAAGCCTGGAGAGACTTGGATGAACTGATGCTAAGTGAAATGAGCAGAATCAGGAGATCACCGTACACAGCAACAAGATTATACAAAAATCAATTCTGATAGATGTGGCTCTTTTCAGCAATGAGATAATTGAGGCCACTTACAATGATCTTGTGATGAAGAGAGCCATTGACACCCAGAGAACTGTGGGGATAGAGTATGGATCACAACATAACATTTTCATTCTTTTTCTTCTTGTTTGCTTGTATTATTTTGTTTTCTTTATCATTTTTTTTCCTTTTTGATCTGATTTTTCTTGTGCAGCACAATAATTGTGGAAATATGTATAGAAGAATTAAACATATTTAACACATATTAGATTACTTGCCATCTAGGGGAGGGAGTGGGGAGGATGGGTAAAAATTTGGAACACTAGGTTTTGCAAAGGATAATGTTGAAACATTATCCATACATATGTTTTGAAAGTAAAAAGCTTGAAAAAAATCACTTTTTCAAAATTCTGAAAAATTAGATGGCAATTCACAATAAAGTTGAATGTTGTACATTGCTGCTTTGCTTTTAAAATGGCATAATTACTTAAATGATACTATAATGGCATTATTTATAAAATAGAAATTATATTAATATTCAATATATATTTATATATGGTATTATTTTATGTATACCATTAATCCATATACATAGTATGTACATCTATTATAAAATTCCAACAAATTCATTGTTTGCTCCAAGTGGGAAAAGACTTTTCAGAAGCTGAACTTTTTGTCCTGCTAAGAGAGATAATACAGCTAGAATGCTTCCTCTCCAACAAGCCAGCTTGGCAGCTGCAGCTGCCCCTTGTACATTATGTAAAGCAGAACTGATTTTCTGAAATAGGATATCTAAAAATGCTCAGATTCATTGTAAACATTGAAATTACATATTCATTTGAATTTCAGTTGTATACAACAAGTTTTGATTTTTATAAGTAAGGAAAAATGGTATTGTGGGCTCTCCTTTATTTTTACATGAGAGGGTGTGTGTGTATTTGGTATGGGAGTAAAATACATAATGACCTCCATTTCTTTGATTATAAAGAATAAGGGCATTTATATGATGCAGTTTTCCATTTTTTCACATTATTATGCATTGGAAAAATTTATTGTTTTTTAATAAAATGTTTATTGATTTTCATGCCACTTATATTTTTCCCAATGTTTTCCTTTGTGATTCCAGAATATCATGCCTTATGACAAAGAATTTTTTAAAAGGAAAAAAATCCTTAATAGTTCAACAAAACCAATCACCTCATCAAGAACCTCCAAAATCACATAATGCTTCATACCTTTTACTCCTCCCTCCCCCGCTGCATTTAAGTGCCCCTTTCATATCTTCTTTGGACCCAAGCTTAGTTATTATGATTTCATAGCATTAACATCACTGTTTCCAGAACAGAACCCACTAGGTGGAGCAAGTGTTGTGTGGAAAATATTGAACTATCTAGAAATAATGAAATCTAGCACTGGGGAAGGCTAAATAGTAGAAGCAGACAGTATGAAGAATCCTTGCTATAACAAATTATGACTTAAAATATGGAAAACTTATAAAATCTTATTTATAAAGATGGCCTTATCATTGGACAAGTGACTTTGGGTAGTTCTTAGGTAGCTTTCATGGTGGTGGTAAGCAAAAACAGGGAAGGGACAATTTAATTCTGTGCTTTGGGAAAATTTTCCCCACTGCAGCATTGCTTATCTAGTACATTGATTATCTAGTACAGTAGTCTTCTATTAACTTTGTGGTAGTTCTACAGTAATCTATTTATGAGAGCTGAGCAAGAGAATAAAGGGAAAGTACAATTATGAAAATCCAACACTTCTGTCATTTATATTTATATATGTATAAACATATATACAGGCACATATTTGAGATCCTGCAGGCTTTAGGCCACTACAATGAAGTGAATATCTCAATAAAGCAAGTTAACATGATTTTTTTTTTCAGTTTCTCACTACATATAAGTTATATTTATACCACACTGTAATCTATTAGGTGTGCAATAGTATGATGTCAAAAATATACATAACTTAGTTAAAAATTGATTTAAAAAATTCTGAACCTTTAGCAAGTCATAATCTTTTAACTAGTGGAAGATCTTGCCTCAATATTGATCAGAATGGGGTGGCGGTAGCAATTTAAAAAAATAAGACAACAATGAAATGTGTTGTATTGATTGACTCTTCTTTTCTTGAAAAATTTCTCTGTAGCATTCAATGCTGCTTAATAACATTTTATCTACAGTAGAACTTTCAAAATTGGAGTCAATCCTCTCAAACCTTGCCACTGCTTTATCAACTAAGTTTATGTAATATTCTTCAACATTATTGTATTTTGGAATTGGAAAACTCAAGGAGAGGAAAAGAGATGGGGGAACAGCTGGTTAGTAGAGCAATCAGAAAATATCCATTTATTGATTAACTTCACTGCCTTATATGGACCCAGTCTATAGTACCTCAAAACAATTATAATAGTAATATCAAATATCACTGATCATAGATCACCATAACAGATAAAATAATCATTTAAAAAAACTTTGAAATACCAAGAGAATTACCAAACTGTGACAGAGTTGGTGTGAACAACTGCTATTAGAAAAACAGTTCCTATAAACTTGCTTGATACAAAATTGCTACAAACCTTCAATGTATTAAAAAAAATGCAACATGTATAAAGTGTAAGGTTATAATAAAACAAGATTTAACTCTTTGTCTATGTGTATATGTGTGCATATACATGTGACTATGTTTCATGTGCATTTATACACACACATACACACACATATATGTATATATAAATATCCAGAAATACAAACATCCATATATACACACAAACACATATATCCACATAAGCCAATAGAATGGCATATCTGAAAGGGATTTTAAAGCTCATTTATTTAGTCCTAACTTTTCATTTTTTAGATAAGGAAACTGAGTCCTGAATAAGGTAAGTAACACTTAGCATAGTGAATAACATAATGAACTTGGAAACAAATAAACCTAGGTAAGTTGTTTAAACTCTTTGAATTTCAATTTCTTCATCTTTAAAAAGTGAGCAATATACCTACTTCAAAAAGTTATTGTGGGACTCAAATGAAATAATGTATTCAAAGTGCTTTGTGTGCCTTAAAATGCTATAGAATATAAGCAATTACAATCATTATTGTCAAGGTCACCTACTTAGTAAGAGCCAGGATTTGAAAAATAAAATTCCTCTGAATCCAACTACAGTGTACTTTCTTTTTTTATTGGTATCTTCTCTTTCTCTCCATTTTCTTTAGATTTTTATGACCTTAAAAAATATTTTGCCCTAGGCCCTCTTACCAAGATGAGAATATTTGCTTTTTCTAATGCATAGTATAATTATTGAAATGCTTAACACAACCAGATGTTGGGAAGAAATTATTCCGTGAAGGGTAGCTTTGTAAAGAAAAATTTCTTAAATATTGTATGTTATATGTAATAAGATCACCAATAAAGTACTGTGATGCTTTAAAAAAAATTCTTTTTAAAATGAAAAGTCTTAAGGGGAAAAAAGCTTGTGGGTATTTACAGGATTTTCTTCCAATAAAACTGCAATTAAAGTTTTAAAAAAATTATGGACATTATAAATACACAGAAAAATCTTTAGATAAATCAATACAAGTAAGTTATGTTGTGATCTCAGGCATGGGTTGGGGATATGTGTGAGGGAAATGAAATATGGAATTAAAGCTATTGTTCCAGAGACTCACATTACAGTTATCTTATTCCCTCTTATATGTGTGCGGTGGGTATGGGAGTGAGGATGCTGGGTGAACATGATTGAAAATAATGGGTTCCTGACCTTTCGTGGGCTTTCATTGGCTCTCTTAATTTTTTCAGAAGCATATAAGCATTATTGCGATCTTTTGGTTTTTAATAACACATAATACAGCTATTTCATATACTGAAATATATTAACTTCTGAGAAAATCTATTTTTCTTAAATTTAAGCTTACTAACATAATTTTGATGCAATGGTATTAGTGGTTACTTTCTAAGCTGGGATGTGTTTATGTCATTCTCCTACTCTGCTTTTTCAGTCAACAAAACAATAAAGCAAATATGCTAGAATATATATTTTCTTGCAGCACTAAGGAATATTGATTATGTGCTTATTATATATCATTCATCCTTCTGGAAACTAGAAATAAAAGAGACAAAAAGTGAAAAATAATCCTTTGTCTTCAAGGAGTTTATGATCTGCTGAAGATTTCTATACGTATACACATATACACATATATACATACATACACACATATAGCATAATGTGAAAAAGGAGAAAACATAAATCATTAGGAAATAGTAAGGGATCAGAAATGGCTTACTTACTGTAGGAGGGGACAGTTGATCTGAACCTAGAAGGACACTAAGGATTCTATTGGACAGACATTGGGAGATAGTGGAGAATAGAAGGGCTGTATGGTCCATGAGGTCAAGTAGGGTTAGATATGGCTGAATGAATGAACAACAAAAAGGGCATTATAAAAGGTAGATGAGAACAAGATGCATTTTATGCATGGAGAACAAACTACCCAAGAGCACAAGGAATGCAGAGTTTAAAGAACAACCAATAGACCAGTCTGGCTTGAACTTAGAGCATATAAATTGAGAAGATGTAGAATAAATCTGTTAAAATAGGGTCACTAAAATTTGTGAAAGGCTTTAAATGCTAATTGGTAGTTTCTATTTATTGTATTTACTAGGAAGCAACCAAAGCTTTCTGAGCAGGAGAGTATTATGGTCTGATCCATGCTTTAGGAAAATTATTTTGATTAATATCTGGAGGATGAATTAGAGCGAGAAGAAACAGAAATTAAGCAGCATCTAATTTAGATATGATTGGTTCAATATGCTTATAAAATATATAGATAAGTATGTTAAGTAGATAAAATGATAAAGGAGAAAAGTGAAGACTGCATACTCTGATTTGGCAGTCATTTGAATAGATATAACTGAATTTAGCACACATGATGGGCTAGAACAGAGTAACCTTGGAATACACAAGGTTAAAGGATATGGAATAGATGATTCCAGAAAGGAAACTGAGGAGGCATTCTTAAAAAAAGTAGAAAGAGAACTAAGATCAAGTGATGATATAAAAACTGAATAAAGTTTCCAAGAGCATACTTTTGCAAAAACTTTAAGTCATTTAATTTATGTAGCAGAAACCAATAATTTTACATAATTTGTCCCTTTGTTTAATTAATAGAGATTTTTAAAAAGTCTTTGGCTTAACATAGAAAAGAGAATAAAGATTAGATTAATGAAATCAGTAAAATGAATAGTCATGAAAACAAAAAGAACAAAACTATTTATCTGAAAATGTTGTCAAGTAACTTCAGATAATCATAGAATATTTAAATTTAGACATGACCTTAGAGATAATCACACCTGATTTGTGAATAAATTTAAGTCATAGATAAATGGAATCTAAGCGTAATTAGGTACTTTGCCTAAGGTCCTATAACCTGTGGGAAAGTAAAGACTGTAATGCATATCTCCTGAGTTTGACATACTATTAATGTTTTTATTCTACATTTGCCTTTTAAAAGACTGAGGTTAAAAAAAAATACAATTTCATATATATTTAGGAACAGCTATCTTCATATAATTTCCCTTCAGCATATTTGGCAAAAATTATCCATGAGAAAAATTTATTATGAAGTTATTAGATATTCTATTCTTCACAATGAAAATAACTGGTTACAAAGGTATTGATTTTCAATCGAAAACAAAGCATATCATAAAAACAAACCACACACAAATGTGTGGTGCCCTATATAAATATAACAAAAATTCTAGTCTTTGTGTTTCATAAAAGTGAATTGATTGTGAAAAGTAATAACAAGTATCATATAAACTTTTCCATTAGAGTACCTTGCAATTAATAATAATGATGATGATGTTTACATAGCACATATAAATAACATTCATAAACTTCATAGATTTTTTCTGTTTAATATTTTTAAAATTTAAATTTTTTTCAGTCACATTTTATTTTTCCATGTAAAGATAGTTTTCAGCATTCATTTTTGCAGAGATAATGATCCACACATTATGAAGCGTAATTTAGAACTATGACCAAAGGTATAAAATACCCTTTGATAGAGTAGTCTCACCACTGGTCTATATCCCAAAGAGATAATTAAGTGGGGAAAAGGACCCACATGTGCAAAAATGTTTATAATAGCTCTTTTTATGGTTTTAGCTCTAGTTGTCAAAGAAGTGGAAATTGAGTAGTTTATATATGACTCTTCTGAGAGAATGGGATTATGGGTTTTCTCCCATAGTGCTCTCTGGCCCTAAGAGCTTCAAGGGAGGTGTGAATTCAGATATCTCATACTAAACCCTGAAATTTCCCAAACGTGTGAACTCCAACGAGTAAAGGTGAAACACAAGCATTGTATCAATTAGTTCTACTTAGTACCTTGTTTCAGGTTCTGGCCCAAAACATCTTCTTGTAAGATCAGATCAATAATCTATCAACTCTAATAAGTTAGCAGTTTGTAAAGATTCCAACAATTTCTTATTCTACTAATTTGCTTATAATATCATCTTTTATGTCAAAATCATGAACCTATTTCAACTTTATCTTGCTAAAGGGTATTAGATGTTGGTCAATGCCTAATTTTTGCCATACTATATTTTCCAATTTTTCTAGTAATTTTTGTTAGATGGTGAGTTCTTATCTCAAAAGCTGAAGTCTTTGGATTTATCAAACACTAGATTACTATAGTCATTGATTATTGTGTCTTGTGTGCCTAAATCTAATTCCATTGATTCCACTACTCTATTTCCTAGCCAATACCAAATGGTTTTATAATATAGTTTTAGATCTGTTATGGTAGGGCACCTTTCTTTGCATTTTTTCCAATTAATTCCCTTGATATTCTTAATCTTTTGTTCTTGCAAATAAAATTTGTTATTATTTTTTCTAGTTCTATAAAGTAATTTCTTGGCAGTTTGATTGGCATGGAACTGAATAAGTAGATTAATTTAAATAGAATTGTCATTTTTATTATTGCTCAGTCTACCCATGAACAACTGATATTTTTTCAGTTGTTTAGAACTAACTTATTTATGCAAAAAGTGTTTTAAATTGTATTCATATAGTTCCTGGCTTTGCCTTAGCAGGTAGACTCCCATATAATTTATATTGTCTATACTATTTTAATGGGATGGTTTTATCTTTTGCTACTGGGCTTTTTTAGTAATATATAGAAGTACTGATGATTTGTGCAGGTTTATTTAAATTCTGCAATTTTGTGAAAATTGTTAATTGTTTCTAATAGTTTTTTACTTGATTCTCTAGGATTCTTTAAATATACTATCATATCATCTGCAAAGTATGATAGTTTTGTTTTATCATTACCTATTCTAATTCCTTCAATTTGTTTTTCTTTTCTTACTGGTAAAGCTAACATTGTTTGTACAATGCTGAACTTCAGTTTTTGAAGTATTATTCTCATAACAAACTTATGGAGTAGGTAGTATGAGTACTATTATTCCCTTTAGAGTGGGGAAACTAAAATTTAAATGACTTACCCAGAACCATAACTAGTCTTGGGCCACTAGGGAGTGGTCCCAGAGCAAATATAGAGGTTGCAAAAATTAACTAGTAAATAATACAGCTACTTCTTCAGCATGATAGAAAAACATAAGGGGGAGGGTGATCTCAGACACTAATAAAATAATTGGAAAAAGGAATTTTGAGTTTTAAGTAGACACAAGAGCTTGTTTGTTCTCTTTCTCCCTCCATTTCATAAACCAATTCTGAACCTATTACATCTTGTTTCTTGAACAGGGCTGAACATTTTCTCTCTCTTTTTTTTTTCCTTTCCTTTCCTTTTTAAAATATTTCATTTCATTTTTACTTGCATTGTCATATTTACTGCCATGCCAAAAGCTTTTGTTTCTTCAATTTCTTTTGGTATCTCTTTTCCTTTTGAGCAACCTCCTCTTCTGGTTTAGGAACAATTTATTGCTTTTCAGTAAGTGTCATCTCAATATAGCAAAGAGAACTCACATATGGGTTGATTCGACCATGAGTCCTATAAGTATGCTATCTAGGCAGAACATTTTCTTTCCTGCCTTCTGCAAACATTAATGTCTCCCTTCTCCCTTATAAAGAACTTATAATAATCTCATTGCTAATTCCCTGATCTTATCCTATGTGAAAGGATCCTTTTCAGATGTTTCTGATGGAGAAGAAAGAACATGGGACTCCAAATTCCAGGGGCAGGAATAGATGAAGATGCCTCCCAACTCTGAAATAAGTTTGATTCTAACTAATTCTCCTTCTAGTTCAGGGCAGGTATGTTGATTTTTGATATTCCCAAATGAATTTGTAAAATTTAATTTTATTATTTTTCAATTTAACAAACATTTACTTTCTCTCCTCAATTCCAGGAAACAAATTCCTGTAGTATAACAGGTTTCTCTTTCAGTTAAATAAAATAGTATTTTTAGGTACTTAGCACAGTGGCCTGGCATATAGTATATACTAGGAAATAGTTATGCCATTTTCTTCCTTTATCTATAGTCAATTGTTAATTGTGATTTATTGGAATTATGTTTTATCATTGGATTTATTCATTGTTAAAGTCTTTCAACACTTTTTAAAAATGCCATATAATTTGTTTTCCCAAACATCTGAAAATGTTGCATAGCTTTTGAGGTACAGTATATCACATTTATATACCATAACTTGTTTAATCATTTCCCAACAGGTTGACATTCCCTGAATGTGCTTAATTAAATTAATCTCATTATTTTAATATAATTAATCCAAAAGTTCATTTGAAAGTGTATTTCATGTACTTTGTGTCAGTTGGTGAGACAATCATACATATATAACTGGCTTGGGCTTCTCTGAATTTGTCCAGATTCACACTAGTCAGTGATAGAGTTGGGACCTTATAGAGGATGATTCCTATGAGAGAGAAAATAATGGAATAAGCAGGTCAGTGAATGCTAGGGTAAGTATAGAGTTGTTGCTCTGACTGTGTATCAAGATATATATGAAAAAGTCTGTATATATTAATATCCTCTCTAAGCACTGAGACACTAGTAAAGACAATTATCATGAAAAACTATCAAGTCAGATTCTGTCTCATAGAATATCTGAATAATAGATTATCTGAGTTCCTTCTAGTTCTATTTCAGGATGAGACTGTCTGGAAGGTTCACAAGGTGATCTAGGGCATGGGGAATGAATGATAGTAATATGATATCACTGTCATATTTCTTTTTAGATGTTTGAATCTTGATTCTGTCATCCAGTGCTATAAATATCCCTACTAGGCTTATGTCATCTGCAGACATAATAAAAATGCATTCCTTACTGTAATGCTCCAAAAAGTCTGGGATCTCATCAGTCTGGGATTTCCCTCCAGCAACAAAGATCACAAGTTTTTCATTTCTGCCCATCTTGTCCTACTCCAGTCTCTGTGCTCTCACAAAGTTGCTTCAATGGGACTATAAAATATGCCTATAGCCTACTTTAATTTCTTTTAACATAATGGACATACTAATACAGCATTTGAGCAGTCCATCAGTTATTCCTTCATCTCATCATATGACTGACTCATCTATCTTACTAGTTAAACATTTTAATGACATCTTCTATAATGCTAATACTAAGTAATTTCTTGTTTTTAGGGTGTAGTACCCTATTCACCCCTCCCTCTGAAGAATAGAACCTTAACTTGGACTTTTAGCACCTGGAACAAACTGTGAGCTGAAGGAACCTCAAGCAGGATATAATCCAGGAGAGCAGAACATCCCAAGTTTACAACACTGATGAAGTTGAGGGAAACATACCTTGCAATAAGCTCACTATTTCTGCCAGAGACAGAAGTAGACAAAAGAAGAAAAATAAATCATTCAGAATCCCTGCAAATTTCCTGCTCTGGGTAAAATGCCCCAATGGTCTGAATTATAGATATGACTCTGAATTTGGGTTTTCCTCAACTTTAAATATTTGGAACATACAGCCACATGTACTCTCATGACTTTGAATCAGATTTTGTGATACAGAGAAAAACGCAGAGACAGAGACCCAGACAGAGAGACAGATGCAGAGTCAGATACACAGAGAGACAACCAGAGAGAGAAAGGAAGAAGGAGAGAGATGGAGGAAAGAATAGTGGGGGGAAGAAAGGAGAGAGTGAGAAGAGAGGAAAAGAGAGAGAATGGATGAGAGTAATCTTATTTTTTGTTTTCTTCTTCTATTTCTGTTTATTTTATCAGAGATGTTAATGCGAATTAAAATACTTCCTCCATTTTAGGACATATGTGGAGATGAGAAAAAAAAAAAAGAAAAGCCTGTAAACACTTCTCATTTTCATTTGGAAGAAATTTAATGGTTTGGTTGTTGATTTTTTTTTTCATTAAAATGAGGTTGATTCCTTGTGGATATGAAGGAATATGAAAGGAAGAATGAGAGAAGCATAAAGTGGGACATAATACTAAGACTAAGCTGTTGATAGTACTGCTCTGGTTTATCCAAATCTATTGTCCTTTGTTCTGTTTGATGACCCACATTTTAAGAAGGATACTGATAAACTATGGAGAGAAGTCAGGATGGTGAAAAATTTTGAAATCTAGAAAGGGAAAGGTTAAGAGGAGGAAATGAAAAGATAACTTCTATTCCTACCTTATCCATTCTCTTATTTCAGTAATATTAGTTTCCAATTTTCCTTTATAAAAAGTTATCATTTCATTCATTTCCTCCTCTTATGCCTTTCTCTTTCTAGGTTTTTTCCCTTTAGATGCTAGTACAAGGAATTCCTTTTTAAAAAAGCAACAGTGCTTTGTAACATGAAGCATTAGTCCGGACTGAGGTGGCGAACAAGTTTGATCCTGTTATTACAATTTATCTTGACAATTTTTCTTTTTAATGCTATTATGCCATTCTCACTTTAAACAGAATTGAATAATTTCAAAGCTGTGTATTCCCAGGTTTCATGACTTTTCTTGTCATCTAGTCAGGAACAGTATTATGGTGTAAAACTGACTCTCCATGGACACATATCACCTTCCTGTCAGCAAGCAGATTTCCTTGAGACCCTTGTCTCCCTCTCTTTTACATCATTATTTTCATATAATTCTTTAACCACTCTTCTGATCTGGTGGTTTTTTTTTCCTGTTGTCACATTGCCTTTTACTTTTTAAATTAAAAAAATTATTAAAGCTTTTTATTTACAAAACATATGCATGGGTGATTTTTCAGCACTAACCCTTGCAAAACATTCTGTTCCAAATTTTTCCCTCCTTCTCCCCACCTGCTCCCTTAGATGTATCATGTCTTAATTTGCATTTCTCTGATCAATAGTGATTTGGAGCACCTTTCCATATGACTAGAAATAGTTTTAATTTCTTCATCTGAAAATTGTCTGTTTATTTCCTTTGACCATTTATCAATTGGAGAATGGCTTGAATTCTTATAAATTTGAGTCAATTCTCTCTATGTTTCAGAAATGAGGCCTTTATCTGAACCTTTGAATATAAAAAAAAGTTTTTCCAGTTTATTGTCTCCCTTCTAATTTTGTCTGCATTAGTTTTGCTTGTGCAAACTTTTTAACTTAATATAATCGAAATTATCTATTTTGTTATCAATAATGATTTCTAGTTCTTTTTTGGTCACAAATTCCTTCCTTCTCCATAGATCTGAGAGGTAAACTATCCTATAATGTTCTTATTTGTTTATAATCTCATTCTTTATGTCTAGATCATGAACCCATTTTGACGTTATAGGTGGTTAGGTGTGGGTCAATACATAGTTTCTGCCATACTGGTTTTCAATTTTCCCAGTAGTTTTTGTCAAATAGTGAATTCTTATCCCAAAAATTGGGGTCTTTGGGTTTGTCAAACACCAGATTATTATAGTCTTTGATTATTTTGTCTTGTAAATCTAACCTTTTCTGCTGATTAACTAGTCTATTTCTTAGCCAATATCAAATGGTTTTGATGACCATTGCTTTATATTATAGTTTTAGATCTGGTACAGCTAGGCCTTCTTTATTTGCTCCCCTCTCCCCCCATTAATTCTCTTGAAATTTTTGACCTTTTATTTTTTCAGTTGAATTTTGTTAATATTTTACTAACCTAGAAAAATAACTTCTTGAGAGTTTGATTGGTATAGCACTAAATAAATAGATTAGTTTAGGTAATATTGTCATCTTTATTATATTTGCTTGACCTATCCAAGATCACTTAATATTTTTCCAATTGTTTAGATCTGACTTTATTTGTGTAGAAAGTGTTTTGTAGTTTCTCATATAATTCTTGACTTTCACTTGGCAGATAATTGTTGATAGTATAAAATATCTGGGAATTTATTTTAAATGGAATTTCTCTTTGTATCTGTTGCTATTGGATTTTGTTAGTGATACATAAAAATGCTAATGATTTATATGGATTTATTTTATATCCTGCATTTTTACTAAAGTTGTGAATTGTTTCTTGTTGGAATACACGGGAGAGCTGTTGGAATATAAAGGAGCCACCTGACAATGACTGCTGGAGATCCAACCCAGAATGGATCTCCTCTTGTGAGAAGATGATACAAGGAGACTGAGAGGCAGTTGCTGTTCTCTGACTCTCTGACTGAGAGGCTGTTGCATTGTCTGAGCTCTCTTCTCTTCCCTTTGCCTCTAATTTATTTCATTCCCAGTCCACAACACTTGTGTCAGCAAAGGCTGCCTTGCAACTCCTTCAGATGTTATGATCCATAGCTGTAGAGGCTCTTGGAGAATTGACCTGTTCCTTAACAGTTTCTAGTAGTTTTTTTTGTTGATTCCCTAGGGTTCTCTAAGTTACTATCATATCATCTGCAAAGAATGATAATGTGGTTTCCTTATAACCTATTTTAATTCCTTTAATCCCTTTTTCTTCTCTTATTGCCAAAGCTAACATTTCTAATACAATATTGAATAGTAATGGTGATAGTGGGCAGCCTTGTTTCACTCCTGATATTATTGGGAATGGATCTAGTTTGTCTCCATTACATATGATGTTTGCTAATGGTTTTAAATTGATCTGATTATTTTAAGGAAAAATCCATTTATTCCTATATTCTCTAGTGTTTTTAATAGGAATGGAAGTTGGATTTTATCAAATGCCTTTTCTGCATCTATTGAGATAATCATGATTTTTGTTAATTTGATTATTGATATAGTTGATTATGCTGATTTTTTTTATTATTATTGGAACCAGCCCTGCATTCCTGATATAAAATCTATGTGGTCATAATGTATTATCCCGGGCATGATTTTCTGTAATCTTGTTGCTATTATTTTATTTAAGATTTTTGTATCAATATTCATTAGGGAAATTGGTTTATAATTTTCTCTGTTTTCACCCTACCTGATTTAGCTATCAACACCATATCTGTGTCATAAAAGGAATTTGGTAGGATCCCTTCTTTCCCTATTTTTTCAAATAGTTTATATAGTATTAGGGTTAATTGTTCTTTGAATGTTTGGGAGAATTCACATCAAATCCATATGGCCCTGGAAATTTTTTTCTTAGGGAGTTGATTAATAGCTAATTCTATTTCTTTTTCTAAACTAGGACTATTTAAATACTTTATTTCCTCTTCTCTTAATTTGGGCAATCTGTATTTTTGTAGATATTCCTCCATTTCATTTAGATTATCAAATTTGTTGGCATATAATTGGCAAAGTAACTCCTAATTATTGCTCTAATTTCCTTTCCACTGGTGGAAAGTTCTCCCTTTTCATTTTTGAGACTAACAATTTGATTTCCTTCTTTCCTTTTTTGAATCAAATTAACAAAAAAAAATCTATTTTGTTGTTTTTTTCATAAAATCAACTCTTAGTTTTATTTATTAATTCAATAGTTTTCTTATTTTCAATTTTATTAATCTCCCTTATATTTTCAGAATTTCAAATTTGGTATTTAATGGGCATTTTAAATTTGTTCTTTTTCTAGCTTTTTTAGTTGCAGGGCCAATGCATTGATCTTCTCTTTCTCTATTTTATGCAAGTAAGCATCTAAGAGACATAAAATTTCCTTTTATTACTTCTTTGGTTACATCCCACAAATTTTGGTATGTTGTCTCATTTTTGTTGTTCTCTTGGATGAAATTATTGATTGTGTCTATGATTTGTTGTTCCACCCATTCATTCTTTAGGATTAGATTATTTAATTTCCAATTACTTTTTGGTCCATTTTCTCCTGGCCTTATATTACATGTGATTTTTATTGCATCATGATCTGAAAAAATGCATTTATTATTTCTGCCTTTCTGAATTTAATTTTGAGGTTTTTATACCCTAATACATGGTCATTTTTTTATAAGTTTCATGAACAGCTTAGATAAATGTAAACTTCTGTTTCCATTCAATTTTATCCAAAGATCTATTATACCTAATGTTTCTAACATTCTGTTTACTTCAACTTCTTTCTTATTTATTTTGTGGTTCGATTTACCTAATTCTGAGAGAGCAAGGTTGAGATCTCCCACTCATATAATTTTGCTGTCTATTTCTTCTTACATCTTTCTTAACTTCTACTCTAGGAATTTGGATGCCATACCACTTGGTACATATATGTTCAATATTGGTATTGTTTCATTATGTATGATACCCTTTAATAAAATACAGTTTCCTTCCTTATCTTTTTTATTTAGATCTATGCTTTTACTTGATCTGAGATCAGGATTGCTATCCCTGCTTTTGTTTTACTTCACCTCAAGCATAATAGATTCTGCTCTAGCACTTTATCTTTACTTTGTATGCATCATTGTGTTTTAAATGTGTTTCTTATAAACAACATATTGTAGGATTCTGCCTATCCACTTCTGTTTTATGGGAGAGTTAATCCCATTCACATTCACAGTTAAAATTACTAATTCTGTATTTTCTGCCATCTTATTTACCTTAAATTATGCTTTTTTCTTTCATTTCCTTTTCCCTTATCCACAGTATTTTGCTTCTCATGACCACCTCCCTCAAACTGTCCTTCCCCCTTTTTACACCTTTCTCCTAATACTTCCATTTTCCCTTTTATTAACTTTCCCTTTCTCTCCCACTTCCCTATAAAGTGAGACAAGTTTCTCTGTGAAACCAAATGTTTGATATTCTTTCTTAGAGCTAAATCTGATGATAGTAAGATTCACACAAAGCTCACCCTCTCCCTTTTTTCCCTCAATTATACTAGGTTTTCTTTGCCTCTTTGTGAGGTGTAATTTCCCTTATTTTGCCTCCTTTTACCAGTACTTTCTACAGTGTGTGGAATAGAGAGATAAGGTGAAGAACTTACAGGAATGTATGAATTCTTTTTCTGTATTTTATTTTCATTATTTCTGTGTTTCTCCTATGACCTGTTTAATATGTGCAGGCCCGTATTTACTTGAATCATGGCCAGCAATAAACATATTTACTTAACCTGAGCTGATGACATTTATCAGTACTTGACATTTATTGATTTTTAGTCTATTAACTTGATCATTTATCTGCTTAATTAAGCCTGAAGGCCTGATTTTCAGTTTCCTAGAAATCAGGTGATTTTTGGGGAAACAGAAACCTTCCATTCCAATCTTTCCAAATAGCAACAACCAATTAGATGCCTCCCCCCACCCCCTTCTCGATACTCTCTTACTTGTGATGTAATCTCTTGTATAAAAGCTGTGTATCTTTACTACTTCTTTAGCTCTCCTATCACAAGCTTTCTTGTGGGATGGGATGGCTCATCTTCTGGAGGTTTTAATAAACAGCTTTTCTGCTTTCTAATGAATGATCTCTGAGTAGTTATTTTGGGTAAGGGTCTTCTGCATCTCTCACAACATCTAGTTTCTTTCCTCAAATGGAGGAAGAATCAGTATATTCCTCAGTCATTCAATCAAATATACCACTGATCCTTACAAATAAAAACAGCAACTAAAAAAAAACAAAAAACACTCTATGCCAAATCAATAAAACCTTCTTAGATGCACTTTGAATAAAACAATATGGCTATTATGGCCATAAAGAGAAATCTAATCCAAGTAAGATGAAATTGAATTATCCTAATAAACAGACTGATTAACATCCTCCCATCTCCAAAATCTCAAAATATTTCCATCCCTTTTCCTCTATTTTCTTTTCCATATTATTGTAATAAAATTAAATTATACTCCCATTCTCTAAATATACACATAACAGAAATATAGTTTTCAAGAGTTCTTTCCTTTTAACCTTTTTTATGCTTCTCTTGAGTTCATTGTTTAGAGATCAATTTTTTTTCTTCAGTTCTGGTCTTTTCATTAAAAATAGGTGAAATTCATCCATATCATTGAATGTACATCTTCTTTCCTGAAAGATAATGCTCATTTTAGCTGGATAGCTTATTCTTGGTTGTAATCCAATTTCCTTTGCCCTTTGGAATATCTGATTCCAGGCCTTTATTGTAACAGCTGCTAGGTTTTGGGTAATCCTAATTGTGACTCCTTGGTATTTAAATTGTTTCTTTCTGGCTGCTTGCAATATCTTTTCCTTGGTTTGATAGTTCTAAAATTTAGTCATGATATTCCTTGGGGATTTAATTTTGGGGTCTCTTTCAGGAGGTGATCAGTGAATTCTTTCAATGTCTATTTTACATCTGATTCTAAAATATCAGGGCAGTTTTCTTTTATGATTTCCCATAAGATAAAATCTGGGTTCTTTTTTTTTTTCATTATGGCTTTCAGTTGTGACACTTCTCTCTCTTTGTTCTTCTTCAACCCTGTCTGATTATTCCTTCCTTCTTAGTATTCTTTGTTGAGTCTTGATTCAGGTAATGCACACCAACTGTGGATATCCCACAAAGCTCTATCTTGGACCCCCTTTTTTTTTCTTACACTATTTCATTTGATGATTTAATCACCTCCTAAAAGATTCATTTTCTTGGCTGATTTTTTTCTCTTCTCCTACTTTAACTATAGTTTAAAAAAATCAACATTGCATTTCTGGTTTATTCCCTCTTCAAATTTGCTATTTTCTAGGGACTTCAGCTTAGCAGTCATCAGCCAAGTAGAATAACCCTTGGGACACAGGTCAGGTGTTTACTCTAAAAGTTAGATGCTTCTAATTCAACTAGAGTTTTAGGGAAATGGAGTTTCCATACCTTGGAGAAGTGAGGTCTAAGAGGTAGAAGGTAAAGAAAGGAAATTACTTGGAAGAACTCTTCCCATTCTGTGAAAAGTAGAATCCTCCTTAATTATTATTGCTCAGTTGAATTTGAAAGCAGGATGACAAATTGTATAGCCAATGTGTTCTGCCTGGGGCAATAACAATATTGAGGAGGGGTAGGATGTTATTGGAGCAGACCGGATGGTGAGTTCTTCACTTATTTTTTCTATAACAATTGTCTAAATTAATGAGAAAGGACCTCTGAAGGAAGACACTATCTGCATCCAAAAAAAGAAATGATAAATAGAAATATGTGTAGAATAATTTTACATATATATGTACACACACATACACATATACCTGTATATACCTACACATATATTCACATTTGGTAGCTATCTCTAGGATTGGTGGAAGGGAAAAAGAAAAAATAAAAAAATAAATTTACACAATAACTTTATTATATATTTAAAAGGAATATAATAGATTTGCAATTTCTTATATAATAATCTTTTTTTATTATTATACTATATTGTGGAAATGTTTGTTGTATTCTATAAATTAAAAAAAATAAAACTAAAAGGAAATTTTCTTTAGTCAGATTCTTTTACTTTCTTCTTGTCTCTGTAGAATTTTCTGAATTCTTGATCTTTTTATTAGTAATTTTTGGTTGGGTTAGGGCAGAATTGCCTCTAGGATATTTTTCTTTCTGAAATGATTCCAAATGAAATTTGAATGACAAAATTGTTCTCTCCTCCGAAAGATTCATTTTTTTCAAATTATGAGGAAATCATTTGGTTATTTCAAATTTTCTTTTTTTTTTTGTTTGAATTGGGACTATGAGAAATATATCTTTTAATTGAAAATGATTATAATTATTCTTTTGAATGATTCCCTTGAAAAAGCAAACATTACAAAATAGCAATGAATTGTTGAACCTGACAGAAAGCAAGGAGCTATTTTGAGCTGTTGCCCATTTTAGACAATGTATTGACATACACAATGTCTGAATTGTGGGATAATATATTGTACTCCATCATTCCACATATCATTAATCACCAGTTTCTAAGGATTACAACAAAATAACATTTTATTGCAATGAGGAACACAAAATTTTGAGATATTAAATCATTTTGGTTGCCTTTAATTTTAAAAATTAACATATAACATATTATATTTTAGAGGACAGAAGTAATTGGTGTATAATTCAATAAAAATAGGGCACCAATTTTTGGAAGATGAATGGTCTCTTCTTTATGTCAAAGGTTAAACAAAGTCAAATCCTAATAAAATTCTCAGAGATTCACAAAGATGTGAAAGTGACTGTACAGCAAAATGGATAAAGGCTTGGATTTAGATCACAAATATTTTAGTTTTAATTCCTATCTATGACTCTTACTAGTTTTGTGACCCAGGACAACAAATGACCTTTCTGAGTTTCAGTTTCCTGATTTATAATATCAGCAATTTGGCCTAGAAAGCCCATAAAGTATCTTTTAGCCCTATTTTTTCATTAGTAGCTTTTTGATGTGTAAGACTTAGTTCACAAGTTTGTGGTGAAAATCAAATGAGAACATATGAGTATGAAACTTTGCAAATCTCAAAGTGAGTATTATTATATTTCTTGATTTAAAAAAATACACTGAAAACATGAAAGCATGTTTTAGAATGTAATTATTTTGCAGTGAAAAAAAATCTAGATCTGTCTAATTCCATACAATCATGCTGATAATTGTTCAGCATTTTTTGCAAAACTTGGAGTGTTAATTAGTTTGTTTTCTTATATAGTTATAAATGAATCACTCATAACATCACATAAATAAGTAAATAGATAGGTATAGAGGCAGAGATAAGTACATGGCAAATGAGGAAATTCCAAATCATAAAAGTTGAGGATATGCTTATGGAATGAATTACATCAATATCTATACATCAAGAATTGACTAAAATATGAACTCAATTATATTTTCTTACAATGGAAGGCATGTAATTTAGGAACATTTCTTTTAATATGGAGTATTTCATAGTTATATTACTAGATATGAATCTAAATTATGCCATGAGGTTTAGCTTTTGGGCATTATAGTGTGAAAAAAATTAGTGTGTTTAAGTATGCATCTGTGCATGCATGTATGTGTATGTATCCATATGTACCTATGTCTTTATACATGTATGTATATCTATCATGATATTTAATCACTCCTGATCATATATTTCCTATTATGGATGTCATTATGACTTTTTATGGTATAGAATGATTTCTGTTTCATTCATATTCCAAAGAATAATTCATAGACTAGTTGGTGAATTACAGAATGCTTATTCTTTAGTGCTTTTTACAATAAAGGTATTTGGCCCATTACACATTCCATAAACTTAATTTTGGTCTTAATCACATTAGAGATTGGGATAGTTACAGTTATTGCTACATATCTGAAAACACAAACCTCAGATGCTTGACTAAAATTGTATTTCATCAGGAAAGCTCTTTGATCATTCAGGCAATTTGTGAAGGAAGTTAAAACTGTGAAGGAGGTTATAAAACAAACTTAATCCCTGGCACTCTCAATCTGTTGGCACTCTTAACAAACTTGGTGATAAGTATTTTCCAGCCTGTTTGATTAATGACATTCTCTATCTCAAAACACAATTCTTGCTTAGTGAAAGATAAATACATGCCTTTTTGTTTTGTTTTGTTTACCTAAGTATATGCAGCTGGAAAGCCAAAATAAAGACCTGTGTTAATTTCAAAAGATAACTTTTCTCAAGTATTGATGATAAAACACTAAAGCTAACAGAAAAAATAACTTTTTTTCCTTACAAACATGCTTTACAAAGTTTATTTCTATTTGATAATAAATAAAAGTTTAAATCTCTGATTTTTTTTTAAATTAAGAGTTAAAGTTTAATACTGTCTCAATTCCTACTGGATAAAATATACTGCAGTGGGATTAAATGAGATAGTATATGAAAAGTACTTGACTAACTTCAAAATATTAGATGTTATTATCAATATCATTATTATTATTATTGAGGGCAGAATTGTGGATTTTCTCAATTGATAATCTTTTATTAGAAACTAGCTTGGAAATTATGGAAGCTATAGAAAGTAGGGAAATCATGGGATAATGTTCACAGACTTCTGTCTTTCTGTCTTTCTTGATTAAAACTCTCTGATAATATTAAAAGAAATATTCAGTGTAAAACTAAAAAGGAAGTTCATTTCAAATATGGGGAAACAGCCAAATGCACAGAGATGATAGATATAATTGAGTATCATAAGAAGGCTAATTTGAATAGATTATGTTATATATGATGGAGAAGAATGTACAGTAATTCTCAAAAGGCAACTTGGGATCAGGCTGTATAGACCTTTAATGCCAACTAAAGAACATCTATCTAGTTTTAGAGGAAGAGGGAAGAACTAGAATTAATCAAACATGAAGATTTCCGGTTAAGATGGCAGAGAGGAGGCTCACAGCTGCATAAGCTCCGCGCTTTCTCTCACTATCCACTTCATTACAAGCCTCTGAATTAATGCTTGACTGAAAAAAACCCACATATAGTTACCAAGAGAAGCCATCCTTGAGATTCGCCAAGAAAGGTCTGTCTTTACTGGAGGGTTGGGACGGTTTTAGATTGGGCGCAGGCGGCGGGCAGCGGCAGTGAGAGCAGGGGAGCATACGGGAGAGAAGGTGGGGAGTGATCGCAGCCGTCTCTGCGGGGAGAGCTTCGCTACAGGTTTGGATGCTTTGCTCCGGCAGCAAGTCAGCAGCAGCCCAGCAGAGAAGCTAAAAACACCGGGGGTGAAGAATACAACCCCAAACAGCTGGAGTCTCTCGGGACCTGGCCGCCCCCCCCCCCCCCCCCCCCACAGTGACTCAACACGCTCTGGGATCTCAGAGCGCAGGCACAACACAGTCCTGCTAGTGCCTCACTGCTGCCCCCCGCAGTCTGGAGAGGAAGCTCGATAACACACCCAGCCCCTCCCCCAAAGAAAGACTCCAGTTTTTTCTGTTTTTCTTTGCTAGTTTGTCTCTGATTATTAGACAGAATGAGCAAGAAGCTGAAGAGGACTTTAACCCTTGACAGCTTCTATACAGATAGAGAGAAGACTCTAAATCCTGAGGAGACTAAAAACAGACTGTCTCCAGGTGAATC
The DNA here is from genome assembly GCF_016432865.1 of Antechinus flavipes. Taxonomy (NCBI): domain Eukaryota; kingdom Metazoa; phylum Chordata; class Mammalia; order Dasyuromorphia; family Dasyuridae; genus Antechinus; species Antechinus flavipes. The sequence goes on along the minus strand of NC_067398.1, from coordinate 222,261,664 downwards.
CCCAAAGGAGGAGATCATCTGTTCCTTAGCACAGATGAACCTCATAGAAGTAATTAAAAAGGCTCTCACAAGGGAGCTAGAAGAAAAATGGGAAAAGCAGAGTGAGGCTTGGCAAAAGGAGAGGGAAGCTTGGGAAAAGGAGAGGGAGGCTTGGCAAAAGAGCTTGGAGAAAGTTAAAGAGAGAGTGGATAAAGAAGTAAAATCCTTGAAAAATAGGATTGGTGAACTGGAAACAGAAAATAGCTCTCTAAAAAACAAAATTGGCGAAATGGAAAAAAATTCCACAGAACAAAAGAACTCAATGGGACAATTAGAAAAAGATCTTAAAAAAGTTAGTGAAGAAAATAATTCACTGAAAATCAGTCGAACAAATGGAATTGAATGACTCGAGGAGACAAGAAGAATCAGTCAAGCAAATCCAAAAAAATCAAACAATGGAAAAGAATGTGAAATACCTTCTGGGGAAGACAACAGACCTGGAAAACAGATCCAGGAGAGACAATCTGAGAATCATTGGACTCCCAGAAAAGAATGATGAAAAAAAGAGCCTGGACACTATTTTCCAGGAAATTATCAAAGAGAACTGCCCAGAAGTCATAGGAACAGAGGAAAAAATAAACATTGAAAGGATTCATCGATCACCCACTGAAAGGGATCTTAAAATCAAAACACCAAGGAATATAGTGGCCAAATGCCAGAACCCTCAGATGAAGGAAAAAATATTGCAAGCGGCTAGAAAAACCCAATTCAAGTATCAAGGAGCCACAATAAGGATCACCCAGGATCTGGCAGCATCCACATTAAAAGATCGAAGGGCCTGGAATATGATATTCCGAAAGGCTAAGGAACTTGGTATGCAACCAAAAATAACTTACCCAGCAAGAATGAGCATCTTTTTCCAGGGAAGAAGATGGACATTCAACGAAGTAAGTGAATTTCATCTATTTCTGATGAAAAAACCAGAAATTAACAAAAACTTTGATCTACAAATATAGAACTCAAGAGAAATCTAAAAAGGTAAAGATTAATCTTGGGAACTATATTTTGACTATATAGATGTATAAAGAATACATGTATACCTTGTTCTAGAAATTGATGTGGAAAGGACATTGTACCAGAAAAAGGGTAAAGTGGGGATAGTACATCTCATGAAGAGGCATAGGAAACCTATTATATCTGAGAGAAAGAAGGGAGGGGGATGAATATAGTGGGTATCTTACTGCCTTCAGAATTGGCTTTAAGTGAAAAATCTTAAGACATATTCAATCTATGGTGAAACTTCTCCCACCTCATTGAAAAGTGAGAAGGGAAAAGTGAAAAGGGAAGGAATAAGCTAAGCGGAAGGAAATACGGGAACTGGGAGGGAAAGGGGTAAGATAGGGGGAGGAACTCTAAGGCGGGGGGAGGGATACTAAAAAGGGAAGGCTGTGAGAAGCAAGTGGTGCTCACAAGCATAATACTGGGAAGGGGGGGAAAGGGGAAAGAAGGGAGAAAAGCATAAACTGGGGTTAACAAGATGGCAAGCAATAGAGAATTGGTCATTCTAACCATAAATGTGAACGGGGTAAACTCCCCCATAAAGAGGAAGCGGTTAGCAGAATGGATTAAAAGCCAGAATCCTACAATATGTTGTTTACAGAAAACACACCTGAAGCGGGGAGATACATACAGGTTAAAGGTAAAAGGTTGGAGCAAAATCTACTATGCTTCAGGTGAAGGCAAAAAAGCAGGGGTAGCCATCCTGATCTCAGATCAAGCTAAAGCAAAAATTGATCTAATCAAAAGAGATAAGGAAGGGCACTATATCTTGCTAAAGGGTAGCATGGATAATGAAGCACTATCTATATTAAACATATATGCACCAAGTGGGGTAGCATCTAAATTCTTAAAAAGAGAAACTAAGAGAGCTGCAAGAAGAAATAGACAGTAAAACTATAATAGTGGGAGATCTTAATCTTGCACTCTCAGAATTAGATAAATCAAACCACAAAATAAATAAGAAAGAAGTCAAAGAGGTAAACAGAATACTAGAAAAGTTAGATATGATAGATCTCTGGAGAAAATGTAATGGAGACAGAAAGGAATACACTTTCTTTTCAGCAGTTCATGGAACCTATACAAAAATTGACCATATATTAGGACATAAAAACCTCAAACTCAAATGCAGTAAGGCAGAAATAGTAAATGCATCCTTTTCAGACCACGATGCAATGAAAATTACATTCAACAAAAAACCAGGGGGAAGTAGATCAAAAATAATTGGAAACTAAATAATCTCATACTAAAGAATGATTGGGTGAAACAGCAAATCATAGACATCATTAATAACTTCACACAAGAAAACGATAATAATGAGACATCATACCAAAATGTATGGGATGCAGCCAAAGCGGTAATAAGGGGAAATTTCATATCTCTAGAGGCCTATTTGTATAAAATAGAGAAAGAGAAGATCAATGAATTGGGTTTGCAACTAAAAATGCTAGAAAAGGAACAAATTAAAAACCCCCAGTCAAACACTAAACTTGAAATTCTAAAAATAAAAGGAGAGATCAATAAAATTGAAAGTAAAAAAAAAAACTATTGAATTGATTAATAAAACTAAGAGTTGGTTCTATGAAAAAACCAACAAAATAGACAAACCTTTAGTAAATCTGATTAAAAAAAGGAAAGAGGAAAATCAAATTGTTAGTCTTAAAAATGAAAAGGGAGAACTTACCAGTAACGAAGAGGAAATTAGAGCAATAATTAGGAGTTACTTTGCTCAACTTTATGCCAATAAATTCGACAACTTAAATGAAATAGAAAAATACCTCCAAAAATATAGCTTGCCCAAACTAACAGAGGAAGAAGTAAATATCCTAAACAGTCCCATCACAGAAAAAGAAATAGAACAAACTATCAATCAACTCCCTAAGAAAAAATCCCCAGGACCAGATGGATTTACATGTGAATTCTACCAAACATTTAAAGAACAATTAACTCCAATGCTAAATAAACTATTTGAAAAAATAGGGATTGAAGGAGTCCTACCAAACTCCTTTTATGACACAGACATGGTACTGATACCCAAACCAGGTAGGCTGAAAACAGAGAAAGAAAATTATAGACCAATCTCCCTAATGAATATTGATGCTAAAATCTTAAATAAAATATTAGCAAAAAGATTACAGAAAATCATCCCCAGGATAATACACTATGACCAAGTAGGATTTATACCAGGAATGCAGGGCTGGTTCAATATTAGGAAAACTATTAGCATAATTGACTATATCAATAACCAAACAAACAAAAACCATATGATCATCTCAATAGATGCAGAAAAAGCATTTGATAAAATCCAACATCCATTCCTAATAAAAACACTTGAGAGCATAAGAATAAATGGACTTCTCCTTAAAATAGTCAGGAGCATATATTTAAAACCATCAGTAAGCATCATATGCAATGGAGAAAAACTGGAACCTTTCCCAGTAAGATCTGGAGTGAAGCAAGGTTGCCCTCTATCACCATTATTATTTAATATCGTATTAGAAACACTAGCCTCGGCAATAAGAGTCGAGAAAGATATTAAAGGAATTAGAGTAGGCAATGAAGAAACCAAACTATCACTCTTTGCAGATGATATGATGGTATACCTAGAGAACCCCAGAGATTCTACTAAAAAGCTATTAGAAATAATTCATAATTTTAGCAACGTAGCTGGCTACAAAATAAATCCCCATAAATCCTCAGCATTTTTATACATCTCCAACAAAACTCAACAGCAAGAGATACAAAGAGAAATTCCATTCAGAATAACTGTTGATACCATAAAATATTTGGGAATCTATCTACCAAAGGAAAGTCAGGAATTATATGAGCAAAATTATAAAAAAGTCTCCACACAAATAAAGTCAGACTTAAATAATTGGAAAAATATTAAGTGCTCTTGGATCGGCCGAGCAAACATAATAAAGATGACAATACTCCCTAAACTAATCTATTTATTTAGTGCTATACCAATCAGACTTCCAAGAAAATATTTTAATGATCTAGAAAAAATAACAACAAAATTCATATGGAACAATAAAAAGTCGAGAATCTCAAGGGAATTAATGAAAAAAAAATCAAACGAAGGTGGCCTAGCTGTACCTGATCTAAAATTATATTATAAAGCAGCAGTCACCAAAACCATTTGGTATTGGCTAAGAAATAGATTAGTGGATCAGTGGAAAAGGCTAGGTTCACAAAACAGAATAGTCAACTATAGCAATCTAGTGTTTGACAAACCCAAAGCCCCTAACTTCTGGGAAAAGAATTCATAATTTGATAAAAACTGCTGGGATAATTGGAAATTAGTAATGCAGAAATTAGGCATGGACCCACACTTAACACCATATACCAAGATAAGATCAAAATGGGTCCATGACCTAGGCATAAAGAACGAGATTATAAATAAATTAGAGGAACATAGAATAGTTTATCTCTCAGACTTGTGGAGGAGAAAGAAATTTGTGACCAAAGATGAACTAGAGACCATTACTGACCACAAAATAGAAAATTTTGATTACATCAAATTAAAAAGCCTTTGTACAAATAAAACTAATGCAAACAAGATTAGAAGGGAAGCAACAAACTGGAAAAACATCTTCACAGTTAAAGGTTCTGATAAAGGCCTCATTTCTAAAATATATAGAGAACTGACTCAAATTTATAAGAAATTAAGCCATTCTTCAATTGATAAATGGTCAAAGGATATGAACAGACAATTTTCAGAGGATGAAATTGAAACTATTACCACTCATATGAAAGAGTGTTCCAAATCATTATTTATCAGAGAATTGCAAATTAAGACAACTCTGAGATACCACTACACACCTGTCAGATTGGCTAAGATGACAGGAAAAAATAATGATGAATGTTGGAGGGGATGCGGGAAAACTGGGACACTAATGCATTGTTGGTGGAGTTGTGAACGAATCCAACCATTCTGGAGAGCAATCTGGAATTATGCCCAAAAATTATCAAATTGTGCATACCCTTTGATCCAGCAGTGTTTCTATTGGGCTTATATCCCAAAGAAATACTAAAGAAGGGAAAGGGACCTGTATGTGCCAAAATGTTTGTAGCAGCCCTATTTGTAGTGGCTAGAAACTGGAAAATGAATGGATGCCTATCAATTGGAGAATGGCTGGGTAAATTGTGGTATATGAATGTTATGGAATATTATTGTTCTGTAAGAAATGACCAGCAGGATGAATACAGAGAGGCTTGGAGAGACTTACATGAACTGATGCTAAGTGAAATGAGCAGAACCAGGAGATCATTATACACTTCGACAATGATATTGTATGAGGACATATTTCTGATGGAAGTGGATTTCTTTGACAAAGAGACCTGACTAAGTTTCAATTGATAAATGACGGACATAAGCAGCTACACCCAAAGAATGAACACTGGGAAACGAATGTGAACTATCTGCATTTTAGTTTTTCTTCCCGGGTTATTTATACCTTCTGAATCCAATTCTCCCTATGCAACAAGAGAATTGTTCGGTTCTGCAAACATATATTGTGTCTAGGATATACTGCAACATATCCAACATATAAAGGACTGCTTGCCATCTAGGGGAGGGGGTGGAGGGAGGGAGGGGGGAAAAATCAGAAAAGAAAGGAGTGCAAGGAATAATGTTGTCAATATAAAGTAATCATTAAATAAAAAATAAAAGTTAAAAAATCAAACATGAAATAACATTGTTGGATCTGTGCTTTAAAAATATCAACTTGGCAGCTGTGTAGAGAAAAGTTGGGATAAATGAAAGACTTGGATCTGGAAGAATAATCAGGTTACTGCAATAGTTCAGTTAAGTAATAATGAAGACCTCTATTAACGTGATGGACCAATGAATAGAGAGAAGAGGATGGAGAATTACAAAATAGAATGTAATCAACACCTATTAGGCCTATAGTAATTATAGTAGAACATGCTCTGCACTAAACAAGTGGTAGAAATGGATTCTACTTGTAGGCCAAGAAGACTATATAACTTAAGACAATTTACTTAACTTTTTTTTGTCTTTTTATTTTTCAGAAAAGTGAGAACAATACTTTCCTCAAGATAGTGTTACTTAATTGTGAGATTTTTCTGCAGTGATGTAAATAGTAATGCATTCATCCTTTTTTATTTTTTTTTTTTAAATCATGCACAACCAAGAGTGGGGCTTGGCCTGGGATCTATTGTTGGCCAATCAAGGAGAAATTGAGTGATTTGAGATTAAGGCATGTTTCTTAAGGAAAAAATCTAGCCAATAAACCTTAAGATACCTTGGGAGGTCTCAGCAATAAAAAAAAAAAAACAAAACAAAACAAAACAAACAAACATTCCTTTGAGTAGAGCACCTGAAGATAGGTATGATACCATATGTGGACAGAGGAAAAGGAGAACTTATGAGCCGCCCTCCCATTTAGCTACAATTTCTGTTTTTATTTTCAAGGAAATTGTTAAGCTGGTTTTAAGTAGTTTTTACTTTCCATGGCTAAATACTTTCTCACAAAGATGCCAATCTACTTGTCATGAGCCTCTTCTTATTTAACTAGAGTGGTCCACAGAAAGCAAAATTAATTGGTCATCTGTGCTACACTCAAAACTCTCTTATAGTAACACCTGCTAAAATTTGTACTTCACTAGCATACCTTAAAGAACTCTGGTCTATTTCTATAGCACTATGAAATTTTAGAGTAAGACTTTATGTAAGGTTGTAAAGATAAAATGAATAGTACATGGAAAAATGATTTGAATTGTAAAGTATAAATTGATACATAAATATATTTGTTATTCATAAGAAACAGCAGACAAGGTCCAAAGGTAAAAAAGAATTTGCAATTTAGTAAAGGAAATGATATAGGGATTGACAGTGACTATTACAAAGTGATATACAATAAGTATTAAATTGTGACACATGGATTATTGTTCTTTGTTTTTGAAGGCATAACAGGGTGATGTCTTTACTTGTTCATGAATTGGATTTAAATGAGGCAGAAGTGTACAAATCTTCAACCTCATTACCTCTTTCCAAAGTCATTCAAATCCAATGGCAAGAGAAACGTCAGGAGAACTGATGACAGTCCAGGATGCAATAGATGACCTTGGCGTCCTTAGTGTCTGACAAAGATATAAGCACTCTACTAGTGGTGAGGTCTTGGGTGACTGGGTAGGATTAGTAGAGAAAACCTGAAGAACTGAGATTACTCCTTGAGATGAGCAGGGAAGAGCACTGATGGGGATCAACTTTACAAGCTCACATGTGGAGGTCTTGGGAAACTAAGATACACCTTATTGTATCTAATCAGAAAGCCAAATTACATGAAACCCTCAAGGTTTCCCCTATAGATCTGTCCATGGTCTACACCCTCATTGCTGAATCCCTTTTGGGTTGCTGCAGTATTATGTTTCTCCTCCCCAATGCTTCATGGTTTTTTTTTCTCCTTGCTATGGCTAACTCTTTTAGCACGCTGAAATCCTCTATGGAATTAACCTGTCAGCCAACACCATACTTTTACCTCATAGGATATTTCCTTTCTCCTGGTTAATTGTGAGTTTCACTAGGAAACGTTCCTTTCCATTGTAAATTGTTAAAACTTCTTTCCTTACTAACTATATAGTCTCCTGACATTTTTTTCATATTTACCACTGCTGGTGTTTATTTTACCTCTTCATTTTGTTTGTAACCTCTTCTTATAAATAAACCTATATTTTGCCAAAGAGAAAGGACATTATGAATTCATCACATGACCAAATCCCCAACCCCTAGTATTTGTTGCCAATTGCTCTTCTCAATCTAATCATTTGGTGCTTAAATTAATATTATTATTTAGTATTGAATCTCAAACATATCTCCAAGACCTGCTTCAGCTGCCTTCATGATCACTGGAATAAAATGTTATTAAGTGCTCATTCCATTGGGGGAGTCTTCACATGTTTTGGATAGACATCCCTTTAATTTGCTGACAGCTTTGGGGCCTTTTGGTTTCCCCCAATGTTGTTTAGTCTGTTTGCTGAGATAGTTTAACTGGGATGTGGCCTTGAGCTTCGCATGAGAGTTGGGTGACAGGTGAACATTAAAGATGTGTGAGCAGCCCTGAAAAGGGTTTGGCAAGCCCTCACACCAGAGGTGCTAATCCTCTGTGAACATCTCATGCTTCAAGAATTCTATCAGATTACCAGGTAGATGAGGTGAGTCATTATGTCATTTTTATATCTCTACAACTTAACACAGTACCTTACACAAATGGCTACTATTGAGGTCAGTGACAGGAAGTATCTCAAAAGAATTTGCAGGCTTGAACCCACATCCAAGTCAATGGGGCAAAGTTTATTCTAATTGTAACACCAATTGAAGCTGTCTAAGTTCCAAAAGAATCTTAGCAAAGAACCAGGAGCAAGAAGATAATTATATAGGAAAAGAACAGAGAGATCAGGTGCTTCATTTTAATATGCTAATTTAATGGCCTAGAGGTAGAACTCAGAAGTGATCTCGGGAATTTGGTTATCCTTGACCAGAAGATTATCTATCTGACAGCAATGTTTGCAGGACTATTCTAAGGCCAGAAGACTTTAAAATCATTGATAGACATTATCAGAACAACAGCACTCTAAAGTCAGAGGGTCTCAGGGTCACTAATATATCTTCCCTAACTTTCAGGGGTCCTCAAACTATGGCCCATGGGCCAGATGCGGCAGCTGAGGACACAGCGGAGGACGCTTATCCCCCTCACCCAGGGCTATGAAGTTTCTTTATTTAAAGGCCCACAAAACAAAGTTTTTGTTTTTACTATAGTCTGGCCCTCCAATAGTCTGCGGGACAGTGAACTGTCCCCCTATTTAAAAAGTTTGAGGACCCCTAGAAGGTAAGAAACATTATTATAATCCTAGGCCAGAAGACTTTTATAATAATTGACTGACAGATTATTAGAACAATAGCACTCTAAGGTCAGGGGGACCTCAAGATCACTGATTCTAAAACCAGAAGACATTAGAATCATTGGTAGATTGTTACAACAGAAGCACTTTAAGATCAGGGGACCTTAAAATTATTGCTATATTTTCCCTAGAAGCTATACCATACCAGCTGCTTTGTTTGTTAAATTTGTAGTATACCAAGCTGCAGGTAATTAGATGTCTTCTGGACTAGCTATAGAGAATGACATCTATATTCTCAAAGTTAAAACATGTTATATTTTGCTTAGCTATGCTTTTTTGTTACAAGGAAGTTTAAAAGTAGAGGTGTAGAAATTGTGAATAAAATGAATTTTTTAAAGAAAAAATGAAAGAAAAAAATGCCAATTAAAAGAAGAGAAAGGAGGAAGACACAGAGAAGCAAGAGAGCTTTGATACTAACATGTTTAATTTATTACATGCTTTAAAAAAGGAAAGCTGGATGTGTTTCATATGCACTTTTCTTTTTTTAATATAAAAATGTTCATATTTGTCAAGTTCAGAATAACAAAAAAAAATACCACTTAAAAATAATCACCTCTTAAGGGAGATTTTGCTGTAAGTGAAAAATAGAATATAAATTAGAGGAAAATGGAATCATTCAAGTCAGAAGAGAACCAAAAAAAAAAAGTCACCAAAGGAAGAATGAGCACAACAGAAAGTGATTGACCTAACGCAAAAAGGTGCTTCCTATTGGGGGGAAGAGTGATAATAAATATGGGTAAATAAGAAAATTGAGAGCAGTTCATTAAGTACCTTGAGAAAATAAAAAATTTATATTTGACCTCATTTTGTCCTCTGAAGTTTTAGCTTCCCAAAGCTCTGGTCTATTTCTATTTCCTATCAGAAATCTTTCCTTATTTTTCTCCTCATTAGAATTTTTTCCCTTCTTAAAATACTTATCTGTGTACAAATTATATTCCTTTCTCTCCCATCACCTCCCAAAGAAATTTCCTTCAGGACAAGGGCTGTTGTTGTTTGTTTGCTTGTTTATTTGTCTTTGGATCTATAAAGCTGGAACAACATCATGCACATGAGAACCTTGATTATATGGTAGGTGTATAGATAAATGAATTCTAAATCAAATAAAGTAAAATCATGTTAGACTATAGGGTACTTATCATTGTGGCTGTCCTAGAAAAATTAACATTTCCAGCTCCCCTTTCTTTTTTCTTTTCTCTTTCCTCTCTTTCCCTTCATTCCTATAATAGAACTTGCTTAGAATTGCTGTTTCTAACCTGAACTAGTTCTCCTCTTCTTAATTGATCTAGTGGCACCTCATTCTCAAGCTCTCACCATATTTGTGCAGGACTTAGTTTAAACGCCAAATCAGTTTTAAACTTATTGGGACTGAGAACTGGAGCTAAAGCCATTGACCAGACTAGCTTTCCCCCAGTTGAAGGGATTATAGGTATGTGCCACCACTTTTCAAGCCTAAAATGTAATGTAAAAGGAAATTCCATCACTGTTGCTTGAAGTTAGCATTCCCAACAGATATTTTATATATATTTGTATGTATATAATTTTTTTAAATTAGCATTTAATACTAAAGAGGAAACTGGTGGAAAACTTCAATAAAATTAATATAATATTATTTGAGTTTCACATAGCACAAAACAGTATTGCTTTATAAACTTGCATATGTGTCCTTCTAAATCAGTAGTACTTAATGTCAGGTAAGTAAAATTTTTTTTTCAAATAATATAAGCAATTGCTGTAATGAATTAGAAAAGTCATTATAAGGCTCAAGGGCATGTTGTGTATATAGATAATAGGTGACTATTATCTATAACTGAATGTGATAGTGGTCTCATAAACTTCTCATTTAAAAATCTGTACCTTTGAAGCTATTTCAGTAAATTTGACTAAAAAGGATGCTTAGGTGTTTTTGTTGTGACTCTATGAGTTCATGTATGTGTGTGTTAAATAACAAATCTGAACAGAAGGAATCAAATATCAAGAGATAAGGTGAATCAGGGCTGATTTCTTTTTCCCAGCAGCAGAGCAAAATGTTTAACAGAGAACTTGAAAACAAAAAGAGAAAAATAGCATAAGAAGTCAATCCCTTTATGCTTTGATGAATTATTTAACCTATTTTTTCCTCTAGTGAAGGCTACATTTTTTGTGAGATCATTTATCTGGAATTTATAGTACATACACTGTCACTGAGCTTTTATAGTATGAATAATTGCATTTCATGTATTTTCTGTGTTATTTCACTTTCATATCTACCACCAAGATGCTAAATATATGTTTGATTGAGTTTCTTCATTAGCATCTGTTGGCAACACTTCTCTTCCTTGACATTTGTTATTAGCCTGGCATTATATAGTTTGGCACAATAGAGTTGCTTTCATCTTGTATCAATAAGTGAAATTCTAAATCATTGCATGCTGGGGCCCAGCTGTTTACAATTCCCGAGTGACCCTCCCTCACTAGACAAGACATTATTGTCAGCTCAGAATTTACTGAATTTATTCATGTGATTATTAGCAATGAATTCATTTTCTATACTTCATAATAGTGTAACTTCACTTCTTATATCCACCAACAAATGAAGAGCTTGGCCATATCCCTACCTTTATTTTTTTCCCTTTAGAACAAAGAAATAAACAATTCTAAAATGTGGTTGCTAGGGAATGTTCTTATGAAGAACAAACTCTGAAAAACTAAGTGAGGAACCATACAAGCAGATTTCTACAGGGGCTTCAATGCACAGTGAGTTAAGTTCTTTTGGCAGTGACAAATATTCTGAGAAGTCTTCTCCCAGCTCTACTTTCCTTCTGCTTACCACTAGGATTTCTTTTTGATTTCAGTGAGAAGTTTTCACTGGATCTCAAGGGCATACATTTTACCTGCTTTTGTTTATAACTGATTATTATTAAATGGAATTTTGAGTTATCCTCTTATCTTGAAGGAAAACAAAACTTATCAGAGTTGAGCAGTGTTCATAATAAACACTGGGAAAGATGAGAACTTGAGAAAACTTTAATCAAACAGTAATTTATTATGGTTCATCTTAAAAAAAGAAAGAAAAAAACGAGTTCAAATAATCACAAATCCTTTAAATTGTTCATTGTGTTATGGTACCAACCTCTATTTCTATTGTTTACTTACATCACTCCCATAATGCTGGTTTTCATAAAGTTGCACAGCCCTCCCGTATTTAATTCATTTGCCATGGCCTCATCTCTAATGTCAAGGTAATCTTTAAGAATGAAGGGCAAAACTCTGTGAGTTAAGAGCTGCCTTTTTTCCTTCCTTCCCTCCCTCCCTTTTTTCTCTCCCTCCTTTTTTTCCTTCTTCCCTTCCTTTCCTCCTCCTCCCTCCCTCCCTTCTTCTCTTTCTCCCTCCCTCTTTACTTTCCTCCTTCCCTCCCTCCCTTCCTCCCTTCTTCCCTTCCTCCCTTACTTCCTTTCTCCCTTCCTTCCATAACTCGGGGTTGGTGGTTTGGATTTCTTTCTTGAGGACCAAACCTTAAACTCAAATCACCCTGGCTCTTATTGATTGGCCAATAAAAGGACCCTGGAAAACTTGACTTGGTCTTTATTTGGCTCTGATTGACTCAGTGTGAATATAAATGGAAATTTTTTTTTTTTGGACCAAAAACACTGAGGGTTTTCCCCTCCCAGATTGATTTGTGGGTTGTTGTTGTTGTTGTTGTTTTTTGACTAGTTACAAAAAGGTCATTCTTTTCTTTCTTACCTAATTTTAATCTTTGAATGGGTACTTTGCTACTCTTAAATTGAGACTTGTTAAGACTTTAGCTTAAAAAGACCAAGGTTTCTCTTGGCTCTGTTGAGGTTGGGAAGGGGACCCCAAAAGTTTGGGGTCATAGACTAGTGTTTTGAGATGTCTCAAAAGAATTTGCAGGCTTGAACCCATTTGCTAAGTCAAGGCAATGTTTTATTGTAATTGTAATACCATTCCAAGTGGCCTAAATTCCAAAAGAAATTAGCAAAGAAACAGGAGCAAGGAGACACATTGATCCAGCTTTCTATCACTGACATGCTAATTCTATGGCCCATAGTTAGGACCAGGGAGTAGTCTGCAGAATTTGGTTCTCACTGACCAAATTTTCACTGACCAGATTATTAGTCAGCATCCTATCACTATCTGGACTATCAGTGTACTCAATTCGATGATCAGGGTGAGCATCAAACTCAAAATACGCCCTAATTAGAGCCTTACAAGGAGTTGCACAAACAATCTCATAGGAAGTAACACTAGCCATTGAGGATTGGTCTATTCAGAATCAGAAACATTGTTGTTCTTAGATTGGGAGTGTGGGAAGTTCCTGAGGCAGACTCCAAAGCTAAAAGATTTAGGATTACTGATTTATTTTTAGAATAGGAACTTCCCTCCCTCCTCCCCCCCATCAGGAAACTGCAAAATCATATTACATCAGTTACAGGGTCATCTCCAGACATCCTAATCTGTATCTGGCTACTGGATCCAGATGGCTCCAGAAGAGAAAATGAAATTGGTGACTTTGTACAGCCCTCCTTCACTTCAATCCAATTTATTTGCATGTCAAGAAATCAATTCCTTGATGATGTTTCTTTTTTTTTAAATTTTTTTTATTTTAAAATAACTTTGTATTGCTATAACACATGCCAGGGTAATATTTTACAGCATTATCCCTTGCATTCACTTCTGTTCTGATTTTTCCCCTCCTTCTCTCCACTCCCTCCCCCAGATGGCAAGCAGTCTTTTACATGTTCAATAGGTTACAGTATATCCTAGATACAATATATGTGTGCTAAACCGAACAGTTTTCTTGTTGCATAGGGAGAATTGGATTCAGAAGGTATAAATAATCTGGGAAGAAAAACAAAAATGCAAGCAGTTTATATTAATTTCCCAGTGTTCTTTCTTTGGGTGTAGCTGCTTTTGTCCATCTTTGATCAATTGAAACTGAATTAGCTCTTTATCGAAGAGATCCACTTCCATGAGAATACATCCTCAAACAGTATCGTTGTTGAGGTACATAATGATCTCCTGGTTCTGCTCATTTCACTTAGCATCAGTTTATGTAAGTCTCGGCAGTCCTCTCTGTATACATTCTGCTGGTCATTCCTTACAGAAACATAATATTCCATAACAGTCATATACCACAATTTACTCAACCATTCTCCAACTGTTGGACATCCATTCATTTTCCAGCTTCTAGCCACTACAAACAGGGTTGCCACAAACTTTTTGGCACATACAGGTCCCTTTCCCTTCTTTAGTATCTCTTTGGGGTATAAACCCAGTAGAAACACTGCTGGATCAAAGGGTATGCACAGTTTGATAAGTTTTTGAGCATAGTTCCAAATTGCGCTCCAGAATGGCTGGATGTGTTCACAATTCCACCAACAATGTATCAGTGTCCCTGTTTTTTCACATCCTCCCCAACATTCCCCATTATCTTTCCCTGTCATTCTAGCCAATCTGACAGGTGTGTAGTGGTATCTCAGAGTTGTCTTAATTTGCATTTCTCTGATTAATAATGATTTTCATATGTCTAAAACTAGTTTCAATTTCTTCATCTGAGAATTGTCTGTTCATATCCTTTGACCATTTATCAATTGGAGAATGGCTTGATTTCTTATAGATTAGAGTCAATTCTCTATATTTTTGGAAATGAGGCCTTTATCAGAACCTTTGATTGTAAAAATGTTTTCCCAGTTTAGTGTTTCCCTTCTAATCTTGTCTGCATTGGTTTTGTTTGTACAAAAACTTTTCAATTTGATATAATCAAATTTTTCTATTTTGTGGTCAATAGTGATCTGTAGTTCTTCTTTGGTCATAAATTCCTCCCTCTACCACAGGTCTGCGAGGTAAACTATCCTATGCTCTTCCAATTTATTTATAATCTCATTCTTTATGCCTAGGTCATGAACCCATTTTGACCTTATCTTGGTGTACGGTGTTAAATGTGGGACAATGCCTAGTTTCTGCCATATTAATTTCCAATTTTCCTAGCAATGTTTGTCAAATAATGCATTCTTATCCCAGAAACTGGTGTCTTTGGGTTTGTCAAACACTATATTATTAAAGTTATTGGCTGTTTTGTCCTTTGAACCTAACCTATTCCATTGATCAACTAGTCTACTTCTTAGCCAATACCAGATGGTTTTAGTAACTGCTGCTTTATAATATAATTTTAGATCTGGTACAGCTAGGCCACCTTCATTTGATTTTTTTTCCCATTAATTCCCTTGAAATTCTTGTCCTTTTGTTTTTCCATATGAGCTTTGTTGTTATTTTTTCTAGTTCATCAAAGTAGTTTTTTGGGAGTCTGATTGGTATAGCGCTAAATAAATAGATTAATTTAGGTAGTATTGTCATCTTTATTATATTTGCTCGCCCAATCCAAGAGCATTTAATATTTTTCCAGTTGGTTAGATAAGACTTAATTTGTGTGGAAAGTGTTTTGTAATTTTGCTCATAAAGTTTCTGATTTTCCCTTGGCAGATAGATTCCTAAATATTTTATACAATCAGTAGTTACTTTAAATGGAATTTCTTTTTGTAACTCTAACTGTTGAGTTTTGTTAATGACATATAAGAATGCTGATGACTTATGTGGGTTTATTTTGTATCCTGCAACTTTGCTGAAGGTGTGGATTGTTTCTAATAACTTTTTAGTAGAGTCTCTGGGATTCTCTAAGTATACCATCATATCATCAGCAAAGAGTGATAATTTGGTTTCCTCATTGCCTATTCTTATTCCTTTAATCTCTTTCTCTACTCTTATTGCCAAAGCTAGCATTTCTAATACGATATTAAATAGTAACGGTGATAGTGGGCACCCTTGTTTCACTCCTGATCTTATTGGGAATGGTTGCAGTTTGTCCCTGTTACATATGATGCTTACTGCTGGTTTTAAATAGATGCTACTGATTATTTTAAGGAAAAGTCCATTTATTTCTATACTCTCAAGAGTTTTTAATAGCAATGGATGTTGGATTTTATAAAATGCTTTTTCTGCATCTATTGAGATGATCATATGGTTTTTGTTAATTTGGTTATTAATATGGCCAATTATACTGATAATTTTACTAATATTGAACCAGCCCTGCATTCCTGGCATAAATCCTACTTGTGCATGATGTATTATCCTGGGGATGATTTTCTGTAGTCTTTTTGCTAATATCTTATTTAAGATTTTAGCATCAATATTCATTAGGGAGATTGGTCTATAATTTTCTTTCTGTGTTTTCAAGCTCCTTGGTTTAGGTATCAGTACCATATCTGTGTCATAAAAGGAATTTGGTAGGACTCCTTCATTCTCTATTTTTTCAAATAGTTTATAAAGCATTGGGGCTAATTGTTCTTTGAATGGTTGGTAGAATTCACATGTAAATCCATCTGGTCCTGGGGATTTTTTTTAGGGAGTTGATTAATAGCTTGTTCTATTTCTTTTTCTGAAATGGGACTATTTAAGCAATTTACTTCCTCTCCTCTGATAATCTGGGAAGCCTATATTTTTGGAGGTAGTCATCCATTTCACTTAGGTTATCAAATTTATTGGCATAAAGTTGGGCAATGTAACCCCTTATTATTTCTTTAATTTCTTCTTCATTGGTGGAAAGTTCTCCCCTTTCATTTTTAAGACTACTAATTTGATGTTCCTCTCTCCTTTTTCTAATCAGATTTACCAAAGGTTTATCAATTTTATTGGCTTTTTCATAAAACCAACTCTTAGATTTATTTATTAGTTCAATAGTTTTTTTTTTTTTTTACTTTCTATATTATTAATTTCTCCTTTTAATTTTAGAATTTCACGTTTAGTCATTGATTGGGGTTTTTTAATTTGGTCTTTTTCTAGCTTTTTAAGTTGCAGGCCCAATTCATTGATCTTCTATTTTTCTATTTTATTCAAGTAAGCCTCTAAGGATATAAAATTTCCCCTTATCACTGCTTTGGCTGCATCCATAAATTTTGATATGATGTCTCACCATTGTCATTATCTTGAGTGAAATTATTAATTGTGTCTATAATTTGCTGTTTCACCCAATCATTCTTTAAGATGAGATTATTTAGTTTCCACTTTTTGGTCTATTTACCCCTAACTTTTTGTTGAATGTAGTTTTTATTGCATTGTGATCTGAAAAGAAAGCATTTACTATTTCTTCCTTCCTGCATTTAATTTTGAGGTCTTTATGTCCTAATATATGGTCAATTTTTGTGTAGGTTCCATGAACTGCTGAGAAGAAAGTATACTCCTTTCTGTCACCATTCAGTTTTCTCCAGAGATCTATCATACCTAATTTTTCTAATATTCTATTTACCTCTTTAATTTCTTTCTTATTTGTTTTGTGATTTGATTTATCTAACTCTGAGAGTACAAGATTGAGATCTCCCACTATTATAGTTTTGCTGTCTATTTCTTCTCATAACTCTCTTAACTTCTCCTTTAGGAAGTTAGATGCTATATCACTTGGTGCATATATATTTAATGCAGATATTGCTTCATTGTCTATAGTACCCTTTAGCAAGATATAGTTTCCTTCCTTATCTCTTTTAATTAGATCAATCTTTGCTTTTGCTTGATCTGAGATCAAGATGGCTACCCCTGCTTTTTTGACTTCACCTGAAGTATAATAGATTCTGCTCCAGCCTTTTACCTTTAGTCTATATGTATCTCCCTGTTTTAAATGTGTTTCCTGTAAACAACTTTTGATCCAGAGTGCTATCTGCCTCCTCTTTATGGGAGAGTTCATCCCATTCACATTTACGGTTAAAATAACCAATTCTATATTTCCTGCCATCCTAATATCCCTAGATTATACTTTTCTTTTTCTTGCCCTCCTTCCCTTCTTTGCTAGTATTAAACTTATTGGTCCCACTAACATCATGCAGCTCTCCCTCTTTAGTATGCCTCCCTCCTCCCTTTGCATCCCTTCCCCTTTCTTGCACCCTTCCCTTATTACTCTTTTTCCTTCCCCTTTTCCTCTCCCACTTTTTAATGAAGTGAGAGAAGAATCTCTGTAAAACAAATGTCAATTGTTTCCTCTTTGAGCCAACTCTGATGAGAGTAGGATTCACACAATGTTCCTCCCCCTCTCTAAATTCCCTCATATATGATAGGTTTCCTTTGCCTCATTGTCACATGTAGTTTCCCTCTTTTTATCTCCCCTCTTCCCTTTTTCTGACACTATCCCCTTTCCATTTCTACTTCCCTTTTTTATGCTATATCAGTAAAATCAAATTATACATATGGTTTTTATGTATATCCATAACAGAAATACAGTTCTCAAGAGTTCCTTTTACCTTTTTCTACTTCTCTTGATTCCTGTTGTTGGAGATTGAATTTTTTTTTTTAAGTCTCATTTTTTCCTTAGAAACAGATGGAATTCCTCTATTTCATTAAATGTCCATCTTCTTCCGTGGAAAAAAATACTCAGCTTAGCTGGGTAGTTTATTCTTGGCTGAATTCCAAGTTCTTTTGCCTTTCGGAATATCTGATTCCAGGCCCTTCGATGCTTTAATGTTGAGGCAGCCAGATCTTGCTTGACCTTTATTGTGGCATCTTCGTATTTGAACTGTTTTTTCCTGGATGCTTGTAAAATTTTTTCTTTAGTCTGAAAATTCTGAAGTTTGGCCACAATATTCCTTGGAATCTTTATTTTAGGATCTTTTCCATAAGGTGTTCGATGAATTCTTTCAATGCCTATTTTCCCTTCCATTTCTATTACTTCTGGGCAGTTCTCTTTGATGATTTTCTGTAAAATAGTATCTAGGCTCTTTTTTTTATCATAACTTTCTGGTAGTCCGATGATCCTGAGGTTATCTCTCCTAGATCTATTTTCCAGGTCTGTTGTTTTTCCAGGTCTGTTGTTTTTCCAAGTAGATATTTGACATTTTTTTCCAGTCTTTCATTTTTTTTTTTTTTTTTTTTTTTTTGGTTTTGCTTGACTGATTCTTGATGTCTCAAGACATTACTTCTTTTTGTATATGTCCATTTGAGTTGTTTTGCTCTATGGAATTTTTTTCCATTTCACTAT
The DNA here is from genome assembly GCF_016432865.1 of Antechinus flavipes. Classification (NCBI taxonomy): domain Eukaryota; kingdom Metazoa; phylum Chordata; class Mammalia; order Dasyuromorphia; family Dasyuridae; genus Antechinus; species Antechinus flavipes. Next base: position 222,242,691 of record NC_067398.1, on the reverse strand, counting down.
TTTTTTTTTTCTTAGTGAGTTATTTTCTTTTTCCAATTCACAAATTCTGTTTCCCTGCACTTCTTGGGAGCTTTTTACCTTTTCCAATTCACATTTCAGGAAGTTGTTTTCTTTTTCCACTTCATCAAAATTTTCTTTTAGTGAGTTATGTGCCTTTTCTGTACTCTCTTGCATAGCTTCTCTTTCCTTTCCCCATTTCTCTTCTAGCTCTCTTTTAAGGTTTTTAATAGTCTCTTCTAGGAGAGTCTTTTGTATTGGAGACCAACAATTGTCTGGAGACTGTCTGCTATTAGTCTCTTCAGGGTTGAAAAGCTGTTCTCTTTCTGTATAGAAATTATCGATCGTTCTTTTGTGTTTTTTTTTTTTACTCATTTTGTTAAAGACTGTAAGGTCTACCTTTAGGGCCAGGAGGTTACCAGCTTCCTCTGCAGAGAGGTGAAAAGTGTAGGGATGGGTAGCTGTCCTTCCAGCCAGCTACAAAAAGCAGGAAGGTACTGGAGTGCTCTGGGAAAGAGTTCCCCACCCGAAAGTAACTCAGGCCTGCAGGGCTGAGCTGGGAAAGTGCCCTGCAAAGAACCCCCCCTGTGTCAGATTACGACTGCCCTGGAGCTAGACTCTGAGCAGTGAGAGTTTCACTTCCCAAGCCAAATCCTGCTCTGGGGCTGTGGGTATTAGCAGCTGAGCAGTGAATGGATTTGCAGGGACCAGAAGTGTCTGCCTGGGAAGCACAGTCAGCTGGGGAGGTTCTATTGCCCCAGCCTGAGCCCCCCATTTTGCCGATCAGAGGCTGCCCAGGCTGAGCCCCCACTCTGCAGATTAGAGGCTGCCCAGGCTGTGCTACCCTGCTGTGCAGATTAGTAACTGCCCCCACAAAAGCCCCGAACTGCAGGGCTGCTGTAAAGTCTGCCTGAGTCACTTCTGGGTTTGAGGGGTTACAGCCAGATCTCGTTAGGTTCTGGCATTTTTTAGAGGACCCTCTGTTTCAGGCTTTAATTTCTCTGCCAGTTTACTGCTTTGTAATCAAGGCAGAGCAGTTAGCCTATAGCAGAGTCATCTCTATAACTTCTCTAGTCACAGAGAGCACCCCCACCCCTGGTCTGCTCAGGACCCTAGTCTGTTCCTGGCCCCTCAGGACACACCTTTCCTGGCGATATTCCAGATTGATTTCGGCTGGTAAGTTGTAGTGCTTCTAATCTTCATGAATTTAAGCAGTGAAGAGTGAAGAGTTATTTTTGAGGCTGGATTAAATAGTTGGTTATGAGGGTATGGTAATGAGAGGAGCTTAGAGAGTCGTGTGTGCCTGCTCCGCCATCTTGGCTTGGCCCCTCCTCTCCCCTCAATGATGTTTCAATTAAAATGGTTTACTTACCTCCTGACTCTAGTTCTTATCTTTCCCTTTGTTATGTTATGAATGTTGCTCAAATTTGGTAACTTTCTTATTTTATTTTAATGATAAGAAGATCTGCTAAAGGGGCAGCTAGTTGGTGCAATAGATAGAGCACCAGCCCTGAAATCGGGGGATGCCCTGATTTCAAATGTGGTCTCAGATCTTAACACTTCCTAGCTGTATTACCCCGGGCAAATCACTTAACCCCAGTTGCCTCAAAAAAAAATCTGTTAAAGTGTCACTTTGAAAAAGAATTTAGTACAGCTGGAAGTATGGGAAAAGAAATTTCATTTGGGCAAAGCTTCTACTATAGGCAAAGCATTCTTCATCCTCATTTCTCCCTGAACTTATCCATTAAGAACCTATTATCTGCCAAACATTGTGATAGATAATAATGCAAAAACAAAAAAGGAAAAAAAATGTGCTAATCCCTGACCAAGAAGAGTTTATATTCTACTAATAAAAACAAAATAAAACCAAAAACAAACAAACAAAAAACAGCTCTGGGCCTTGGGAAAGACTCCTTGAAGGAAATAAGATTTGGATTTCTAAGAATTGGATGGGGAGTTAGTTTCCACAAAGTTATGAAAACTGTATTGGAGAATTACAGAAACGTGAAATTTAAATTAGAAAATTATAACCTAAGAAATGGAAGGCTGGCACCAGGAACAAGGAATGTAATTAGGGGTGGGATTTTAGATTTGAAAAGGAATCCTCTGGATTTTGCCCCCTTAACCTTCTCTGGTTTCTTCTGGGGATGTCTTCCCCTATAAGAATGTAAGGTCTGTGTGGAATAGAGAGAAAAGGTGAAGAACTTACAGAAATATGTGAATTCTTTTTCTGTATCTTATTTTCATCATTTCTGTGTTTCCCCTATGACCTGTATAATATGTTCCAGCCCATATGTACTTGAGCCTTGGCCAGCTATATCTGAAGCCTGCAGGCCTGATTTTCTGTTTCCTAGAATTCAGGTGAGTTCAGGGAAACAGAAACCTTCCATTCCAATTTCTCTGGATAAGCAACAACCAATTAGATGCCTCCCCCTCTCCTTCTCAATGCTCTCTTACTTGTGACATAATCTCTTGTATAAAAGCTGTGTATTTTTTTGCTACTTCTTTAGCCCTCCTACTGCAAGCTTTCTCTTTCCCTTAACTCGTGATAGAATGGCTCATCTTCCCGAGGCATAATAAAAGACCTTTCTGCTTTCTATTTTGAGTGATCTCTGAGTAGTCATTTTGGGTAAGGTTCTTCTATATCCCACACAGGTCCTTGAGGGAAAGGACTGACTTTCTTTTTCCTTGTATTTGTATTCCCAGGCTTTATTTGGCTAGGTGCTTGACACATAATAAAAGGATGAAATAAAGAGTGTAGAGTTAGAATAGTAGGTACTTGTGAGATGCAAGGAGGGGTAGAGATTTACAATCTTATAGCCCAGTAAATGAAGAGAAAGAGGATAGGAAATAAAAGACTGACCTTGTGACAAGGGGGGATCCTGAAACTCTCTCTAAAACTCCTTCAAGAAGAAAGTCTTGAATCCTAGCCTCTGCAACACTCCTCCTCCTTCCTCCCCCTCCTCCCAGGGAAACAGGACAAACAGCTTCATTCTGTTATTTAGGTGGGACTAGTTGAATCCTGGAGTTGGAGATTCTAACTCCTTTGAATTAGAGATTAGTTGATAAATAGTCATTCAATTCTAAGATTCTCTATTCAAATTCCAGCTCAAGATGCACCAGCTCCTATCAAGAACAAACCCCAGCTTGTAGACAAGGCCTCAATTATAAAATGAACCAACTTGGGGTTCAGTCCTTGCAGAGAACCTAATATGCCAACTCTGGCATAGCAGCAACTCTCTGCCCACTGAAATGATATTCTTTCAGCGTTACCCTCCTTTTATTTTTTTTTTAACCTATTTCCTTAACAAGACTTTATACCTCTCTGTCAGGATTTCTGTGCTAGAAATTTTCTATCTCTCTGCCAGGACTCCTCCAGTAGAAACTTTACCTTGCCACCAAGGAATTTGTCCAGAACCTGCTGGACAGAGTGTGTAGGCCCTGCAAAGAGAGAAGAGGAGGGGCAGGACAAGAGACACACAGAATTAGAGACAAGACAGGCTTTCTGATCAAGTCTCGTTTATTGTGGGCAAAAGTACAAGTATTTATGGTGGTTTGTAAGGGAGTGGGGGTCATGAAAACTCAGTACAGAGGAGACCCTAGACAAAGAATTTGTTTCCCGCCGAAAAAGGAGTTGACCAGAGGCCTTTGATGATGTAGGAAGCTCCAGGAGGCCTCTAGATGTCTGTTTGTTCAAGGTTAGAGGAGTCTTAGGAATGTGGCTTTATCACCTGTAGATTAGTGCTGGCTCCCCACAGGAATTCAGTCTTTCTATTCATGCATAGCAAAGGCTGACTTCCCAATACCAATAATAAACAATAATAAACTTCTTTTGCTAGTCTAGCTTTTCAGGTTCATAAATTCCTTTATGAAGGACCTCTGTGACACCAGAAAGGGGTTTCCATAACTCTCTACCCTGCACTGAATCCTAGGGGAATCTAGGGGAGCCAAATCTCTTCATTTGGTTCCCTGAACCCCAAACCTGCCACTAATCTCATCATTTAACTCCCTGACCACCAGGAACCCAGATCTCATCATTTGGTTCCCTAATCGGGAACCCCCAAATCTAGACATTATAACTTGTAGTTTCAAAAACTTTCAGGATTCATCAGTGAGTTAGTGAAGTTCTGACAAAATATTTTGTTTCTTACAGAATTGACCCTGTAGACCCTAGAAATTTCAAATTTTGAAGAAGATGGAAAATCTCCCAGGCATGAGAAATAACCAATATAAGGACAGAGTCAAGAATAGATTTAGAAGAATCATAACGATGAGGTAAAGTAAGCAATTGGCACTAAATATTGGAGTTTGGCACCAAATGATGAGACCAAAGTAAACAATTGACTTCAAATGATGAGATTGGTGTTGTTTCTCCTTTGCCAAAAGGTAGTTTTATTTACAAGAAGAGGTTAAAGACAAAAATGGGCATCACTAGTGACACATATGAAATAGATTTGGGAGAGCATGTAGTTAGCAAGGAAACAGGTTTTTAACTTTTAACAATGGAGAAGTTCTCCAATGGAGCTCCTCAGTGGAACTCATAATTAACCAGGAGAAAGGGAATACATCATTAGGTGGGACTATTCCATTAACTATGGCTAAATCCATAGAGGTGTTTAGCACCCTAAAACAGTTAGTTATTATAGCAGGAGAAAAACACCATGAAGCATGGGGGAGGAGGTGAGAAGAAATGCAATATAAAGCAGAACACCTTGATAGGATAACCCAAAAGGAATTCAGCAAAGATGGCAAAGACCATAGACAGATTTATAAGGAAAATTTAACCTCAGGGGTTTGACATAACTTGGATTTCTGATTGGATATGATAAGGTAGGGTTACCAAAGACCTCCACAGAGGGTGAGACTACAAGGTTGAGCTGATCCTCTTCAGTGCTTTTCCTGCTTGCTTCAGGGAATAATCTCCAGGCTTTCTCAGCCAACCTCACCTAGTTACCCTGGACCTCATCAATAATTTCACCTTAGTGTTTGCTACCTGAGCAACCCTGAACAAAGCACTTAACTTCCTTGGAATTCTGTTTCAACATCTATCAAATGAAAGGCTTGGTCTATATAGTCTCAGAGGGCCTTTTAGCTGTAAATCTGTGATCCTATGAATCCATGTTCCCAAGAAAATAGCTCCATTTCATCTCTCACAATGCATTAGTGTGCTCTAGCTTGTCTTCTTAACTTTAACAAAATTGTTTCTCCTGTGGCACATAAAGGTAGGTATCATTAAAAAGGAGGCATGTGGTCATTCCCTTTATTCCAAAATAGGCAAGATCTCTAGAGTGTGGAGCAGATTTTAGTAAAAATGCTTCTTTTTTTTTAGGGGAAAAGATTCTGGTAACTAGCCCAGAATCCTTTCTCTTCATCTATTCTTCTTGAAATAGCAATAATTCGAACAAACTCAAACTTGAAAAAAGATTTAGTGGAGAGAAATCTATATTATATTTCAGCCATATTGTTTTAGATGTATGAGTATATATGTTTATATGAATTTGTATATATATATATACGTATATATATGTGTGTGTGTGTGTGTGTATGTACATAAATATATCTGTACTTAACTGTAACCTGATTAGGAAAGCAGGGACAAAGAAAGTAAAAAGTGCATAGCAGAGAACAAAAGCAAACTTACAAGGAAGCAAAGAAAAGGTAGACAGTTTATGAATACAATGTCTTCTGTTATATATGATTTTTTGAAATGGAAATTTATTGTTACATATTTTGAATCTTCCCTAATGTTCCATTGGGAACATGACAAATTTTTGTTTTTTTGTTTTTCTTTTCCTGTTTTGTTTTTTCTTTTTCTATTTCCTTTCTCATTTTGCATTGAAGTTTTAAATAAATACATTTTAAAAATAGAAATAATTCAGGATTCATGGTAAGAGCCTGTGCCTTCTCCAAAAGCCAATTTTATTCCATTATAAGGTTGATGACAGATTACCACCTTAGCTACTATAACACAATCTCTTACAGAGAGTACATTTGCTTGTAACATCCTTGATACTAGAGAAAAGCATCCCTTTTTCCTTGCTCTTTTTAAAATCCTTCCTTTCTAAGGCCAAACTCTGGGCAAATCCTATATGTGATGAACTTCTATCTGAAATGAAAGAAATAATTAATATTTGCTTATTAGTGAAAGAGAAAAATAAGAATTATATTTCATTAAGAATCTTTTATTAATTGAGATAAAGTTTTTTTTTTTTTCTGTTTTCTTATTCACAAACAAACCTTTGTCAATTAATACAGCTACTCCTTGAAGGTCATTATTGATTTTGCCCAAAAATGTACCCCATATAGACCATCTTCTTTAGGTGGAATTCTTACCCTCACTCAACTAAAAAAAAACCTTACAAAGAGAGTTTCTGCCATTATCTCCAGTGTCACCGAATAAGTTTTACAATTCTTCAGAGAGACCTTGAGAGTGTTCTTCCATTGCTTATTCTGACCACCCTATGAACACTTACCTTGTATAAGTTCCCTGTAAAATAGTCTTTTAGACAAGCATATGTTGGGCATTCAAACAATGTACCCAGCCCATCAGAGTTGTGCTCTTTTAAGTAGAATTTGAATGCTTGGCAGTTTATTTTGGGAAAGGACCTCAGTTATTGTGTCAGGTAATCTTTAGAATTTTCTTAAGATAATTCAAATAAAAGTGAATCAGTTTCCTGACATGGTGTTGTTCCACTGTCTAGATTTCATAGGCATACAACAATAAGGTCATCATTTTTTGTCTCCATAAACCATCATTTTGATAGTCTAGTACAGTGGTCCTCAAAGTGTAGTCCAAAGAATTGTTGGGGTCTCTGAAACCCTTTCAGAGGGTCTACAAATTCAAAATCATTTTTTTATTTCTAATATAGTAAATAGATATAAATATAACTCATGTGAACAAAAACTCTTTGAACAGATCCTCGATAGTTTTTTAACAACATGAAGATACTGAGAACAAAAGTTTGAGAACCACTGGTACTTCTTCTCTCCCATACTTTTCTTCTGAGCCTCCCAAACACTGAATTATCTCTGGCAATGAATGTCAATCTCATTAACAGTAGTTCCCTGTAAACTATCCTGCCAAAGTAAGTAAATTTATCCACACTATTCAACTTTTCCATTTGTTGTACCTTATGGTTTCACATATGGATGATTTGGTGCTGGCTGGTGGAGCACCTGTGTTTTCTTGATATTTTAGAACAAAATTTGCACACGCAGCTGAAATCAATCCATACTTTCATTCATCTCAGCTTCAGAGTAAATGTTGAGTAAATGCACAATCATCTGGGAACAAGAAATCATGTACTAACTCTCCTTACACATTTATAGTCTTTGAAGAACTTTGGAATTGAGTGATATGTGAGACACTGGCACAGGACTGCCTAGCATGGCATGCCCTCATCAAAGAATTGTACACACAAATATTCACATGGTCTGTTTGTGCAATCTATGGTAGAACATTCTAAGCTTATATATGTCTGATCAGTCACAGTCAAACACACTGTAATTTGCCTCTAAGAAAGTGATGTCGTTTTGATCCTCTTGAGAATGAAGGATAAATCAACCAAGAAAGAGAATATAACTGAAGTGAATACTAGATAAGCAAAACAGTAACTTTTTTTTTGGGAGGGGAAGTATATTTTCCTTGATCCAAGTGGCAAGAGTAATTCTTGATAAAATATATAATTAATTATCTAGAATGACTCAACCTCTAGCCTCAAATGGATGGAGTCCAAATTTGTGGGTCTTCCCTAACAGATCATATTTTCCTAGGCTTGTTATGTCCAACCCCACTCAAAGATAGTTCAGGGAAATCTCCACATATAGTTAATATGCAGCTTCTCTCCAGGCTTCTTTTATGGTAGCCAGCTTCCACACAAGTCCTCAAGGTATCTAATACATATTAGGTAAAGGACAACATGTATTTCATTCAGAAATTACTAAAAACGTAAAGATCACATTAGAAGCAATAAATAAATGCAGTGTATTTTGTTCCTTAATATAATAGTTTTTATTCTCTGATCTTCTATATTACCTCTATACTGCAGGATTAGTAAGGGCTTGTGGAAGATCTCTTTCCAAAACATATACTTCTCAGGAACTTCTCTATCTAGAAGGCCAGGTCCCTGAAATATTAAACTTGAGGATAACCCCATCTAGATAATCCCTTGAATCTTTCACTGCCACATTCCTGGGATATGTGTCTATAAGTTTCCTTTCTCTGATTAGAAGGCTAAGTTCCAGTGTCACAATGTCCAGGAAATCCCTCTCTTCCTAAATAAGAGATTCAAAATACTCCATCACTTTCCAGGTCTCAGGAAATCCAGTCTCCATGAACTGAACTCTCAGGACACATAGAAGAGTATCCATGTGTTTCTACAGGATTCTATGCTACTTTGGTTATTGAGATACCTTCAGAAAGTAAATTATCAGGTTTAGTATCTAATCTATGGTAAGAAAAAATAATTTAAAATATTTCCAAGAACCTTTCCTGTTAATTTGAGTGATTAAGTGCATACACAACTTCCTATGTCCCCCTCTCATTCCCCCCAAATAGCTATTAATGGTTCTCAGACACTGGATCATTTATAGCTCTCAGAATTTCAACAGAAGAAAAGTAGAATGAAGAAGGAAACTTAAAAGGCTGAATATATCTGTCAGCCCATTTTTATAGACCGGAACAGAGTAGGGGCTCTTCCCACATGGTGTCAACCCCAATTACTGAAACCCATCTCCTTGGAGGTAATTCTCAAATTGTCAAGGGGCAGCCTGAGTTTAATAAGGATCTAATAAGATTTAATTAGGAGATGTATTTTGTCTTTATAATGAGATACCAATGGACATGTCTATATGCTATCGGGTAAGAGGTGGACAATAAAAGTTTCCAAATAAAGATTTGTAGCACTTCAGTTTGATTGGGAAACTTGAATGATTAACCCTTTTACACTTTGAAGGGACAATTGGAAGTGATAGTTGTAAGACTCAAGAAAATAAGCATGTGAAAACCACTAGAGATCGTTATAATGGGAGTTCACTTCACTTCAATTAATTCCATTCATTTCTGGGTCTAATAATGAGAATATATATGACCTCAATTTTTTTCTTTTACTAGTATAGGCAATGATAATACTTCCTTTGTCTTATGGTGATTCAGAGGCCTTCTCCACCATTATGTCATCTCCTGTTAAACGGGAAAATTGTTTTCTCTCTTTTTAATTATGAAAATCTTTCTCTCTCTCAACATCTTTGCCAAAAAATAAAGCAAGCTAGCTCAGATGAATTTTGGTTTATTTGTTTGTCTTTTTGTGGGTTGGGTAAGAAATGTGCAAACAAATTAAAACATATAGAGTTAAAGGAAAGAACACATATAAAATATAAATTTAGAGGATGAATGCTTTTGACAATCACCTGGGAATTAACCATTTACCTATTTCTCTCTCTTCTCTTTCCATTCCCCACATAGGTAGGAAGCAGTGGTCCCTCAGCAGTAGGCATAGGAAGCTTTGTTTTAACTTCCCATTAAGAGAGTGGGATGTGTGTGTGTGTGTGTGTGTGTGTGTGTGTGTGTGTGTGTGAAAGAGAGAGACAGAGAGAGACAGAGAGAGAGAGAGAGACAGAGAGAGAGAGAGAGAGACGGAGAGAAATAGAGAAATATAGAGAGAGAACAGAAGAAGAAGGAGGAAGAGGAGAAGGAAGAAAAGGAGGAGGAGGAGAAGTAGGAGGAGTTCTCTCTGACAACTAGGTAAAATATGAGTCATAGAGAAATCTGAATTAAAATTTTCTTAGTTGCTATAAATACTGTTTTGACTTCTTTTTGAGGTTTTCTTCTTTTTTTTGCTTTTCTGATAATGGACTCAGTTTTTATTTCTTTTATAATATTTTTGTGTTTTAGATTTTTTTTCTTGTGTCCCCCACCACTCATAGTTCTACATCTCCCTCCATTCTTTGAATTGGGGGACATGGGATTCAGTTTGTTCCCTTTCTATTAAGTTCAGGGAAGTTCTTCTTATCCTTTAATTCTGAAAATCATATACAATTCATTTTATCCCTACTGATTCATTTCTCTCTTCTCCTTTTCTTTGTTTAGTTTTAAAGGGATTTTAAGGATAGTTGCTATTATGATGATTCTTACAATTAGGCCTTCAGATAACAAATTTTGAACTTGCTTGTGGTCACTGTGATGATTGGAATAGGGTTACGAAACAAGAATTCTAGTTACTAAAGCTTTCAATAATTGGTTAACTCATCTGGTTTCTATCTTGAATGGAAATTCTGTCCTCTCATCTTGTAGAAGTCATATAATTACTCTATATGAAGCACTCTATAAAACACATACTTTTTAATTGTTGAGATTTGAAGTTTAAAGATATTTGTGGAAAGTGGCTATTCTATCATTTATAGATCACATGATCCTCGCACTTCCTTTAGAGTTTGAAAAATATTTTCCACGTGAGATCATTTTCTGATTAGGAAATTTGTACTCAAACCATTTTTAAGTGACTTTCTTAAGATTACAAAAGTGGAAAATAATAGAATCAAGTGTTAGAACCCAGATTTTCCATTCCTAATTAATTGTTCTTTCCACGTAAATGATTAAAACATTGTGGCCAATCTATCAGAATTGTTTTCTCTAAAGTAGAATTTGAATGCTTGGCAGTTTAATTTGAGAAGGACTTCAGTGATCTTTCCATGTAATTTCCTCATAACTAGATAGAAAATGTATATACATAGAGACATACACAGACTTAAAGAGATTGATTGTAGTGCTGACCAACTTACATCATTCTTTTAGAGAGATAGGATTCTGTAATGGAGAGTGCTTAGCAGCATTAGGAAAATTTGGTTCAAATGTCACTTCAGAACATACTGGTTTTGTGACCATGAAAACTCATTTAAATTTCTTAGAACTTTAATGTATAGTATTAGATGCATATAATTATATTTTTTCTAACTGACAGAATTGTTTTGATGAAAACACTTCATAAATGTTTATAGTATTAAATAAATGTGAATAATAATTTGTGAAGTTTATCCTTGTGATCTAAATTAGCTTCTTAAAATTTCCTATCTCTCAAGTACACTAAAACATTAACATTATTTTATGTTTATTTTTGTCACACTTTGATAAATTTGGCCAATATTTTATATTATAAACTGGCATAAAATCATATGACTTGTAAAAATAGGATGGTTTTCATGGTAATAGTGGAATGGAAAATAGAAGAGATGATATAGTAAGAAGAATACTTATTGGATTTTAAATAAGCAGATTTCCAACAATTAGTAGCTATGTGATTAAAAGAATCTTTCTCTGAGTCTCAGTTTTTTAAATTCATAAGTAGAATTAATAAACTTGCCCTCTCTACCTCATAGGTATATTGTAAGGAAAGTACTTTATAAACCTTCAAATTTATGTAAATGTGATTATAGAAGTAAATATATGTAAGTCATAAGGCTTAGGATAGGATGCATGTGTATATTTAAGGATCTCTACCTTATTCATATTATAAACAGTGAAATCTACTTAAGAAGATCACATGAAATTCCATAAAAGGATACAGTTGTATTTTCTAACAAGTGATATTTAAATACACATCATCTTCTGGGTTCATTAATAAATTATTATTTCAGATTCATTCTTATGAGTAAGCACTTTGAGCTCATGTTGAGTAAACTGTGGAGAGAGACACAATTTACTACTGATATTATTTATGCTTTTTTTCCTACTGTTTGTATAGAACAATTTTTTTTCCCCAAGGAGATCTATAGATCTCATTACTGGTATTATTTTCTAGCATAATTATATTTTTATAGTGCCATTTCTTTCATTGATTTCAAAACTTTTCCCCTTGCTTTGGTTGTTACTATTGATGATTTTAGTCTTATCTGTTCCTTTAAGATGGGTTTTCTGTAATATATTGTGTCATACAAATTCCAAGTGATGTCTGGTTTCCAGGCAGAAGCAGCTAACAATAAGAATAGAAGGAGCTTTGCTGGCCAGTTTTAAATCATACTGCTGGAACTGAGCTTCTATGATTCACGAGCATACAGTATTTGCCAACAGAAGCAAATGCAGTTCACTAAAGAAAATACTCTAGAGAACTTTGGAAGATACTGAGAAATAGGACCCAAAATTAGAGGGAGATTGTGAAACACAAAAATCCAATCTTTTTTAAAAAAAAGAATATTTAAATTTTCTTTTTCATAGACCAAAATGTGTGTGTGTGTGTGTGTGTGTGTGTGTGTGTGTGTGTGTGTGTCTGTGTGTGTGTGTCTGTGTTCTGGTAGTATCTTTAAAAGTTATTATAGAATTACTCTGTATTTTCATTTATAAAATAATCCATAATGACCAGTGAAATCTATTATAGGGATTAAGTGCTATGTATGAGGCCCTGTCTTTTGATGTTATAGAAACAAGTTCAAAAGGGAAAAAAAACTGAATTAATTCTTATATAGTACCCAGACTTAACTGACTGTTTTCTATTGAATAGTTTTGGCCTTCGAACATCTGAGGCTTGGATTTAGAAAATTCTGAGTTTGATTATTACTCTGAGATGAACACATTTATGTGACAATCTACCCCCTCCTCCAAAAAAGGAAAAAAACAAAACAAAACAAAACAACATTTAATTTCAGTTTTTCATTCTGAAATAGAAAAATTGATACTAATTATAATTCATTTAACTTCATTGTTTAAACATTAAGTAAATAATATATGGAAAGTGATTTGTAAATGTTATGTATTTCTGAAACCAAAACTCTTCATGTATTAGACATACATTACAGAATAATAGAGGATCAAGAAAGTTAAGCAGTTCCTCAGTTACTGTTGCTCTCACATGCTCTTTGTGTGACCATTGGTCACATAACTTAATTTTTCTAACTCTTAGGTTATTCTAGCATGAAATCGGGATGATATCTATACTGCCTTTTATAAGGTTGTTAAAATGGAATAATGTATAGAAAGTAATTTTAAAACATTATGTAAATGCCAGCTATTATCCAGTGCCTAACAGTGACTTTCATATTGGTACTTTATAAATTCTTATTAACCTGAACTTAATTAAAGCATGGTTGTAAGAAAGATGTCAGAGTCAGCTTTTGTTTCCTACTTATAGAATATACAATTAAATCTGGTCTGTTATCTTTCTAATGTATGATCTTAAGCATAAAGGATGGAAGAATGAGATAGAATCTCAATCTAACTCTATCAGGAATAGGGAAAAGGACTAGGGAATAGGAATAGGAAGTAGATATGAGATTTCATTCTTAAAAGACTTTCAGATAAGAAAATTCTCTTTATGAACAGACATCACCAACTTCCCTATAATTTTCATGATTTAATTTAAAGGCTATAGGATTTAGGTGCAGGAGTCAAGAGTTAAAAGTCACAACTCAGATACCTTACTCGTTGCATGATGAGACACCCAGCCTTAAAGCCAGGCAGTTTTACTAGATAATCTCCAAGGCCAATTCTAGTTATAAATCCTCTGATCTTACTGAAAAAATAATAGAAGAGACAATTTTTACTGATGTTGAGTTTAAGGGCATTTCTTCCTTTCTGATTCCAAAACAACATTTTTGTTGTTGAAGGGAAAATCAAGGAAGACAGATGTGATTTCATTGGTACAGGGAACGTGCAGTAAAGAAACTCTTTCTGTTAATGCACATCAGCAGCTGTTGCCTTAGAACCTGATAAGTTAAGTGATTTGTCTAAGGTCCAAGGTCTGAGCCAGAATATTTCAACATTCCATATGGAAAGGCAGAAATAGTCCTTTGTGTGAACATAATGATCACTCAATATCATTGCCCTTTAGCCCAGTCCACATCATGCCAGGTTCAGGCAGAGATTTGCTAATTGGAAGCAGTTACCAGTGAGCATCTGCTAGTTCTGATTCTTTCACAAGTCTTTTTTGAATACCCTCATTAATAGAGACAGTATGTTATAAAAGAGGCAGTATAATATAATAGAGTGTCAGAACTAGAGTTAGAAAGAGGTGAATTCAGACCTCATTTTGGATAGTTGTGTGATTGTAAGAGTAAATCATATAATTTCTTCTGTAAAATGAGAAGGTTGGACTTGATGATTTCTCAGATCTTCTCTATTTTGACATCTAGGACCCTACATAGAGATGTAAGGAATGGGGAAGAAACCACTACACAATGTAAATTAGAGTTTGTTTCTCTTCTCCCCTCCCCTCCCCTCCCCTCTCCTCTCTCCCTCCTTCCCTCCCTCCCTCCTTCCTTCCTTTCCTTCCTTTCCTTCCTTTCTTTCCCCTTTCCTCTCCTCCCCTCCCCTCCCCTTCCCTCTCCTCTCTCCCTCCTTCCCTCCCTCCCTCCCTCTCCTTCCTTTCCTCCCTTTCCTTACTTTCCTTCCTCTCCTTCCTTTTCTTCCCTCTCCTTCCTTTCCTTCCTTTCCTTCTTTCCTTTCCTTCCTTTCCTTCCTTTTCTTCCTTCCTTTCCTTCCTTCCTTTCCTTCCTTTCCTCCCTCCCTCCCTCCTTCCTTCCTTTCTTTCTCCTCTCTCTTTCTCTCTTTCTCTCTCTCTCTCTCTCTCTCTCTCTCTCCCTCTCTCTCCTTCCTTTGTTTCTTTTCCTGAGCAACCCCCACCCTCTTTCCTAACAATGACACCAAACATTTTCACAATTTGTTTTTTCATTTCTTTTAAGACCCAGCTCTTTTATCACTTCTTTTTTTTTTTAATAACTTTTTGTTGACAGAACCCATTACAGGGTAATTTTTTACAACATTATCCCTTCCACTCACTTCTGTTCTGATTTTTCCCCTTCCTCCCTCCACCCCCCCCCAGATGGCAAGCAGTCCTATACATGTTGAATATGTCACAGTATATCCTAGATAGAATATATATGTGCAGAACAGAATAGTTCTCTTGTTGCACAGGGAGAATTGGATTCAGAAAGTAGAAATGACTCAGGAAGAAAAACCAAAATGCAAACAATTTACATTCATTTCCCAGTGTTCTTTCTTTGGGTGTAGCTGCTTCTGTCCATCATTGATCAATTGAAACTGAGTTAGGTCTCTTTGTAAAAGAAATCCACTTCCATCAGAATACATCCTCATACAGTATTGTTGTTGAAGTATATAATGATCTCCTGGTTCTGCTCATTTCACTTAGCATTAGTTTATGTAAGTCTCTCCAAGTCTCTCTGTATTTATCCTGCTGGTCATTTCTTACAGAACAATAATACTCCATAACATTCATATACCACAATTTACCCAGCCATTCTCCAAATTGATGGGCATCCATTCATTTTCCAGTTTCTAGCCACTACAAGCAGGGCTGCCACAAACATTTTGGCACATACAGGTCCCTTTCCCTTCTTTAGTATCTCTTTGGGATATAAGCCCAATAGTAGCACTGCTGGATCAAAGGGTATGCACAGTTTGATAACTTTTTGGGCATAATTTCCAGATTGCTCTCCAGAATGGTTGGATTTGTTCACAACTCTACCAACAATGCATCAGAGTCCCAGTTTTCCTGCATCCCCTCTAACATTCATCATTGTTTTTTCCTGTCATCTCAGCCAATCTGACAGATGTGTAGTGGTACCTTAGAGTTGTCTTAATTTCCATTTTTCTGATCAATAGTGATTTGGAACACTCTTTCATATGAATGGAAATAGTTTCAATTTCATAATTTGAAAATTGTCTGTTCATATCCTTTGACCATTTATCAATTGGAGAATGGCTTGATTTCTTATAGATTAGAGTCAATTCTCTATATATTTTGGAAATGAGGCCTTTATCAGAACCTTTAACTGTGAAGATGTTTCCCCAGTTTGTTGCTTCCCTTCTAATCTTGTTTGCATTAGTTTTGTTTGTACAAAGGCTTTTTAATTTGATGTAATCAAAATTTTCTATTTTGTGATCAGTAATGATCTCTAATTCATCTTTGGTCACAAATTTCTTCCTCCTCCACAAGTCTGAGAGATAAACTATCCTATGTTCCTCTAATTTATTTATAATCTTATTCTTTATGCCTAAATCATGGACCCATTTTGATGTTATCTTGAAATATGGTGTTAAATGTGGGTCCATGCCTAATTTCTCCCATACTAATTTCCAGTTATCCCAGCAGTTTTTGTCAAATAATGAATTCTTATCCCAAAAGTTAGGATCTTTGGGTTTGTCAAACACAAGATTGCTATAGTTGACTATTTTGTCTTGTGAACCTAATCTATTCCACTGATCAACTAATCTATTTCTTAGCCAATACCAAATGGTTTTGATGACTACTGCTTTATAATATAGTTTTAGATCGGGTACAGCTAGGCCACCTTCATTTGATTTTTTTTTTTTTTCATGAATTCCCTTGAGATTCTCGATTTTTTGTTCTTCCATATGAATTTTGTTGTTATTTTTTCTAGATCATTAAAATATTTTCTTGGAAGTCTGATTGGTATAGAACTAAATAAATTGATTAGTTTAGGGAGTATTGTCATCTTTATTATATTTGCTCAGCCTATCCAAGAGCATTTAATATTTTTCCAATTATAAATCTGACTTTATTTGTGTAAAAAGTTTTTTGTAATTTTGCTCATATAATTCCTGACTTCCCTTTGGTAGATAGAATGCCAAATATTTTATGCTGCTGACAATTATTTTGAATGGAATTTCTCTTTGTATCTCTTGCTGTTGGATTTTGTTGGTGATGTATAAAAATGCTGAGGATTTATGGGGATTTATTTTGTATGCTGCAACTTTGCTAAAGTTATGAATTATTTCTAATAGCTTTTTAGTAGAATCTCTGGGGTTCCCTAAGTATACCATCATATCATCTGCAAAGAGTGATAGTTTGGTTTCCACATTGCCTACTCTAATTCCTTTAATCTCGTTCTCGACTCATTGCCAAGGATAGTGTTTCTAATACGATATTGAATAATAATGTGAGAGTGGGCAACCTTGCTTCACTCCAGATCTTACTGGGAAAGGTTCCAGTTTTTCCCCATTGCATATGATGCTTTCTGATAGTTTTAAATATATGCTCCTGACTATTTTAAGGAAAAATCCATTTATTCCTATACTCTCAAGTGTTTTTATTAGGAATGGATGTTGGATTTTATCAAATGCTTTTTCTGCATCTATTGAGATGATCATATGGTTTTTGTTAGTTTGGGTATTGATATAGTCAATTATGCTAATAGTTTTCCTAATATTGAACCAGCCCTACATTCCTGGTATAAATCCTACTTGGTCATAGTGTATTATCCTGGGGATGATTTTTTGTAATCTTTTTGCTAACATTTTATTTAAGATTTTAGCATCAATATTCATTAGGGAGATTGGTCTATAATTTTCTTTCTCTGTTTTCAGCCTACCTGGTTTAGGTATCAGTACCATGTCTGTGTCATAAAAGGAGTTTGGTAGGACTCCTTCAATTCCTATTTTTTCAAATAGTTTATATAGCATTAGAGTTAATTGTTATTTAAATGTTTGGTAGAATTCACATGTAAATCCATCTGGTCCTGAGGATTTTTTCTTAGGAAGTTGGTTAATAGTTTGCTCTATTTCTTTTTCTAAAATGGGACTGTTTAGTCTATTTACTTCTTCCTCTTAATCTGGGCAAGCTATATATTTAAATTTATTCTTCCATTTCATTTAGCTTGTCAAACTTATTGGCATAAAGTTGGGCAAAGTAACTCCTAATTATTGCTCTAATTTCCTCTTTGTTAGTGGCGAGTTCTCCCTTTTCATTTTTAAGACTGACTAACCATTAGTAAGCATCATATGCAATGGGGAAAACTGGAACTTTTTTCTTCTTTCCTTTTTGTAATCAGATTTACTAAGGGTTTGTCTATTTGTTGGTTTTTTCATAGAACCAACTCTTAGTTTTATTAATTAATTCAATTGTTTTTTTTTTTTTTTTACTTTCAATTTAATTGATCTCTCCTTTTATTTTTAGAGTTTCAAGTTTAGTGTTTGACTGGGGTTTTTTAATTTGTTCCTTTTCTAGCATTTTTAGTTGCAAGCGCAATTCATTGACCTTCTCTTTCTCTATTTTATGCAAGTAGGCCTCTAGAGATATGAAATTTCCCCTTATTACCGCTTTGGCTGCATCCCACACCTTTTGGTATGACATCTCATTATTGTCATTTTCTTGGGTGAAGTTATTCTTCACCAAGTTATTCTATGATTTGCTGTTTCACCCAATCATTCTTTAATATGAGATTATTTAGTTTCCAATTATTTTTTGGTCTATTTTCCCCTGGCTTTTTATTGAATGTAATTTTCATTGCATCATGATCTGAAAAGGATGCATCTACTTCTTCTGCCTTATTGCATTTGAGTTTGAGGTTTTTATGTCCTAACATATGGTCAGTTTTTGTATAGATTCCATGAACTGCTGAGAAGAAAGCGTACTCCTTTCTGTCTTCATTTAGGTTTCTCCAGAGATCTATTATATCTAACATTTCTAGTATTCTATTTACCTCTTTAACTTCTTTCTTATTTGTTTTGTGGTTTTGATATATCTAATTCTGAGAGTGCAAGGCTGAGATCTTCCACTATTATAGTTTTGCTGTCTATTTCTTCTTGCAGCTCTCTTAATTTCTCTATTAAGAATTTAGATGCTACACCACTTGGTGCATATATGTTTAATATTGATATAGCATCATTATGCTACCCTTTAGCAAGATATAGTGCCCTTCCTTATCTCTTTTAATTAGATCAATTTTTGCTTTTGCTTGATCTGAGATCAGGATGGCTACCCCTGCTTATTTGATTTCACCTGAAGCATAGTATATTCTACTCCAACCTTTTACCTTTACTCTGTATGTATCTTCCTGCTTCAGGTATATTTCCTGTAAATAACATATTATAGGATTCTGGCTTTTAATCCATTCTGCTAACTGCTTTCTCTTTATGAGGGAGTTTACCCCCTTCACATTTATGGTTAAAATTACCAATTCTGTGTTACTTGCCATCTTGTTAACCCCTGTTTATGCTTTTCTCCCTTCTTTCCCCCTTCCCCCCCTCCCCAGTATTAAACTTGTGAGCTCCACTTGCTTCTCACAGCCCTCCCTTTTTATTATCTTTCCCTCCACCTTATAATTCCTCCCCCATCTTACTCCTTTTCCTCACAATTTCTGTATTCCCTTTTGCTTAGTTTATTCTTCCCTTTTCACTTTTCCCCTCCCATTTTTCAAAGAGATGGGAGAAGTTTCACCATAAATCGAATATGTGTAATATTTTTCTCTTTAAGCCAATTCTGACAAGAGTATTATACACACTATGTTCATCCCTCTCCATTCTTTTTCTCAGATATAATAGGTTTCCTTTGCCTCTTTGTGAAATATAGTACCTCTACTCTACCCTTTTTCTGGTACAATGTTCTTTCCACCTCTAGTTTCTAGAACAAGGCATAAATGTACTCTTTATACATCTTTATAGGAAAAATATAATTCCCAAGATTTCTTTTTACCTTTTTAAGTTTCTCTTGAGTTCTATATTCGTAGATAAAACTTTTTGTTAAGTTCTGTTTTTGTCATCAAAAATAGGTGAAATTCACTTATTAATTGAATGTCCATCTTCTTCCCTGGAAAAAGATGCTCATTCTGGCTAGGCAGGTTATTTTTGGTTGCATACCGAGTTCCTTAGCCTTTCGGAATATCATATTCCAGGCCCTTTGATCTTTTAATGTGAATGCTGCTAGATCCTGGGTAATCCTTATTGTGGCTCCTCTATATTTGAATTGGGGTTTTCTAGCCACTTGCAGTATTTTTTCCTTCATTTGATAATTTTAGAATTTGGCCACTATATTTCTTGGTATTTTGATTTTAGGATCCCTTTCAGTAGGTGATCGATGAATTCTTTCAATGTCTATTTTACCTTCTCTTTCTATGACTTCTGGGCAGTTCTCTTTGATAATTTTCTGGGAAATAGTATCCAGGCTCTTTTTTTTAAATCACATTTTTCTGGGAGTCTAATAATTCTCAGATTGTCTCTCCTGGATCTATTTTCCAAGTCTATTGTTTTCCCAAGAAGGTATTTCACATTTTTTCCCATTGTTTTTGGTTTTGCTTGACTGATTCTTGTTGTCTCCTCGGGTCATTCAATTCCATTTGTTTGATTCTGATTTTCGATGAAATATTTTCTTCACTCACTTTTTTTATATCTTTTTCTAATTGTTCAATTGAGTTTTTAAGTGAGTTGTTTTGTTCTATGGAATTTTTTCCCATTTTGCCAATTTTATTTTTTAGAGAACTATTTTCTGTTTCCAATTCACTAATTCTATTTTACCACGATCTGATTTCTTTATCCACTCTGTCTTTAAATGCGTGGGATGACTTCTCCAGACTCTCTTGCCAAGCCTCCCTCTCCTTTTCCCACTTTTCTTCTAGCTCTGTTGCGAGAGCCTTTTTAATTTCTTCTATGAGAGTCACCTGTGCTGAGGAACAAATGATCTCCTCCTTTGGGGATTCACCTGGAGACAGTCTGTTTTTAGTCTCCTCAGGGTTTAGAGTCTGCTCTCTATCCATATAGATGCTGTCAGTGGTTAAGGTCCATTTCAATTTTTTCCTCATTTTGTCAGAGAAGAATCAAAGACAAACTAGCAAAGAAAAAAAGGAAAAAAAAAACAAAAACAAAAAGGAATCTGCTTTTTTGGGCTGCGTGGTGTTACTGAGCTTCCTCTACAGACTGCGGTGGACAGTAGCGAGGCACTAGCAGGACAGTGATGGCTGTGCTGCGCCTGCGCTCCGAGACTCCGGGAGTGAGCTGAGACATCGTGGGGGAGGGGTGGCCAGGTCCCTAGAGACTCTGCTATTTGGAGTTGTATTCTTCACTCCCGGTGTTTTTAGCTTTAGCTTTACTTGTGTCTGCTGCCTTGCTGCCAGAGCAAAGTATCCAATACTGTAGTAAAGCTCCCCCCACACAGATGGCTGAGATCACACCCCCACCCCCCTCCAGTCTGCTCGATTGTGAGCTGCCTGCCAGGCTGTAGCTGCCTCTGCCTGCTCTCAGCCTGTACCCTATCTAAAACCTTCCTCACCCTCAAGCAAAAACAAACCTTTCCTGGCTAATTTCGAGGATGTCTTCTCTTGGTAACTATTTGTGGTTTTTTTTTTTTTCAGTCAAACATTAATTCAGAGGCTTGTAATGAAATGAATTCTAAGAGAAAACGTGGAGCTTACACAGCTATGTGCCTCCTCTCCACCATCTTGGCCGGAAGTCCCTCTTCTATCACTTCTAATACAAATTAGAAGGGTTTAAACATTCAAATATGAAAATATGTTTAAAAGAATTGCACATACTTAATCTATGTCAAGTTACTTGCTGTTTTGGAGGAGGGATAAGGGAAAGAGGGAGAATAATTTGGAAGACAAAATTTTACAAAAATGAATGTTGAAAACCATCTTAGATGTATTTGGAAAAAAATAAAATACTATTGTAGGAAAACAAACAAACAAACAAACACTAGGAGGGATTAACACTCTTCCTTCCCAGAGCATCCCCAGTTCTTATCTTTCCTTCATCTAATGAATCAATTTGTCACATGAGTGCCATGGCACTATTAAAAACACTATAGCAATAAGGCCATAGAAGATTATAAAAGAAGATAATTTAACCTCTTAGGGATGCATAAGTTGTTAAAAGTTCTTTACTTGAGCCACTCAGATCACATCATAAGCCTAGACCAATCTTAGTTTGTGGTAACCTTCTCCTCTGGTGGTTTGTACCCTTCCCAGGGACCTATATATTCCATGTGATGCACAGTAATGAAGAATGTCAAGGACTGAATTTGTAATTCTATATCCCAGCTTTGTGCTTTGTTTTATGAAGCTTTTTTCACATATTAAAAACTCCCTTATGTTTCTGTCATTGTTGGAGTAACAGGCATTAGCTCCTATAATGACTTGAAAGCATTTTTAGAATGAAACCATCTACCTTGTGGTTTTGAAGTTAATTAAAGTTATTTGAGCTCTCTTCTTAGATAATCTTACAACTTTACCCATTATCTATAACAAACAAAAGCATCTAGGTACCTGCTAAAAACTTCATATTTGCCCTTTTCAATTAAAGGAAGTAGAATGAATGGAATCCATTCACCCCCATCCCCGAGTATACTTCACACCCAATCAACAATTTCCATTAAATCTTTTCAGGTTGGGAATAACAAGACATTTGCCTTGCCAAATATTGTCATTTTTTCCACAGCTCTAAGATATTCAAATTGTCTTAAAGATTCAATAAATTTCAAGAAGCCAATAAAAATCTCAGAATAGAAGAAGAGAAGCTGATTTTCTTTTCTGGCATTCCTGCTCCTGAGGAAAAGACCCATACTAACATTATATTTGTATCTAGATATTTGTATTTCACAACACTTGTACACTGACTTTGGGTCTTAGCAATTTTTGTTTCCCTATGTTCCTTGCTATTATCTAGATTGGACAGCTTTTCTTTCAATTCATCCTTATCAGTATACATTAAATATCTCTGAATCAAAGAATATGATGTCTCAGCTATATGAATTTTCAAAGCTAATTTTTTCATTGTTAACCTAATGGAATGAACCTCTAACTGGTAGATGGCTAGAATTACACAGACCAGCCTAGAGACAGGAGAGTCAGGAATCAAACAGAATTTTAATTTCAAAGTGAGATAAATGACTTGCAATCAAGGGCACAGGTGCCAGTACCCTGCCCCAATGGGGGAACCTGCTTTATTGTAGCCAGACCTTAGTACTTAAAGACTGAACAGTGAACCGTAGTCTTGACAGTGAGGGATTACATTATTGTGACACTTTTGATTCATAGTGGGGCTTCATGACTAGAATATTCTTGGCTATTATGAAAGGATATAGGGTGGTTTAAAGATGTAACTTCAACATATTAATGATGAGTAAACTGTCAGATGTTTGCTATATGTCTGAAGTCTCAGTTTTAATTTATAAGGAAAGGATAAATGAAAAGTTAACAGAGAAACAAAAAGAAAGATATTCGAGCCTTAAGCTATGGTTAATAAAAATTTGCTATTTAAGGTAAAAATTCCTGGAAATGTAATTTACTATTGTTCTGGCTTTTGATTATAAGGTTAGTTGTTTGAATTATCATGAAGATGATAGTAGAAAATGGCATGCTGCAACAATCTGGGAACTGCTAAAGTTGGATATCTGTGACTGGGAAAAGTTTTGGGGATGACATGGCTGTGGTAGGTAGAATCCTTCTTATTCTTTTTTCCCCACTGTGCTATTTCCTTTCTGTAAAGGAAAATTCCTACCTGTTTAATGTTGAGCCTTGCTTTTAATATCCCATAACTACATGATTGGTGTCAGATGTGACTCAGGTCTAGAATCAAAAAGAGCTAAGGAATTTTTTCCTTCTTTTTGACATATGATATTGTTAAAACTATAGTTATAACTATGTCCCTCTTTTCCCGTTTGTAGCAAATCTCCAGAAATCTTCTAAGTACAACACTAAATCTATTAAATAATAGATTGATAATGGAATATCTGAGTTACTGTCATAGGATATAGTATGAGGTATGAACATCTTCTAATTTTAACTTATATTTATGGTCAAATTATAATATAGAGATGATTTCCTCCTAAAGGGGAATTATTAGACAAAAGTAATGACAAAGATGTAATGTAAAAGTTTTCAAAATAAATGAAGTAGTAAACTTTTAGAAAGCAACAAGAGGATATGATTAGCTTCTAAAATTTGTCTATCATACAAATTCAGACTTTGAGCATGTTTTGATAAGTTCTCAAAATTGGATTTTGCACATAAATTGTATGAATAATAGTAAAGAACGTGGAAATTATTTTCCCTTTTTTAAATTTTCTGATAATTTCAAAAGACTGAAGAGTTCATTTTGTAGTTTTATCTTCGTGAAATTTTAAAAAGATTCTCTTATCAGGTACAAGATTTAGGTAAGGAAAGAAACAGAAAATAGAATGTAAACTAAAATTCCCTGAAGTTTCAGGATTATTTAGGAACTTCTCTAGATTTGGAATCTGAGAAGCAGAGTCTTCTTTAGAGCTGTTCTGATAATAAATAAAATAATAATATTAGTTAACATTAGTGATATTGTATTACTTTGAATGATTTATATTTAAATTTTCTTGGTTACCTTAGTGACATGTAAATCTCTCTTCTCAAAACTAATCTATGGTAACCCCCTAAGTAATTTGGTCTGTAACATGAAATTAATATGAACTGACAATGTAATTATAATTATGAATTTATGAAAATTATTATTGCATTTTGAATCTAGTCCTGCACAGTTGGGATATTGAATCTTTATGTGTACTTAGAAATCTTTAAATAAAAAGAATTCTCCAAGGACTTCAATGTTTATCTAATATGTACCCAGAAGCAGTCAATATCCCAATGAAGCAGCTATCCTCAAATTCTGGACAAGGGCTCTCAATAGACTGTCCAAGTTTATTTTCCTTTTTTTTTTTTTTTTTTAAATGTGCTCAATCACTAAGGCCCTGATTCAAATAGGTACTGGCATTTTCTTCTTCTGTGTTCTTGGTCTTTCCTCTTTGTTGCTTGCAAGTGAACAATGGCTAGCAATGATACTTGAGATACACTTTCCCAATAGGTATTCTCAAGGAACTTTACTTTCCAATTCTTTTACACCAAAAGAAGAGTTACAATACATATTTTTGTATATATGCATCTTGCTCCCTTTTTCTTCAGTAACTTTGGAATATAGACTAAGTAGTTGTTTTGTTGGGTCAAAAGGTATGGACAGTTTTATAGTCCTTTGAGTATAGTTTCAAATTGTTTTACAGCACAGTTGGACTAATTTACAACTCCATTAACAATAGATTTGTACCTATTTGCCCACAGTTAGAAAGAAAACTTTGAATAAGACCCTTTGCCTCCCATAAAACCTCTGGTTCTTCATTCATAAAACTTAAATAATAATACTTGTGCTACCCCTTATTAGTGTGCTTAGAACAGTAAGTCCTTCATAAATGCTATTATTACATTAATTAATTCAGGAGCTTTATGCATCAATGAAGTGACAAGTATGGATAAAATATGCACCATGTAATGATGAAATGATATTATTAACTAAGAATCTTAGTGTTTTTTTTCCCTGAGGTAATTGGGATCAAATGACTTGACTAGGGTCACAGAGCTAGAAGGTGTTAAGTGTCTGAGGTCAGATTTGAACTCGGGTCCTCCTGACTTCAGGGCTGATACTCTATCCACTATGCCATGTAGCTGCCCCAGTAACTTGGCATTTCTGCAAACCTCATTCTAAGTGAGAGAGAAGCAAGTATGGTTCTTAGAAGATGACCTTACCCTTGGCATTTTTCTCCATACATACAACTGTATCTAAAAACAGAAAGATTCTGATGTGGGACCAATTTTTCTTTCAACCATCTTCTGTCAATAGTGTTCTTTGGTTTATGTTATGACTTTTGTATGTAGAACCTGTCATTTTCACACACAAATACACACAGGCTTTCAAAAGTGCTTACAAAAATGTTTAAGAAGAGTAAAGGGATTTATGCTCCTGACTGTATTGCTAACTCACTCTTAAGAAGCTCAGAGAAAATAGCTAAATTTTCCCAGATGTAATCCAAACTAAAGATGTGTGTACTGATGTGTTTACAAAACTTGTTTTGTTTCAAAGGTTCACAAAAATAAACAATATTTCTTAAAGGTATAGTATTCCTGGGGAGATAGATAGATAGGTAGATAGGTAGATAAATCAAGTATTTTAAAGCCATATTATATGCAAGGTACCTTGATAAACATAAACACAAACAGTGATACTGGAAAACAAGAGAGTAGAGACAACCTAGGTACATGATGAAAAGACTGCAGGAAAGACATGGACATCTGTTTTGTGGAAAGATAAAGCAAAAGGCTAATTCAAAACAGAAACATCAATAAATAAGCATTCAGCGCTTACGATGTTTCAGACACCATACTACAAACTGGGAATACAAAGAAAGGCAAGAGTAGTCCTAGCTCAGGGGCGGAACCAAGATGGCAGAGAGGACACATGTGTCTTTTTTTTTTTTTAATTGTCTGCATTTATTTTATTTTATTTTATTTATTTTTATTTTATTTTTTTAAAACTTTTTATTGACAGAACCCTTGCCAGGGTAATTTTTTATAGCATTATCCCTTGCACTCACTTCTGTTCTGATTTTTACCCTCCCTTCCTCTACCCCCTCCCCCAGATGGCAAGCAGTACTTTATATGTTAGATATGTTGCAGTATAACCTAGATACAATATATGTGTGCTAAACCGAACAGTTCTCTTGTTGCACAGGGAGAATTGGATTCAGAAGGTATAAATAACCCGAGAAGAAAAACAGAAATGCAAGCAGTTTATATTCATTTACCAGTGTTTTCTTTGAGTGTAGCTGCTTCTGTCCATCCTTGATCAATTGAAACTGAATTAGCATTCTTTATCGAAGAGATCCACTTCCATCAGAATACATTCTCAAACAGTATCGTTGTTGAGGTATATAATGATCTCCTGGTTCTGCTCATTTCACTTAGCATCAGTTCGTGTAAGTCTCGACAGTCCTCTCTGTATTCATGCTGCTGGTCATTTCTTACAGAACAATAATATTCCATAACATTCATATACCACAATTTACTCAACCATTCTCCAATTGATGGGCATCCATTCATTCTCCAGCTTCTAGCCACTACAAACAGGGCTGCCACAAACATTTTGGCACATACAGGTCCCTTTCCCCTCTTTAGTATCTCTTTGTGCTATAAGCCCACTAGAAACACTGCTGGATCAAAGGGTATGCACAGTTTGATAACTTTTTGAGCATAGTTCCAAATTCCTCTCCAGAATGACTGGATGTGTTCACAATTCCACCAACATGTATCAGTGGAGGACACATGTGTCTTTCTGAGCTTTCCTTTACCCTCAAACTATTTTTATGAAACTCAGCCTTGGAATTAGTCTTTGACTGTCAAAACCCATGAATATTGGGAGTACAATACATTACTAATAGAACATAATCTTGAAATTCTCCAGAAAAGGTCTGTTTTTGCTCATGGATGGGGATGGAACAAGGCTAGGCCAGGCATGGAATCAGGCAGGCAGTGAGAGTATGAAAACAGCTCACACTATGGGGACCAGAGTGGGGTGGGATTTGGTCTCAGGCAGGGGAAAATTTGTGGGGAGAACTTTACCACAGTGTCAGCTGCTCTGTTCTGGCAGCAAGCCAGTAGATCAGCAGAGATGTTATAAACATAGGAGGTAAAGACTAAAACCCCAAAATGCTAGGGTCTGTCTGGATTTGGCCACACCCACCCAGCACCTGAAGGGACTCGGCATGATCTCAGCATGCAACTGCTGATTCCAGTACAGCCACTGATCCCAGCACATCCATTGTTGTCCCACTGCTGCTTCACTGCTAATTCCTGTTGTCTGTTGAGGAAGCTCTGTAACCCCACATTGCGCCAAAAGCAGACTGCAGCTTTTTTTTTTTTTTTTTGTTGTTGTTGTTGTTAAAATGAGTAAAAAGGCACAGCAAGTTCTAATAATAGACAGCTTCTATACTGAAAGAGAGCAGACTTCAAATCCCGATGAAACTAAAAACGGTTTTTCTTTAGATCCAAAGGTGGATAGGATCTGATTTCAACCACATAAGGCTCTCAAAAAAGAAATTAAAAAGGCTCTTAAAAGAGAGCTAGATGAAAAATGGGGAAAGGAAAAGGAAGCTTTGCAAGAGGGTCTGGATAAGACATATAACTCACTAAAAGATAGAGTGGAAAAAGAAATCAACTTCCTGAAAAACAGAATTAGTGAATTGGAAAAGAAAATAACTCCTTAAAAATAAAATTTGTTAAATGGAAAAAAATTCCATAGAACAAAACAACTCATTTAAAAACTCAATTGGATAATTACAAAAAGAAATACAAAAGTAAGTAAAGAAAATAATTAATTAAAAATCAGAATTGAACAAATGGAAATGAATGACTTGAGGAGACACCAAGAATCAATCAAGTACCACCCCCCAAAATGAAAAAAAAATAGAAAAAATGTTAAATACCTACTTGGGAAAATAACAGACCTGGAAAATAGATCCAGGAGATTATTGGACTCCCTCAAAACCATGATGAAAAAAAAAAAGAGCCTAGACACTATTTTTCAGGAAACCATCCAAGAGAACTACCTAGATGTTACAAAAACAGAAGGTGAAATAAACATTGAAAGAATTCATTGATCACCTACTGAAAGAGATCCCCAAATCAAAACTCCAAGAAATATTATGGCTAAATACAAGAACTATCAGACCAAGGAAAAATACTATAAGCAGCCAGAAAAAAATTCAAATACAGAGAAGTCACAGTAAGGATTACTCAGGATTTAGCAGTGTCCACATTAAAGGATCAAAGGGCCTGGAGTCTGATATTCTGAAAGGCAAAGGAATTTGGTATGTAGTCAATAATAACTTATCCAGACAAACTGAGCATTTTCTTCCAGGGAAGAAGGTGGACATTCATTGAAATAAGTGAATTCCATTTATTTCTGATGACAAATCAGAGCTAAACAAAAAGTTTGACCTTTAAATATAGGACTCAAGAGAAGCATAAAAAGGTAAAAAAGACTCTTGAGAACTGTATTTCTGTTATGAATATACATAAAGAGTATATGTATAATTTGGTTTTACTGTTTTAATATAAAAAAAAAGATCTAAAGGTGGAAAGCAAATTGTAACAGAAAAAGGGAAAAGTGGAGGTACTACATCTCATGAAGAGTCAAAGGAAACTTATTATATTTGAGGGAAAGAAGGGAGGGGAATGAACATAGTGTGAATCTTACTCTCATCAGAATTGGCTTAAAGAGAAAATATTAGACATATTCTATGTACAGAGAGAACTTTTCTCATTGAAAAATGGGAGGGGAAAAGTGAAAAGAGGAGTAAGATAAATGCAAGGAAATACAGAAATTGTAAAGGAAAGATTTAAGAAAAGGGCAGGGACTCTAAAGTGGGGGGAAGGGATCCTAAAGAGGAAGGCCTGAGTGAGGCGGCAAATGGTGCTCACAAGTTTAATACTGGGGAGGGGAGTAAGGGGTAAAGGAAAGAAAAAAAGCATTTGGTCAGATCTCTACATTAGTAAGATCACTTTGACCATTGAGTGGAGGATGAACTGGAGTAGGGAGAGACTTGAAGTAGAGAGACTAACTTGCAATCTTTTGCAATAGTCCAGACATGAAGTGATGAATTGGGAGGTAGTGGCAGTGTCTGAAAAGTGAAAAGCAAGCATAGAAGAGAGATTGTGATATTGCAAAGGTAGAATCTATAAAACTTGGCAGCATATTGGTTATAGATGGCATGAAAGAATGTGAAATTGAAAATGATTCTTAAGTTTCAAGCTTAGTTGATAGGAGAGTTAAGAGGAGGAGCAATGGTCATAAGAAGCAGTAAATTTCATTTGGATATATTGATTTTAAGATGTATATGGGGCCTCTGGTTTGAGTTAAATATTTGAAATTAGAGATTAGGAGAGAGTTTAGAGAAGGCAAGACAACAAGTGTTAAGTGCTTACTATGGTAACATGATAAATACTAAGAATACAAATCCAAACAAAAAAATAGTTCCTTCCTTTATAGAGCTTATATTTTAATGAGAAAAGACAACATAAAAGCAAACTGAAATCTTGGGAAAGGGGATGGAAACCCATTTAAGAACACAGTGACACTCTAGAAAGTCAGAAGTAGATCCTACAGACAATGAAGGGAATCCATTGATCCTGACTCAAAATATAGATCCTGGAAATAATTTGCCAATAAAAGAAATGGGCCATCATGGAAGGACATTCCAGAATGATTAGTAAAATGGCACTAAAGGTATGATGATGAAGTCTGAAGAGTCAGAAGCAGAGCCAAGAGGAGAATGAAGGATAGCTGGACTGGAAACTCTTATTGAGAATCATGTTCAAAGCTTCAAAGAGAAGCTAATTAAGTCCATGTTGAGGTTACCAGGGAAAATAATTCAAAGAAAGAAAAGAAGACTCAATACAAGGCTTTGGAGAATACTCATTCAATATTAATGGGTGTGACTTTAATGAAGAACCAACAAAGGAGACTAAGAGCAAACTATCATCCAGGGAGCAGAAAAACCAGTATAATGTAAAAAAACAGTGTAATGAATAGATAAAAACTAGAGAAAAGACAATACTAAGAACAAGAAAGTAATCTATGATGTGAAAAGCTACAGAGAGGTCAAGAAGGATGAGAACTGAGAAAAGGCCATTAGATTTAACAGTTAGAAAGTAACTGGAAACTTTGAATAGACCATGTTCAGTTGAATGATGAGCTAGAATGGAAGACTGCAAAAGATTAAGAAGAGAATGAGAGGAAAGAAAGTGAACTTTAAATATACTGCTAAATTAATATTAGTAAGTATGACTCTAGGTCATCTGTGTGTGGATATATATATATGTATATATATATATATATACATATATATATATATATATATATGTCTCATTCTCAAGATTTGTAGAGTGAAGATAGTTTGCCCTAGTTTGTGTCCTCAGTTCTGAAAACTTACTAAGAAATTGAGTATTACTTTGTCATTTATCAACATGGGACCTTGAGGTCCTTTCTTATTTGGAACTATTTTTATGCTGCTTAACTCTAGAAAAATATACTTTCAATCCATGGTTGACATTTTCTTTGATGCAAGGTGTCCTATGTCTTGAAGGTTCTACCTTAATTGTTTTTTTTTCCCTGCTCTCTAATAGATGTCTCGGTATAGATAGCTCTGTCATGCTTAAGCAAGGGGAGATAAGTGAGAAAAATTCCCTCCCCTCAATTACCAGAAAGTAAAGGCATAAGGATTATCTTTGATAAAGTTCAGTCCTGCCTAATCTATTGACTGTCTCCTCTGTGATCTGGATATTGTGGTCAAAGAAGTACTGGCTAGCATAGCAGAGTCATGTCCTCTGGCTCCTTTCTCGATCTCTGTGTGGCCCAATGTTTCCTTTTTTCATTCTAATATGTTGACTGGAGTCAGATCTAGCCCATGGCACAGAGTAAAAATTAATAGGTAGATCAACTACTCTAATGTGATTTTTAAAAAGTTTCTTCAAACACCTGTTAAAATATAATGGAAGAATAATCTTAGGAAAACCAGGCACTTCAAAAGGAAAGTGGGTTGGAAAATATTTGCAGTTTTCTTTTCAGGCACGTTCATAGATAGAAATACTTTTGTTAGTGTCATTTTAAAACTTTAAGGAGAATGACATATGTGTATGATGCATATACAACATATATTGTCTGGTGATACTGTCTATAGAAAACATATTTTCATCACTAAAATTATTTTGTAGTAAAATTTTATAAATCTATTTATTGAAACATTCACTAGTTTTATATTTGGTGACAAAATAGAATCCCAGGGTGGGCAGAGGACTTAAGGAAAGGGAAGGAAAAAACACCAGGGGAACAGGAATGTAAGAGGACTCCGATTTCTTTCTTTTTTCTTTAAAAATGTAATTAATTAATTAGTTTTAAAGTAACATTGCTTTATGAATCATGTTTGGAGAGAAAAGTCAGAAAAAAGGGAGAAAAACATGGGAGACAAAAAAAAAAACCCTATAAAGAGAAGTGAACATAATGTGCAATCTCCATAGTTCTTTTTCTGAATGCAGATGCCATTTTCT
The DNA here is from genome assembly GCF_016432865.1 of Antechinus flavipes. Classification (NCBI taxonomy): domain Eukaryota; kingdom Metazoa; phylum Chordata; class Mammalia; order Dasyuromorphia; family Dasyuridae; genus Antechinus; species Antechinus flavipes. The sequence goes on along the minus strand of NC_067398.1, from coordinate 222,211,059 downwards.
ATCCCAAGTTTGTTGGGATTATCTTTGATAACTGAACCACTGAAAAGAACCAAGTGTTTTGTAGTTGATCATTGCATATTTTTGCTGTTACTGTCTACAATGTATTCTTGGTTCTGCTTGTTTCCCTCATTATCAGTTTGTGTAAATATTTCCAGGACTTTCTAAAATCAGCTTGTTCAACTTTTTTCATGTCCTCTGGCTTCTCTCTCTATCTTTGTGTGTTTCCTATTTCATTCTAATATGTAGACTGGAGACAGACCTAGCCCATGGCACACAGTAAAAATGAATAAGTAGATCATTAGAATTAGAATTAGAATGAGAGTAGTTACTCTAATGTGATAAAAAAGTGGGATAATTAAAAGTTCAACTTTTTTCATGTCCTCTGGCTCTTCTCTCAATCTAAAATCTGCTTGTTCAACTTTTTTTTCAATAGAACAATAATATTCCATGATCTTTCTGTACCACAATGTATTCAGCCATTCTCAGTTGATGGATATCTACTCATTTTCCAAATCTTTGCTACCATAAAAGAGCTGCTACTAACATTTTTGTACATGTGGATCCTTTTTCCTCTTTTATGTTTCTTTGGGATACAGACTCAGCAATGATACTGCTGGGTCAAATGATATGCACAGTTTGATAGCCCTTTGGGCACAATTCCAAATTGTTTTCCAGAATGGTTGAATCATTTCCCAACCTCACCAACAATGCATTAATGTCCCAGTGTTCTCACATCCCTTACAACACTCATCATTATCTTTTCCTGTCATTTTAGCATATCTAAAAGGTGTAAGGTGGTACGTCAGAGTTGTTTTAATTTACATTTCTCTAATCAATAGTGATTTAGAGCATTTTTATATATGACTTTAGTTGGCTTTAATTTCATCATCTGAAAATTGTCTGTTCACATCCTTTGATCATTTATCAATTGGGGGAGAACTCTGCTTTAAAATGATGTAATTGTTAATATTTATAGTGAAGATATCAAACATTGCAGGAGAGGTGGTAATACCACAGGAAGAATCTTACATTGAAAGGTTATGGAACCCAGAAATGTTTCCATTTCTATCTGGATCACCACAAAAGTTCTTATTACCAGGAAGTTTGTTTAAGAAGTCAATAGAATCATTTTTTGCCCACATTGGAAGTTAAGTCTTCTACTATTACTTATTCCCTCCTTCTACCTTTCTCCTCTCCCAACTCTAATCACCCTTAATTTTGGGGCTGGTAGTTCTGGGAATTATAATTTCCAGGTATAGCACTGACTGTAAAACCAAACATATAATACAACACTCATTTAGTAAGTATAGATATTTCATTATCCTCTGGATAAAAAGGATATTTTCTATGTAAGATCAGCACAATAGTCAACAATGAAGGTACCAGGAACCAAGATGGCGGAGGAAAGCCAGGAAGTTGCTTGAGCTTTCCCAGTTTCCCTTTAAAACCACATGAAACCAAAGAACTGAATAGAATCTGATAGAATGAAATGACTCTCCAATTGAAGATAGATTGAAAGGACTGCAAAAAAAGGATGTTGAGCCCAGATCAGTTAGACTCTGGGAAAACCAGTGAGAGGTTCTTAATCACAGCAAATCAGAAACTAAGACTCTCAGTCCTGGTTCACTCAAGGAGCAAATCAGTGGGTCAACTTCTAGTCCCAGCCCAGAAGGCAAACTCTGGGAAACTGGGCTGTTTCCTGAATAGAATAGGCAAAGCAACCCCCTACAAACACAAGGGGACATTCTGCTCAAAGCCAAGGTTCAGAACTGTCCAGGAAGTTGGGAACAGTGCCACCTTTATGCAGGAGTAGAGCTCCACTTAAAAGTAAAAAAAAAAAAAAAAAAAAAAAAAAAAAGGAAATATCACAAGGAAAAAAAATGAGCAAGAAAAAGAAAAGCACCTTGAACACAGAAAGCTACTATGGTAACAGGGCACACCAAAACACAGAATGTCCACAGAAGAAATCTCAAAGAGTGTGATGAATTGGTTTCAAGCCCAAAGAGGCTTTGTGGGAAAGGACTTCAAAAGGCAAATAAGAGAGGTAAAAGAAAAAATGAGCAAAGAAATGAGAGATATGCATGAGAGAATCAACACTTTGGAACAGAAAGAAAAAAAAGTCTGAAAAAAATAACTACTTAAGCAGTAGAATCAACCAAATAGAAAAAGAGATACAAATGTTAACTGAAGAAAATCACAATCAAAAACTAGAACGGGGCAAAGGAAAGCTAATGACTTTGTGAGACAGCAAGAATCAATCAGACAAATTAAGAAGAATAAATAAAAAGGAAGAATATGTGAAATACCTCTTTGGCAAAACAGCTAACCAGGAAAATAGATCCATAAGAGACAATTTAAAAATTATTGGCTTTTCTGGAGGTCATCAGCAAAAATGATGAAGCATTCTACAAGAGGTCATTAAGGAAAATGATCCAATATCCTAGAAGCAGAGAGGAAAATATTCATTAAAAGAATTATTCCATCTCCTTTGGAAAGAGAAACCGTAAAAAAAAAAAAAAAAACTCTAAGGAACATTGTTGCTGAAACTCCAAAACTATTTTATAAAGGAAAAAATACTGTAAGCTGACAGACAAAAAACAATTAAAATATCAAAGAGCAGCAGTCGGGATTACCCAGAATTTGGCGGCATCTACAATAAAGGATCAGAGGGCCTGGAATACCATATTTTGGATGGTATTACAACCAAGAATTAACTACCCATCATCATCTTTTAGGGCAGGAGATGGAGCTTCAGTGAAGTAAGAGACTTTCAATCACTTCTACTGAAAAAAAAAAAAACCAACTAAACAGAAAATTTAATGACAAACACAGGACTCATGAGAATCACAGAAAGGTAAACAGGGAAAAACACACACACATATACATACATATACACATGCACATACATATACACATGCACATACATACACACATGCACATACATACTCACATACATATATATACACACATATATATGAAGGTTAAACTGTTTATATTACTAGATGGGAAAACATTATCTGTAACTATTGAGAACTGTATCTGACACTGGGCCAGACAAAAGGCGGAATCACATGGACTGTGAGTGTGATTTTGAATGCACTCTGATGTGATGACATCAAAGAAAAAGACATTAAAGATGGGAAAAGGTCTGTACTTGAAAAAGAGGAAAGAGAAGGTATAATTGGACAATTAGTTCACATAAAGAGGCTTAAAAAAAAGTATTACAATCCAGGGGAAAAAGGGAGGGGAATGAGTATTTTCTGAAGCTAGATCTCATCAGTTTTGGCTCTATGAAAGACTAATTTAATCATTCATATAGGTGCAGAAATGTATTTAATCCTATAAAAAAGTAGGAGGATTAAGAGAAAAAGCAAAAGGAGGGACAGGATAAAAGCTAGGGCAGAAATACTAGGGAAAAAGATAAGAGAAAGGGGGCAGGATTGATAAACGATAAGGTAGTGGGTAGAGTGGGTAAAAACACACATAACTAAGGTTAGGGTGGAAAGAAAAAACAAAAGTATATACATGGGTAAAAATAGGATGGACAGAAATATAGAGCTGGTTATAATAAACAAAATTTATTATGCTTCACTTGTTGTGTCCTGCTTTCTAGAGCCCCCAAGTTGGCGACAAAACATACCATGATTTCTACAGCCACCATGCCAGGGTGATTAAATTATACCATCCTACTAGAGAAGTGTTGAGGCAGTCCTCCTGAGCTTGGTGGAAATATGGAGTTAATTCATTACAAAGTCTTACCTCCTTTTATACCCTTATACCCTCATGAAAACAAAACACTGGACATGTGCTAAGTATATACTGCACACGTGGGACCATATAAACAATTTGTTATTATATGTAGTTTGCCATCTGGTATCACTCTTTGCCACCTAATATCACTCTGTTTCAATCACAACACAGGTTATCACCACCCCGTGACTTCTCAGGAAAGCCAAGAACCTTTAGGGGAGATTGGCAGCTGAAGCAGACTACCTCTGGGCTGAAGGGTATTATACCTTACCCAGAGTTCTTCCACTATCTGTGAACCCCTACATCAGCTGAAGCAAAACAAAACAAAACAAAACAAAAAAGCAGGCATAGCAATTCTGATTTCAGCTAAAGCAAAATTAAAACTAGACCTTATTAAAAGAGACAAAGGGGGGCCTCATTTCCAAAATATACAGATAATTGACTCTAATCTATAAGAAATCAAATCATTCTCCAATTGATAAATGGTCAAAGGATATGAACAGACAATTCTCAGATGAAGAAATTGAAACTATTTATAGACATATGAAAATATGCTCCAAATCATTATTAATCAGAGAAATGCAAATTAAGACAACTCTGAGATACCACTACACACCTGTCAGATTGGCTAGAATGACAGGGAAAGATAATGGGGAATGTTGGAGGGGATGTGGGAAAACAGGGACACTGATACATTATTGGTGGAATTGTGAACACATCCAACCATTCTGAAGAGCAATTTGGAACTATGTTCAAAAAGTTATCAAACTGTGCATACCCTTTGATCCAGCAGTGTTTCTACTGGGCTTATACCCCAAAGAGATACTAAAAAAAGGAAAGGGACCTGTATGTGCCAAAATGTTTGTGGCAGCCCTGTTTATAGTGGCTAGAAGCTGGAAAATGAAAGGATGTCCATCAATTGGAGAATGGTTGAGTAAATTGTGGTATATGAATGTTATGGAATATTATTGTTCTGTAAGGAATGACCAGCAGGATGAATACAGAGAGGACTGGCGCGACTTACATGAACTGATGCTGAGTGAAATGAGCAGAACCAGGAGATCATTATATACCTCAACAACGATACTGTTTGAGGATATATTCTGATGGAAGTGGACCTCTTCGATAAAGAGAGCCTTAATTGATCAAAGAAGGACAGAAGCAGCTACACCCAGAGAAATAACACTGGGACATGAATATAAACTGCTTGCATTTTTGTTTTTCTTCCCGGGTTATTTATACCTTCTGAATTCAATTCTCCCTGTGCAACAAGAAAACTGTTCGGTTCTGCACACATATATTGTATCTAGGATATACTGCAACCCATTCAACATGTAAAGGACTCTTGCCATCTGGGGGAAGGGGTGGAGGGAGGGAGGGGAAAAATCGGAACAGAAGTGAATGCAAGGGATAATGCTATAAAAAATTACCCTGGCATGCGTTCTATCAATAAAAAGTTATTTAAAAAAAAGAGACAAAGGGGGAAAGAATCTTGATAAAGGGTACAGTAAAAAATGAAGTAATAATGATACTAAATATGTATGTACTAAGAGTAGAGCAGGCAAATTCCTAGAGAACACTTTAAGCCAGGTACAGGAAGAAATAAACAGCAAAAGTATTTTAGTGGGGATCTCAATCTTTCTCTCTCAGAATTAAGAGTAATCTAACTACAAAATAAACGAGAAAGAAATTAGAGAAATTAATAGGATCCTAGAAAACCTACATATGATAGACCTTTGGAGAAAATTGAATAGAGAAAGAAAGGAATACACATTTTTCTCAGCAGTACATGGCACACACACAAAAATTGACCATGTATGAGGGCATAAAAAACCTCACAATGAAATACAAAAAGGCACAAATAGTAACTGCTTCCTTTTTAGACCACAACGCAATAAAAATTATATTCCATACTGGACCAGGACAAGTTAAAGTAAAAACAAATTGGAAATTAAATAATCTAATTCTAATGAATGAGTGGGTCCAACAACAAATCACAGAAACCATAATTTCAACCAAGAAAATGACAATAATAAGACAATATACCAAAACCTATGGGATGTAGCCAAAGTAGTGTTTAGCGGAAATATATCTCTAAATAGCTACATAAAATAGAGAAAAAGGTGATTAATGAACTAGGCATGCAACTAAAAAAGCTACAAAAAGAACAAATTAAAAACTTCCAATTAAATACCGGATTAGAAATTTTGAAACTCAATGAGATTAATAAAATAGAGATTAAGAAAACCATTGAACTAATAAACAAAACTAAGAAACTAACAAAATAGATAAACCTTTGGTTAATATGATCAGAAAAATGAAAGAAAAAACCAAATCACCAACATCAAAGATGAAAGGAGTAAATTTACCATTAATGAAAAATGTTAAAGCAATAAATAGGAGCTATTTTGCCCAACTCTATGGTAGCAAGTCTGACAATTTAATGGAAATAGATGAATATTTAAAAAATATAAATTGTCCAGGTTAACAGAAGAGGAAATAAAATACTTAAATAGTCCCATTTTCAAAAAAAATAATTTGAACAAGTTATTAATGAACTACTGAAGAAAAAAATCTCCAGGGCCACAAGAATTCACATTTATGAATGGAAGAATGGTAGAATTGAGTGAATTCTACCAAACATTTAAAGAACAATTAATTCTACTAATGTATAAACTATTTTGAAAAATAGGTAAAGAAGGAGTCCTGCCAAATTCCTTCTATGACACAAATATGGCATTAATACCTAAACCAAGAAGGGCCAAAACAGAGAAAGAAAATAACAGACCAATATCCCTAATGAATATTGATGCAAAAAAATTAAATAAAATATTAGCAAAGAGATTACAGTGACTTATAGCAGTTTACCACCATATGTCCAAGTAGAATTTATACCAGGAATGCAAGTTCAGTATCAAGAAAACTATTGTCATAATCTACTATATCAATAATAAAACCAACAGAAATCATATGATAATCTCAATAGATGCAGAAAAAGTTTTTGACAAAATACAGCACCCATTCCTATTAAAAAAACTAGAGAGCCCAGGGATAAATGGAACTTTCCTTATAATAAGAAGAAGTATCTATGTAAAACCTACAATAACCATTATTGGTAATCAGTGAGACACATTCCCATTAAGATTAGGGGTAAAACAAGGATGCCCATTACAAACACTATTATTCAACATTGTACTAGAAATATTGGCTTTAGCAAGAAGAAAAGAAAAAAGAAACTAAAGGAATTAAAATAGGCAATGAGGAAATAAAATTATTACTCTTTACAGACAACATCATGATGCATTTAGAGAATCCTAGGAAATAATCCCAAAACAGCTTTAGCAAGATTGCAGAACATAAAATAAACCCACACAAATCAACAGCATTTCTGTATATTACTGATAAAGCCTATCAGCAAGAGATAGAATGAGAAATTCCATTTAAAATTACTGTAGACAAAATACTTGGTGGTTACCTAGCAAGACAAACCTAAAAAATATATGAACACAATTACAAAACACTTCTCACAAAATTAAAATCAGATCTAAACAATTGGGGAAATATCAATTGTTCATGGCTAGGCTAAGCTAATATATGAAAATGACAATTCTGCCTAAATTGGTATATTTGTTCAGTACATATCAAACTGCCAAAACATTATTTTATAGAACTAGAAAAAATAATAAAATTCTTCTGAAAGAACAAAATTCAAGAATAGCAATAAGATTAATGAAAAAATGCAAAGGATGGTGGCTTAGTAGGACCAAACCTAAGACTATATTATAAAGCAGTAGTAATAAAAACTATCTGATACTGGCTAAGAAACAGAGTGGTGGAACAGTGGAATAGATTGGATACATACAACACAATATTCAAGGCCTATAGCAATCTAATATTTGATAAATACTCAAACTCCAGCTCCTGAAATAAAAACTCACTATTTGACAAAATTTGCTGGGAAAATAGGAAAATAATACATCAATGTTGGAATAAACCTACATCTCACACTCCGTACCAAAATTAGGTCAAAATGGATAGATAATTTGGCCACAAAGGATGATTCCATAAACAAATTAGAAGAACAAAGGATAATTTACCTATCAAATCTTTGGGGAAGGGAGGAATTTATAACCAAAGAAGAACTAGAGAACATTATGAAAGGAAAAATAGACAACTTTGATTACATTAAATCAAAAAGTTTTTGCTCAAACAACAGAAACAAGATTAAAAGGGAAGTACAAAGGTGGGAAAAATCTTTACAAACAGTATTTCTGATAAAGATCTGATTTCTAAAATATATGAAAAATTGTGTCAAATTTATAAGAATACAAATCATTCCACAAATGATAATTGGTCAAAGGATGTGAACAGACAATTTTCAGATGAAGAAATTAAAGCGATTTATAGTTATATGAAAAAATGCTCTAAATCACTAATTTTTAAAAAATAATTATAACTTTTTATTGACAGAACTCATGCCTGGGTAATTTATTTACAACATTATCCCTTGCACTCACTTCTGTTCCGACTTTTCCCCTCCTCCCCTCCACCCCCTCCCCCAGATGGCAAGCAGTCCTACACATGTTAAATATGTCACAGTATATGCTAGATACAATATATGTGTGCAGAACCGAACAGTTCTCTTGTTGCACAGAAAGAATTAGATTCAGAAGGTAAAAATAACCCAGGAAGAAAAACCAAAATTCAAACAATTTACATTCATTTCCCAGTGTTCTTTCTTTGGGTGTAGCTGCTTCTGTCCTTCATTGATCAATTGAAACTAAGTTAGATCTTCTCTTTGTCAAAGAAATCCACTTCCATCAGAACACATCCTTATACGGTATCTTTGTTGAAGTATATAATGATCTCCTGGTTCTGCTCATCTAAATCACTATTGATTAGAGAAATGCAAATTAAAACAACTCTGGAATACATTGTACATAGTAACAGCAAGAATGTGAGATGATGAACTATGAAAGATTTGGTTCTTTTTAGTGGTTCAGTGATTCAAAGCAATCCAATAGACTTTGGATAGAAAATGCATCCACAAAAAGATGTAAGGAGATTGAATTTTTATTTCTCCCATGGTTTCTCCCTTTTCCTCTGATTTTTCTCTGCTAACATGATTCATAAAGCAATGTGTATTAAAAATAAACTTACCACAATAAAAAATAAGCTACCAGAACCACTTTCTGATACTTATAGGTAACAAAAGACAAATGGCTTAAATGGTAGTTAATATGATAGTATAATCTTCTGTATATGAAGACACACATTGAAGAAATTAAAGCAACTTATTTTGGAAGACAGCATTTATTTATTATTCTAATCTCTTCATTCTGTTATTAATAAAAAAAAAACAAGAGTTTTGTTTGTGCAGCTCTTAGTAGACTAGCTTTGGTAAGCTATTTAATAAACTACACAGAACTTTTTTTTTTCTTTAAAAAAGTTGAAATTCTATAAACAAGAATGATGGTTCTATTATTTCTTTTCCTTTAAAGCAATAAAGAAACTCAATATTAGAAGTGTGGCTTCTACAAGGTAAGTAGCTTAAAAGCATGACTTTTAAAGGATATTTTTAGTTTGGATTCACTTTATATTTGTGGAAAATAGTTCCCCTCCCTCAAAGTCATACAAATACTTTATCTTTACTGTGCCAAAAAACTGTTATAGTGGCTATTAGTAATAGTATTAATATCTTCATGAAAGAAACAAGCATAGATTCTTGGACTTCTTTTATTTGCAGCAAAAACATCAAAGGCTTTAGTTAATAGTTTCTTAATTATATTTATTTTTGAATTGTAGAAACTAAAAGTATTAAAGAATATACTTTCTGATTCCCAAGGCAGCAAATGAAACGGTTTATTTCAGAAGATTATGACAACAAAGAGTATATGTTCACGGATAAGTTAGCAAAACATATAGATGTCCATTACTAAATTTGAGCTGTTCTTTCTATTTTTTTATTTTATTTTAATAGCCTTTTATTTACAGGTTATATGTATAGGTAACTTTACAGCATTGATAGTTGCCAAGCCTCTTGTTCCAATTTTTCCCCTCCTTCCCCTCACCTACTCCCCCAGATGACAGGATGACTAATAGATGTTAAATATATTAAAATATAAATTAGATATACAATAAATATACATGACCAAACCATTATTTTGCTGTACAAAAAGAATTGGACTCTGAAATATTGTACAATTAGCCTGTGAAGGAACTAAAAAATGCAGGTGTGCAAAAATATAGGGATTGGGAATTCAATATAATGGTTCCACAGATAGTGGAAGAACTCTGGGTGAGGTATAATACCCTTCAGCCCAGAGTTCTTTCGCTGGGTGTAGCTGGTTCAGTTCATTATCATTGTTGAGGATGGCCAGGTCCATCAGAATTGATCATCATATAGTATTGTTGTTGAAGTACATAATGATCTCCTGGCCCTTCTCGTTTCACTCAGCATTAGTTCGTGTAAGTGTCTCCAGGCCTTTCTGAAATCATCCTGTTGGTCATTTCTTACTGAACAATAATATTCCATAATATTCATATACCACAATTTATTCAGCCATTCTCCAATTGATGGGCATCTACTGAGTTTCCAGTTTCTGGCCACTACAAAGAGGGCTACCACAAACATTCGTGCACATACAGATCCCTTTCCCTTCTTTATGATCTTAATGGGATATAAGCTCAGTAACACTGCTGGATCAAAGGGTATATGCACAGTTTGATAACTTTTTGAGCATAGTTCCAAATTGCTCTCCAGAATGGTTGGATGTATTCACAATTCCACTAACAATGTATTAGTGTCCTTGTTTTCCCACATCCTCTCCAACATTCCTCATTATCTTTCCCTGTCATTCTAGCCAGTCTGACAGGTATGTAGTGGTATCTCAGAGTTGTCTTAATTTGCATGGCTCTGATTACTAATGACTTGGAGCATCTTTTCATATGGCTAGAAATAGTTATAATTTCTTCATCTGAGAATTATCTGTTCATATAGTTTGACCATTTATCAATTGGAGAATGGCTTGCTTTTTTATAAACTAGAGTCAATTCTCTATATATTTTGGAAATGAGGCTTTTATCAGAACCTCTGACTGTAAAAATATTTTCCCAGTTTATTGCTTCCCTTCTAATCTTGTCTGTATTAATTTTGTTTGTACAAAAACTTTTCAGTTTGGTATAATCAAACTTTTCTATTTTGTGATCAGTAATGATCTCTAGTTCTTCTTTGGTCACAAATTCCTTCCTCTTCCACAGGTCTGAGAGGTAAACTATCCTATGCTCTTCCAATTTAATTATAATCTCATTCTTTATGCCTAGGTCATGAACCCATTTTGACTTTATCTTGGTGTATGGTGTTAAGTGTGGGTCAGTGCCTAGTTTCTGCCATACTAATTTCCAATTTTCCCAGCAATTTTTGTCAAATAATGCATTCTTATCCCAGAAACTGGGGTTGGGTTTGTCAAACACTATATTATTAAAGTTATTGGCTGTTTTGTCCTTTGAACCTAACCTATTCCACTGATCAACTAATCTATTCCTTAGCCAATACCAAATGGTTTTGGTAATTGCTGCTCTATAATATAATTTTAGATTTGGTACACCTAAGCCACCTTCATTTGATTGTTTGTTCATTAATTACCTTGAAATTTTTGACCTTTTGTTTTTCCATATGAATTTTGTTGTTATTTTTTTCTAGTTCATTAAAATAGTTTTTTGGGAGTCTGATTGGTATAGCGCTAAATAAATAGATTAGTTTAGGTAGTATTGTCATCTTTATTATATTTGCTAGCCCAATCCAAGAGCATTTAATATTTTTCCAGTTGGTTAGATCAGATTTAACTTGTGTAGAAAGTATTTTGTAGGTTTGCTCATAAAGTTTCTGATTTTCCCTTGGCAGATAGATTCCTAAATATTTTATACAATCAGTAGTTACTTTAAATGGAATTTTTCTTTGTAACTCTAACTGTTGGGTTTTCTTAGTGATATATAAGAATGTTGATGACTTATGTGGGTTTATTTTGTATCCTGCAACTTTGCTAAAAGTGTGGATTGTTTCTAATAACTTTTTAGTAGAATCTCTGGGATTCTCTAAGTATACCATCATATCATCAGCAAAGAGTGATAATTTGGTTTCCTCATTGCCTATTCTTAATCCTTTAATCTCTTTCTCAACTCTTATTGCCAAAGCTAGCATTTCTAATACAATATTAAATAGTAACGGTGATAGTGGGCAACCTTATTTCACTCCTGATCTTATTGGGAGTGGTTGCAGTTTGTTCCCATTACATATGATGCTTACTGCTGGTTTTAAATAGTTGCTACTGATTATTTTAAGGAAAAATCCATTTATTCCTATACTCTCAAGAGTTTTTAATAGGAATGGATGTTGGATTTTATCAAATGCTTTTTCTGCATCTGTTGAGATGATCATATGGTTTTTGTTAATTTGGTTATTAATATGGCCAATTATATTGATAGTTTTCCTAATATTGAACCAGCCCTGTATTCCTGGTATAAATCCTACTTGATTGTGGTGTATTATCCTGGAGATGATTTTCTGTAGTTTTTTTGCTAATATCTTATTTAAGATTTTGGCATCAATATTCATTAGGGAGATTGGTCTATAATTTTCTTTCTCTGTTTTCAACCTACGTGTTTTAAGTGTCAGTACCATGTCTGTGTCATAAAGGGAATTTGGTAGGGCTCCTTCATTCCCTATTTTTTCAAATAGTTTATAAAGCATCGGGGCTAATTGTTCTTTGAATGGTTGGTAGAATTCACATGTAAATCCATCTGATCCTGGGGATTTTTTTTTAGGGAGTTGATTAATAGCTTGTTCTATTTCTTTTTCTGAAATGGGACTATTTAAGCAATTTACTTCCTCCTCTGATAATCTGGGAAGCCTATATTTTTGGAGGTAGTCATGCATTTCACTTAGGTTATCAAATTTATTGGCATAAAGTTGGGCAAAGTAACCCCTTATTATTTCTTTAATTTCCTCTTCATTGGTGGAAAACTCTCCCTTTTCATTTTTAAGACTACTAATTTGATGTTCCTCTCTCCTTTTTCTAATCAGATTTACCAAAGGTTTATCAATTTTATTGGTTTTTTCATAAAACCAACTCTTAGTTTTATTTATTAGTTCAATAGTTTTTTTTTTTTTTGCTTTCTATATTATTAATTTCTCCTTTTAATTTTAGAATTTCAAATTTAGTATTTGATTGGGGGTTTTTAATTTGGTCTTTTTTTTTTTTAAGTTACAAGCCCAATTCATTGATCTTCTCTTTCTCTGTTTTATTCAAGTAAGCCTCTAAGAATATAAAATTTCCTCTTATTACCACTTTGGCTGCATCCCACAAATTTTGGTATGATGTCTCACCATTGTCATTATCTTGAGTGAAATTATTAATTGTATCTATAATTTGCTATTTCACCCAATCATTCTTTAAGATGAGATTGCTTAGTTTCCAATTACTTTTTGGTCTATTTACCCCTAACTTTTTGTTGAATGTAGTTTTTATTGCATCGTGATCTGAAAAGAAAGCACTTACTATTTCTGGCTTCCTGCATTTAATTTTGAGGTCTTTATGTCCTAATATATAGTCAATTTTTGAATAAGTTTCATGAACTGCTAAAAAGAAAGTATATTCCTTTCTGTCTCCATTCAATTTTCTCCAAAGATCTATCATACCTAATTTTTCTAATATTCTATTTACCTCTTTAATTTCTTTCTTATTTGTTTTGTGGTTTAATTTGTCTAATTCTGAGAGTACAATGTTGAGATCTCCCATTATTACAGTTTTGCTATCTATTTCTTCTTGCAACTCTCTTAACTTCTCCTTTAGGAAGTTAGATGTTATACCACTTGGTGCGTATATGTTTAATACTGATATTGTTTCATTGTTTATAGTACCCTTTATCAAAATATAGTTTCCTTTCTTATCTCTTTTAATTAGATCAATTTTTGCTTTTGCTTGATCTGAGATAAGGATGGCTACCCCTGCTTTTTTGACTTCACCTGAAGCATAATAGATTCTGTTCCAGCCTTTTACCTTTGGTCAGTATGTATCTCCCTGTTTTAAATGTGTTTCCTGTAAACAACATATTGTAGGGTTCATACTTTTGATCCAGTCTTCTATCTGCCTCCTCTTTATGGGAGAGTTCATCCCATTCACATTTACGGTTAAAATTACTAATTCTGTATTTCCTGCCATCCTAATATCCCCAGATTATACTTTTCTTTTTCTTGCCCTCCTTCCCTTCTTCCCTAGTATTAAACTTATTGGTCCCACTTGCATCACGCAGCTCTCCCTCTTTAGTATCCTTCCCTCCTCCCTTTGAATCCCTTCCCCTTTCTTGTACCTTTCCCTTATTACTCTTTTTCCTTTTCCTCTCCCACTTTTTAATGAAGTGAGAGAAGATTCTCTATAAAACAAATATGCCAATTATTTCCTCTTTGAGGCAACTCTGATGAGAGTAGGATTCACACAATGTTCCTCCCCCTCTCTAAGTTCCCTCAGATATAGGTTTCCTTTACCTCATACCTCATCGTCACATGTAGTTTCCCTCTTTTTATCCCCCTTTTCCCCCCTTTTCTGCCATTATTTCTTTTTCATATCTACTTCCCTTTTTTATGTTATATCAGTAAAATCAAATTATACATGTAGTCTTTTTGTATATGCACAACTGAAATACAATTCTCAAGAGTTCCTTTTACCTTTTCTGCATCTCTTGAGTCCTGTGGTTGGAGATCAAATTTTTTGTTTAGTTCTGGTTTTTTCCTTAAAAACAAATGGAATTCATTTGTTTCATTAAATGTCCATCTTCTTCCCTGGGAGAAAATGCTCAGCTTAGCTTAGCTGGGTAGTTTATTCTTGGCTGCATTCCAACTTCTTTTGCCTTTCTGAATATCAGATTCCAGGCCCTTCTATCCTTTAATGTGAAGGCAGCCAGATCTTAGGTGATCCTTATTGTGGCACCTTGGTATTTAAATTGTTTTTTTCTGGCTGCTTGTAAAATTTTTTTCCTTAACGAATGTGAACTATCTGCATTTTTGTTTTTCTTCCCGGGTTATTTATACCTTCTGAATCCAATTCTCCCTATGCAACAAGAGAACTGTTCGGTTCTGCAAACATATATTGTATCTAGGATATACTGCAACATATCCAACATATAAAGGACTGCTTGCCATCTAGGGGAGGGGGTGGAGGGAGGGAGGGAAAAAAAATTGGAACAGAAACGAGTGTCAATATAAAGTAATTATTAAATAAAAATTAAAAAAATTTTTTTCCTTAATCTGATAGTTCTGAAATTTGGCCACAATATTCCTTGGAGTTTTTATTTTAAGGCCTTTTTCAGAAGGTGTTCAATGAATTCTTTCGATGCCTATTTTACCTTCTGATTCTATTACCTTTGGACAGTTCTCTTTGATGATTTCTTGTAAAAGAGTATCTAGGCTCTTTTATTTATCATAATTTTTGGAAAGTCCAATAATCCTCAGATTATCTCTCCTAGATCTATTTTCCAGGTCAGTCATTTTTCCAAGTAGATATTTCATGGTTTTTTCCAGTTTATCATTTTTTTTTTTTTTGGTTTTGCTTGACTGATTCTTGCTGTCTCAATGAATCATTAGTTTCTATTTGTTCAGTTCTGATTTTTAATGAATTATTTTTTTTCATTAGCTTTTTTTTACTTCTTTCTGTATATGTTCAATTGAGTTTTTAAATAAATTGTTTTGCTCTATGAAATTTATTTCAATTTCAATAATTTTTTTTAGTGAATTATTTTCTTTTTCCAATTCATAGATCCTACTTTCTTGCAAGTTGTTTGTCTTTTCCAATTCACAAATCTTACTTTGCAGAGATATTTTTACCTTTTCCAATTCACAAATTTTGTTTCCCTGCACTTCCTTGGCATTTTTTATCTTTTCCAATTCATATTTCAAGAAGTTGTTGCTCTCTTGCAAAGCTTTTCTTTCCTTTCCTCATTTTTTTTCTAACTCTTTTTTGAGGCTTTTTTGGTCTCTCCTATGAGAGCATTATGTAAAAGGGGACAAGTAACATTCCCCTTTGGGGTATTGTCTGGTCCCTGTTTGCTATTAGTCTCTTCGGGGTCGCAAACCTGCTCTTTTTCTATATTGAAGCTATCGATAATCCTTTTCATTTTTTAATTAATTTTTTAAAGCCTTTAGGATATGCCTTCAGGGTCAAGGGGTTACCAGCTTCCTCTGCAGAGCAGGGAGAGATGTAAACCGGCTTCTGGCTCTGAAGTATGGGAGAGTTCTGAGTGAAAGTTTCCCCTTCCCCCAACTGGAGGTGATTTAGCACTGGCCAAGCTATGGAAGTTCTTGTGTGGTTTAGAGACTGCTCTAAGACTAGAGACTAAGCAGTCAAAGTGTCACTGCCCCAGACCAGAGCCCCTTGTGGGGCTGTGTATTAGCAGCTGAGCAGCGGATAGCCCAGCGTGGACCATTAGTCTCTGCCCAGAAATATCTGCCCGGTTACTGCCTGGAAGCAAATCGCCTGGCAAAAGCTCTATTGCCCCAAGCTGAGCCCCCCACTGTGCAGATTAGAGGCTACCCTGGGCTGTACCCCCTGCTGTGCGGGTTCACAACTGCCCCAAAGAAAAACCCGTACTATGGGTTGGGGCTTGGAGCTTGTGCTACGATCTGTGCTCTCACTTCTAGTCCTCCCCCTGCCAGTGCTGATCTTCTCCCCAGCCCGAGGACAAAACTTTTCTGTCAAGACTCCAAATTATCATCGGCTGGTGAGTTGTTATACTTCTAATCTTTATGAGTTGTAGCATCAAGCCTATTTTTGAGGCTGAATACATTATTGATAATGAGGGTAAGAAAGGAGCTTAGAAAGTTGTGTGTGCCTTCTCTGCCATCTTGGCTCTGCCCCCAGCTGTTCTTTCTAAAGTTACTATAGATCAATTTCTAAATTTATGCTTTTTTCAATGTTCATTCTTAGTGCCCTTCTGCCCCATTTGACCCATTAATTAACATTGGGGTTGTGGGAAGCATCTTTTTTTCCTCTGCTTTCCCCCTTAAATAGATCTTCCATTCTGGGGCCACCTTGAATCCATGTGGGACTGAGGGGAAGTAGGAAGATATACAGCTACCATATACATGTCTCCTCTTTGCATTCCACTTACAGCTTCCCCCAATCCTGGACACTGATTGCTCACAAGGCCCCAAAAAACTAATTTTACCACTCTTTCTAAAGGAACTCAAGACTTTAACATTGGGCTTATGAGTGTATTTTAAATTTTTTTTTCTGTCCTTCTTATCTATACTGATTCTGTAAGCTTCAGATCTTCAGCACTGTCATCTGACTTACTGGTGTAACCTAAGGAGCCCTAAGCTTTATCATTTATTCAGATGTTGCACTCTTAAGACTTAAAGACTTTCCATCAAGTTTCATTTTATTTGTTGTTTTCCTCAATTAGGGTATGAACTATTTAAGTTTATGTCTGTCTCTGTAATACTTAAGGGAGTGCTTGGCAAGATGATTTCAGAGAGCCTCGAGAGACTTACAAAAACTGATGCTAAATGAAGTGAGCAAGGGAGATCTTTATACATAGCAACAGCAAGATTATAAGATGATCAATTTTGATGGATGTGGTTTTCTTCAACAATGAGATGATTCATACCAATTCCTCTTCTGATGAGACAGTGATATGTACATAGAAAGAACTGTGGGGACTGAGTCTGGATCACAACACAGTATTTTCACTCTTTTTGTTTGTTGTTTGCTTGTATTTTGTTATCATTTTTATTTTAATTTTTTTAAAATTTTTATTTAATAATTACTTTATATTGACAGAATCCATGCCAGGGTAATTTTTTTTTACAACATTATCTCTTGCACTCGTTTCTGTTCCGATTTTTCCCCTCCTTCCCTCCACCCCCTCCCCTAGATGGCAAGCAGTTTTATATATGTTAGATATGTTGCAGTATATCCTAGATACAATATATGTTTGCAGAATCGAACAGTTCTCTTATTGCACAGGGAGAATTGGATTCAGAAGGTAAAAATAACCCGGGAAGAAAAACAAAAATGCAGATAGTTCACATTCGTTTCCCAGTGTTCTTTCTTTGGGTGTAGCTGCTTCTGTCCATCATTTATCAATTGAAACTCAGTTAGTTCTCTTTGTCAAAGAAATCCACTTCCATCAAAATATGTCCTCATACAATATCAATGTCGAAGTGTATAATGATCTCCTGGTTCTGCTCATTTCACTCAGCATCAGTTCATGTAAGTCTCTCCAAGCCTCTCTGTATTCATCCTGCTGGTCATTCCTTACAGAACAATAATATTCCATAACATTCATATACCACAATTTACCCAGCCATTATCCAATTGAAGGGCATCCATTCATTTTCTAGTTTCTAGCCACTACAAACAGGGCTGCCACAAACATTTTGGCACATACAGGTCCCTTTCCCTTCTTTAGTATTTCTTTGGGATATAAGCCCAATAGAAACACTGCTGGATCAAAGGGTATGCACAATTTGATAACTTTTTGGGCATAATTCCAGATTGCTCTCCAGAATGGTTGGATTCATTCACAACTCCACCAACAATGCATTAGTGTCCCAGTTTTCCCGCATCCCCTCCAACATTCATCATTATTTTTTCCTGTCATCTTAGCCTATCTGACAGATGTGTAGTGGTATCTCAGAGTTGTCTTAATTTGCATTTCTCTGATCAATAATGATTTGGAACACTCTTTCATATGTGTGGTAATAGTTTCAATTTCATCCTCTGAAAATTGTCTGTTCATATCCTTTGACCATTTATCAATTGGAGAATGGCTTGATTTCTTATAAATTTGAGTCAGTTCTCTATATATTTTGGAAATGAGGCCTTTATCAGAACCTTTAACTGTGAAAATGTTTTCCTAGTTTGTTGCTTCCCTTCTAATCTTGTTTGCATTAGTTTTATTTGTACAAAGGCTTTTTAATTTGATGTAATCAAAATTTTCTATTTTGTGATCAGTAATGATCTCTAGTTCATCTTTGGTCACAAATTTCTTTCTCCTCCACAAGTCTGAGAGATAAAATATCCTATGTTCCTCTAATTTATTTATAATCTCGTTCTTTATGCCTAGGTCATGGACCCATTTTGATCTTATCTTGGTATATGGTGTTAAGTGTGGGTCCATGCCTAATTTCTGCATTACTAATTTCCAATTATCCCAGCAGTTTTTATCAAATTATGAATTCTTTTCCCAGAAGTTAGGGGCTTTGGCTTTGTCAAACACTAGATTGCTATAGTTGACTATTCTGTTTTGTGAACCTAGCCTTTTCCACTGATCCACTAATCTATTTCTTAGCCAATACCAAATGGTTTTGGTGACTGCTGCTTTATAATATAATTTTAGATCAGGTACAGCTAGGCCACCTTCATTTCATTTTTTTTTCATTAATTCCCTTGAGATTCTCGACTTTTTATTGTTCCATATGAATTTTATTGTCTCTCTGCATGCTTACTTGGTATTCTCTTTAATTACTATTGGATTAAATATTATTCAAATAATTTTTTTACTCAACTAATTTCCTCCTCCTACCTCCAGTTCCTAAATTAAAAAAAATATTAATGGTCAAGCAAAATCTATTTCCATATTGTTACAACCTAAAAAATATATGTCTCATTCTACATCTTGAGTCCATTAGCTGTCTATCAAAAGGTAAGTAGCATACTTTTATAATCACTACTCCAGCATTTTATTGGTCATTTTTGTTGATTAGAATTCTTAAGTTTTTCAACGTTGTTTGTCTTTACAATGTTATTGTTCAATTTGTTCTCCTGGCTCTAGCACATTTCATTTTATTTCAGTTTGTACAAGTATTACTGTGATTATTTGATTTCTTATAGCACAACACTTTCCCTCAGTTAATTATTTCCTTTCTCATATTAGCTGAATCATATTTTGAAAAAAAAAACCTTTTAATTTTAGGAAATGAAAATTATTTATCTTTTTTTGTGATCCTCTCTATTTCTTATTTGAACATGAATACTTGATCAGAAATATAGTTTGACTTGTTCCTCTAACTTGTTTATAATATAAACATTAGTATTTAAATAATATATCCTTTTTAAGTTTATCATGGTATATGGTGTCAAGTGTTGGTCTAGAAATGATTTTTTAAGACTGCTTTCCCATTTTCCCAAACTTTTTTTTTTCCTAATAGTTAATCCTTACCTCAGTAAGTGGGCTGTGGGATGTATGAAATACTAGATTACTAGATTTTTTTTGTGTGTTCTGTATTTTGTATCAGTAATATGTCCAAATGAAAGCGCACTCTATTTTTTAAGCAAACCAAAAATTTTTGGTGCTTAGTGCTTTGAAAATGACACAATATATGGTATTGATAAGCACCTTCCTTTAAAAAAAATTTTTTCCTTCTACATTCTGGACTCTGCTTCTCTAAATAAATCTCATTACCATTTTTCTACTTCTTTATTTTTTTTTAAATAACTTTTTATTGATATAACTCATGCCAGGGTAATTTTTTACAACATTATCCCTTGCATTCACTTCTGTTCCGATTTTTCCCCTCCCTCTCTCTACCCCCTCCCCCAGATGGCAAGCAATCCTTTATATGTTGAATAGGTTACAGTATATCCTGGATACAATATACGTGTACAGAACCAAACAGTTTTCTTGTTGCACAGGGAGAATTGAATTCAGAAGGCATAAATAATCCGGGAAGAAAAACAAAAATGCAAGCAGTTTATATTCATCTCCCAGTGTTCTTTCTTTGGGTGTAGCTGCTTCTGCCCATCTTTGATCAATTGAAACTGAATTAGCTCTCTTCATCGAAGAGATCCACTTCCATCAGAATACATCCTCAAACAGTATCATTGTTGAGGTACATAATGATCTCCTGGTTCTGCTCATTTCATTTAGCATCAGTTCATGTAAGTCTCACCAGTCCTTTCTGTATTCATCCTGCTGGTCATTCCTTACAGAAAAATGCTATTCCATAACATTCATATATCACAATTTACTCAATCATTCTCCAATTGATGGGCATCCATTAATTTTCCAGCTTCTAGCCACTACAAACAGGGCTGCCACAAACATTTTGGCACATATACTTCTTTCTTTTAAAACCTCTCCTTCATGACCCATCCTATTGGGTTAGAATTTCTTTAGATTACTACAAAATCTCTCTCTGAATCTATCCTTTCTCTTATTCGTTCTTTCCCCTTTTACACGTTTCTTCCTATTTTCTGTTTACAAGTGTATTTTCCCAACCAACTCTCTGTGGTGTTTTACTTTGTCTTTAAGTTCAAATAAAAGTATGACCAAGTGCTGCCTGCCTTCCTAATTTCAATTTTATGATTTAAAGTTTCCCATTTATTTCCAAGTATTTATCTTTATTCCTTTCCTTTTTTCTTTTAAAGACAGTCAATTGATTTTTGGTTGTGTGTGATTCTTCATGATCACATTTGTGGTTTCATTGACAAAGATACTAGAGTTTCTTTAAGAATAATCAACTATAACAAGACCATTATTAGACTCTCAGTCTTGTTAAATTCCCTTTGTGGTCCCTGATGACAATAGACTTCTGAAGGAATACTTATATCATCTCCCCATGGAATGTAAACTTTTCTACTTTTTTATTCTTTTCTTATTGTTTGTTCACATGTATGTGCATACTTATATGTATACATGTGTGTATGTGTGTGTAGTGTTTCCCTTGATTCCTGTGTTTGAATTTGAAAGTTTTGACTTGGTTTTAGTCTTTTCCTCACCAGTGATTGAAAGTCCTCTATTTAGTTAAAGTTCCTATTATTTGTAGAATCATTATCAGTTTTTCTGGAACATGTTTGTGAGTATATATCATTCATCTTTTGCAGTATTATATTATAAAACTGCCAAATTTTGTGTGATCCTCATGGTTTCTCAATACTCAAACTCTTCTCTTTGATTACAGTATTATTTCCTTTGACTTGAAATCTCTTAATTTTACCTATGGCATCCCTGAGGGTTTTCATTTTGACATCTCTTTTAGATGGTGATGACTGGATTATCTCTATTTTTATTTTGCCCTCTGGTTGTTTCCCCCTCCCCCTCAATTTCTTGAAATATGATGTCTCGAGTATTTTTCATGACTTTTAGTGTAATCTAGTGATTCTTAAATTATTTCTTCTTGTCTGCTTTTGATATTAGATATTTTCATTTTCTTTTCTTTTCTTTTTTTTTTTGCATTTGGCCAATTGAACTTTTATTTTTTTTTAATTTTTATTTAATGATTACTTTATATTGACAACATTATCCCTTGCACTCGTTTCTTTTCCAATTTTTTTCCCCTCCCTCCCTCCACCCACTCCCCTAGATGGCAAGCAGTCCTTTATATGTTGGATATGTTGCAGTATATCCTAGATACAATATATGTTTGCAGAACTGAACAGTTCTCTTGTTGCATAGGGAGAATTGGATTCAGAAGGTATAAATAACCCAGGAAGAAAAACAAAAATGCAGATAGTTCACATTCGTTTCCCAGTGTTCTTTCTTTGGGTGTAGCTGCTTTTGTCTGTCATTTATCAATTGAAACTTAGTTAGGTCTCTTTGTCAAAGAAATCCACTTCCATCAAAATATGTCCTCATACAATATTGTTGTCGAAGTGTATAATGATCTCCTGGTTCTGCTCATTTCACTTAGCATCAGTTCATGTAAGTCTCGCCAGCCCTCTCTGTATTCATCCTGCTGGTCATTTCTTACAGAACAATAATATTCCAAAACATTCATATAGCACAATTTACCCAGCCATTCTCCAATTGATGGGCATCCATTCATTTTCCAGTTTCTAGCCACTACAAATAGGGCTGCTACAAACATTTTGGCACATACAGGTCCCTTTCCCTTCTTTAGTATTTCTTTGGGATATAAGCCCAATAGAAACACTGCTGGATCAAAGGGTATGCACAATTTGATAATTTTTTTGGGCATAATTCCAGATTGCTCTCCAGAATGGTTGGATTCGTTCACAACTCCACCAACAATGCATTAGTGTCCCAGTTTTCTCGCATCCCCTCCAACATTCATCATTATTTTTTCCTGTCATCTTAGCCAATCTGACAGGTGTGTAGTGGTATCTCAGAGTTGTCTTAATTTGCATTTCTCTGATCAATAATGGTTTGGAACACTCTTTCATATGAGTGGTAATAGTTTCAATTTCATCCTCTGAAAATTGTCTGTTCATATCCTTTGACCATTTATCAATTGGAGAATGGCTTGATTTCTTATAAATTTGAGTCAGTTCTCTATATATTTTAGAAATGAGGCCTTTATCAGAACCTTTAACTGTGAAGATGTTTTCCCAGTTTGTTGCTTCCCTTCTAATCTTGTTTGCATTAGTTTTGTTTGTACAAAGGCTTTTTAATTTGATGTAATCAAAATTTTCTATTTTGTGATCAGTAATGGTCTCTAGTTCATCTTTGGTCACAAATTTCTTTCTCCTCCACAAGTCTGAGAGATAAACTATTCTATGTTCCTCTAATTTATTTATAATCTCGTTCTTTATGCCTAGGTCATGGACCCATTTTGATCTTATCTTGGTATGTGGTGTTAAGTGTGGGTCCATGCCTAATTTCTGCATTACTAATTTCCAATTATCCCAGCAGTTTTTATCAAATAATGAATTCTTTTCCCAGAAGTTAGGGGCTTTGGGTTTGTCAAACACTAGATTGCTATAGTTGACTATTCTGTTTTGTGAAACTAACCTTTTCCACTGATCCACTAATCTATTTCTTAGCCAATACCAAATGGTTTTGGTGACTGCTGCTTTATAATATAATTTTAGATCAGGTACAGCTAGGCCACCTTCATTTGATTTTTTTTTTCATTAATTCCCTTGAGATTCTCGACTTTTTATTGTTCCATATGAATTTTGTTGTTATTTTTTTCTAGATCATTAAAATATTTTCTTGGAAGTCTGATTGGTATAGCACTAAATAAATAGATTAGTTTAGGGAGTATTGTCATCTTTATTATGTTCGCTCAGCCGATCCAAGAGCACTTAATATTTTTCCAATTATTTAAGTCTGACTTTATTTGTGTGGAGACTTTTTTATAATTTTGCTCATATAATTCCTGACTTTCCTTTGGTAGATAGATTCCCAAATATTTTATGGTATCAACAGTTATTCTGAATGGAATTTCTCTTTGTATCTCTTGCTGTTGGGTTTTGTTGGAGATGTATAAAAATGCTGAGGATTTATGGAGATTTATTTTGTAGCCAGCTACTTTGCTAAAATTATGAATTATTTTTAATAGCTTTTTAGTAGAATCTCTGGGGTTCTCTAGGTATACCATCATATCATCTGCAAAGAGTGATAGTTTGGTTTCTTCATTGCCTACTCTAATTCCTTTAATATCTTTCTCAACTCTTATTGCCAAGGCTAGTGTTTCTAATACGATATTAAATAATAATGGTTATAGAGGGCAACCTTGCTTCATTCCAGATCTTACTGGGAAAGGTTCCAGTTTTTCCCCATTGCATATGATGCTTACTGATGGTTTTAAATATATGCTCCTGACTATTTTAAGGAAAAGTCCATTTATTCCTATGCTCTCAAGTGTTTTTATTAGGAATGGATGTTGGATTTTATCAAATGCTTTTTTTGCATCTATTGAGATGATAATATGGTTTTTGTTTGTTTGGTTATTGATATAGTCAATTATGCTAATAGTTTTCCTAATATTGAACCAGCCCTGCATTCCTGGTATAAATCCTACTTGGTCATAGTGTATTATCCTGGGGATGATTTTCTGTAATCTTTTTGCTAATATTTTATTTAAGATTTTAGCATCAATATTCATTAGGGAGATTGGTCTATAATTTTCTTTCTCTGTTTTCAGCCTACCTGGTTTAGGTATCAGTACCATGTCTGTGTCATAAAAGGAGTTTGGTAGGACTCCTTCAATCCCTATTTTTTCAAATAGTTTATTTAGCATTGGAGTTAATTGTTCTTTAAATGTTTGGTAGAATTCACATGTAAATCCATCTGGTCCTGGGGATTTTTTCTTAGGGAGTTGATTGATAGTTTGTTCTATTTCTTTTTCTGAGATGGGACTGTTTAGGATATTTACTTCTTCCTCTGTTAGTTTGGGCAAGCTGTATTTTTGGAGGTATTTTTCTATTTCATTTAAGTTGTCGAATTTATTGGCATAAAGTTGAGCAAAGTAACTCCTAATTATTGCTCTAATTTCCTCTTCGTTACTGGCGAGTTCTCCCTTTTCATTTTTAAGACTAACAATTTGATTTTCCTCTTTCCTTTTTTTAATCAGATTTACAAAGGGTTTGTCTATTTTGTTGGTTTTTTCATAGAACCAACTCTTAGTTTTATTAATCAATTCAATAGTTTTTTTACTTTCAATTTTATTGATCTCTCCTTTTATTTTTAGAATTTCAAGTTTAGTATTTGACTGGGGGTTTTTAATTTGTTCTTTTTCTAGCATTTTTAGTTGCAAACCCAATTCATTGACCTTCTCTTTCTCTATTTTATACAAATAGGCCTCTAGAGATATGAAATTTCCCCTTATTACCGCTTTGGCTGCATCCCATACATTTTGGTATGATGTCTCATTATTATCGTTTTCTTGGGTGAAGTTATTAATTATGTCGATGATTTGCTGTTTCACCCAATCATTCTTTAGTATGAGATTATTTAGTTTCCAATTATTTTTTGGTCTACTTCCCCCTGGTTTTTTGTTGAATGTAATTTTCATTGCATCATGGTCTGAAAAGGATGCATTTACTATTTCTGCCTTACTGCATTTGAGTTTGAGGTTTTTATGTCCTAATATATGGTCCATTTTTGTATAGGTTCCATGAACTGCTGAAAAGAAAGTGTATTCCTTTCTGTCTCCATTACATTTTCTCCAGAGATCTATCATATCTAACTTTTCTAGTATTCTATTTACCTCTTTGACTTCTTTCTTATTTATTTTGTGGTTTGATTTATCTAATTCTGAGAGTGCAAGGTTAAGATCTCCCACTATTATAGTTTTACTGTCTATTTCTTCTTGCAGCTCTCTTAGTTTCTCTTTTAAGAATTTAGATGCTACCCCACTTGGTGCATATATGTTTAATATAGATAGTGCTTCATTATCCATGCTACCCTTTAGCAAGATATAGTGCCCTTCCTTATCTCTTTTGATTAGATCAATTTTTGCTTTAGCTTGATCTGAGATCAGGATAGCTACCCCTGCTTTTTTGACTTCACCTGAAGCATAGTAGATTTTGCTCCAACCTTTTACCTTTAACCTGCATGTATCTCCCCGCTTCAGGTGTGTTTCCTGTAAACAACATATTGTAGGATTCTGGCTTTTAATCCATTCTGCTAACCGCTTCCTCTTTATGGGGGAGTTTACCCCGTTCACGTTTATGGTTAGAATGACCAATTCTGTATTACTTGCCATCTTGTTAACCCCGGTTTATGCTTTCCTCCCTTCTTTCCCCTTTACCCCCCTTCCCAGTATTAAGCTTGTGAGCACCACTTGCTTCTCACAGCCCTCCCTTTTTTAGTATCCCTCCCCCCGCCTTAGAGTTCCTCCCCCTATCTTACCCCTTTCCCTCCCAGTTCCCGTATTCCCTTCCGCTTAGCTTATTCCTTCCCTTTTCACTTTTCCCTTCTCACTTTTCAATGAGGTGGGAGAAGTTTTACCATAGATTGAATATGTCTTAAGATTTTTCACTTAAAGCCAATTCTGTAGGCAGTAAGATACCCACTATATTCATCCCCCTCCATTTTTTCCCTCAGATATAATAGGTTTCCTATGCCTCTTCATGAGATGTACTACCCCCACTTTACCCTTTTTCTGGTACAATGTCCTTTCCACATCAATTTCTAGAACAAGGTATACATGTATTCTTTATACGTCTATATAGTCAAAATATATTTCCCAAGATTAATCTTTACCTTTTTAGATTTCTCTTGAGTTCTATATTTGTAGATCAAACTTTTTGTTAAGTTCTGGCTTTTTCATCAGAAATAGATGAAATTTGCTTACTTCGTTGATTGTCCATCTTCTTCCCTGGAAAAAGATGCTCATTCTCGCTGGGTAAGTTATTTTTGGTTGCATACCAAGTTCCTTAGCCTTTCGGAATATCATATTCCAGGCCCTTCGATCTTTTAATGTGGATGCTGCCAGATCCTGGGTCATCCTTATTGTGGCTCCTTGATACTTGAATTGGGTTTTTCTAGCCGCTTGCAATATTTTTTCCTTCATCTGAGGGTTCTGGCATTTGGCCACTATATTCCTTGGTGTTTTGATTTTAGGATCCCTTTCAGTGGGTGATCGATGAATACTTTCAATGTTTATTTTTTCCTCTGTTCCTATGACTTCTGGGCAGTTCTCTTTGATAATTTCCTGGAAAATAGTGTCCAGGCTCTTTTTTTCATCATGTTTTTCTGGAAGTCCGATGATTCTCAGATTGTCTCTCCTGGATCTGTTTTCCAGGTCTGTTGTCTTCCCCAGAAGGTATTTCACATTCTTTTCCATTGTTTGATTTTTTTGCATTTGCTTGACTGATTCTTCTTGTCTCCTCAAGTCATTCAATTCCATTTGTTCGACCCTGATTTTCAGTGAATTATTTTCTTCACTAACTTTTTTAAGATCTTTTTCTAATTGTCCCATTGAGTTCTTTTGTTCTGTGGAATTTTTTTCCATTTCGCCAATTTTGTTTTTTAGAGAGCTATTTTCTGTTTCCAGCTCACCAATCCTATTTTTCAAGGATTTTACTTCTTTATCCACTCTCTCTTTAACTTTCTCCAGGCTCTTTTGCCAAGCCTCCCTCTCCTTTTCCCAAGCTTCCCTCTCCTTTTGCCAAGCCTCACTCTGCTTTTCCCATTTTTCTTCTAGCTCCCTTGTGAGAGCCTTTTTAATCATGTCTATGAGGTTCATCTGTGCTGAGGAACAGATGATCTCCTCCTTTGGGGAGGAGTCCTCTTCCGTTTCTTGCTTATTCTGTCTAATAATCAGAGACAAAGTAGCAAAGCAAAACAGAAAAAACTGGAATCTTTCTTTGGGGGAGGGGCTGGGTGTGTTACCGAGCTTCCTCTCCAGACTGTGGGGGGCAGCAGTGAGGCACTAGCAGGACTGTGCTGCGCCTGTGCTCTGAGATCCCAGAGCGTGCTGAGTCACTGGGGGGGGGGGGCGGGGGGGGGCAGCCAGGTCCCGAGAGACTCCAGCTGTTTGGGGTTGTGTTCTTCAGCCCCGGTGTTTTTAGCTTCTCTGCTGGGCTGCTGACTTGCTGCTGGAGCAAAGTAACCAAACCTGTAGCGAAGCTCTCCCCACAGAGACGGCTGCGATCACTCTCCACCTCCTCTCCAGTCTGCTCCCGTGCTCTCACTGCCGCTGCCCTTAGCCTGCGCCCGATCTAAAACCGTCCCAGCCCTCCAGTAAAGACAGACCTTTCTTGGTGAATCTCAAGGATGGCTTCTCTTGGTAACTATTTGTGGGTTTTTTTTCAGTCAAGCATTAATTTAGAGGCTTGTAATGAAATGGATAGTGAGAGAAAGCGCCGAGCTTATGCAGCTGTGAGCCTCCTCTCCGCCATCTTAACCGGAAGTCCCACTTTCATTTTCTTTTTTAAGCTTAACTTTGTTTTTAATATTTCTTGTCTCATATATTCAATGACTTCTATTCAATCAACTCGAATTTTCAATGAATATGTAATATTTATGCAAAATTGTTTTTTTTAGCTATTATAAACACTCATTCTTCTTCCAAATCTTTACTCCAAATTTCTCTTTTCTATTCCAATTATTTCCTTTAACAATTTTATTTAATTCATAAAACCATTTCTTAAATTTCTTTATTTTTCCCTAGAAATTCATTTGCCTTGTGTTCAATATGTGTTTGTTTATTTGGTTTTTTTTTCTTTGAGGTTTTGCTTTTAAAGATTTTGAAATTATTCTCTTATTAATATATATCTTGGGCATTCTTGGAACCCTGATAGCTTTATATTGTGTCCAGGCTACATATGCTTATGCAGATAATGTCTAAACCTATTTTTCCATTATTTATGTTTTGGAGGGGTTTGCTACTAGTTTCTTCAAGTACTGAGTGTGATCTTCTTAAATTGTCCCTTGGACAGCTCAGATCAAATTTTTTTCAGTGAAATCAAAACAATCTTAATTACAGTAAAGTCTGATTATTTTTGTGAGCTATGCTGAGTTTTGCACCCTCATTTGGCTTGGGTTTAAAAGTTTATACTGCCCTTAGTTTTTTTTTTTTTTTTTTTTTTTTTTTTTTTTTTTTTTCAGCTCATTATAAGGCTTTGCAGGTTCAGAATAAAAGAAATGTAGGTTTTTCTCTCATTCTGAACATTCTGATTGAGTTACTCAGCTCCAAGTCTCAAACCAGATTAGTAGTTGAGCCTATAGCTTCATTACCGTATCAGGGCCTGCCATACTCTCCTTTCATCTTCTCCTGATCCTTAATGAGTACATAGGTGTCTTAGGAATAAGTTGTTTTCTCAATTACCTCAAGTTTGTTACCCAGCTATAAGGTCAGAGTGACAGATCTACCAAATGACTCCTATTCTCTACCCAGAGAAACCATAGTGAGGATCACACACAGAATTTAGCAGTTTTGTACTGTAACACATATTTTAGGCCACAATTCCATTCTTCAGAAGGAATTCTCTCATCAGGCATTTTTTTGCCTAGATCCAATGTAGATCTTATCTCTCTCTCTCTCATTATTATTATTATTATTATTATTATTATTATTATTTTGTGTGGGTCAGGGAAATTTCTCTATGCAATTTTTCCTTATCATATGTCATATGGTGATCTTTAGAGGCCTTTGTTGGAGCAATTATCAGGAAAGGCTAGGCTATATTGCTTCATCTTACTTTGCTATCATTTCGGTTGTTTTTTTTTTTTTTTCATTAATTGATAATCATTATGCAGATCCCTTCC
The DNA here is from genome assembly GCF_016432865.1 of Antechinus flavipes. Lineage (NCBI taxonomy): Eukaryota > Metazoa > Chordata > Mammalia > Dasyuromorphia > Dasyuridae > Antechinus > Antechinus flavipes. The sequence continues at coordinate 222,181,353 of NC_067398.1, read as the reverse complement.
AGATCTATATATCTAATATTAATCCCTCTTGAACTCTAATTGCACATTTCCAATTGTCTATTAGGTGCCTCTCAGTGGATGACTTATAGAAGTATCAAATACAATATGCTTGCATTAGAAATCATTATCTTTTCTTTAAATCCTTTCCTCTTCTTTCCTTAAATGTGTCAGGAACATCATCATCTTTCCAGACATCTGGATTTACTACCCTGATTTTATATTAAATCATTCACTCTCCTATACATCTATGTTATCAATTCTCAATGTCATTGTTTCTCCCTCTGCATTGTCTCTCATATCTTTCCCTTTTTCTTTATTCATATGAGCAGCCTCTTAATTCAGGTCCTCTTTACCACATTTGTATACCTTTACAATGACCTCTTAATTGGGCTCTTTGCCTCAAGGATCTCCCCATTTTAAACTGCCCTTCATATATCTGACAAAGTAATTTTCCTAAAGCATAGAATTTGATCATGTCACTCACCTATTCAGTTGTCTTCCTTTTGTCTTTAGATTCAAATATAAATTCTCCTGAAGTTAAGATCCCCATCTTGCTACTTTCCAGGGATACACATTTGCATGAGTCATTTTACCCTGCTAGTCATCAGACTGTTCATCTATCAAATAAGGGAATTGGATTATGACTTCTCAAGTCAATATAATCCTAAATAATATTTAGGAACTTAACTGGTAGGGAGACAAAAATGTTAAGAGGTAGCTCTTTGCAACATTGACCTAATTTCCCATTCTGATCCTGCTATCATTACTTCCAGTTCTGTATTCTTTGGCCTACAGTATTCAAAATCAGATCCTCTAGGTTTAAATCCAATACTCTGCTATAATCTGCCCTTAATTGAAGTTAAACATGCATTTGCTAAATTCATAGTATGTCACTTAGAAAGTACTACTATAACTTTTTGTGATAAGTAATTACTGATTTGTTGTTCAGTCATTTTCCAGTCATGGTTGACTCTTCATTAACCCATTTGGATTTTTTTTTTTTTGGGCAAAGATACTAAAGACATTTACCATTTCTTTCTCTATTTTACAGATGAGGAAACTGAGGCAAACAGGGTTAAGTGAATTTCCCAGAGTCATTCAGTTAGTTTCTGAGATTGGACTTGAACACCGATCTTCCTGATTTTAGGCTCAGTGCTTTGTTCACTCTGCTACCCAACAGCCCTCATAGTAAATAATACTGACAATATTTATGATATAAAATTTAAAAATTTTAAAAACTGACTCTGTTATTTACTACCTGTGTGACCTTGGGTAACCTTTCTGGGTTTTAGATTAATCATATGCATAATATAAGGGATGGACTGGGTAACCTCTAAGACCCTTCCAGCTCAAAATTTATGACTTTATTTCTACTGTTCTACCACTTATTTAGATTTTTCATTCTTTTAATTCCTTAGGGAATGTTACATTTTAGAAAATGGCTTTCATCAAACATGCTCTTCCATTTTTGAGAAATAAGTTCCTTTTACAACTTTGAGAAGACATAATGAAACATCATAAAAGCACTGTATCTTATTCAGCAGATTTGGGTTCAAATCCCAACTCAGCCACTTATCACTGTACTTCCTTGCTCCAGACGTTACATCTTTTGTCCTCAATGTACTAATATAGAAAATGAAAGTTTTGGATGAGATGATGTTCCTCTGAAGTTCCTTCTAATTCTAAATCTATGAATCCATGTACTTCTACCTCTTAGCATTTTATCTCCCTACCAGTAAAGTTCCTAACGTTTAGAATTATATTGATATAGAAATAAGAAAGTGAAATTTCATGCCAATTGTCATAAGTAAAATACCAAAATCTCATAACTGCAAATATGCAATGGGTCATATGTTATCAATACCATAGTATCTCTGAAAACCCCTGTAATTATTTCTTTCTAACATGTTATTACTAGTTGAATAACAATTTTGTAATTCCTTAAATGAAAATGAGAGTTTCATTAAAGTTGATCCTTGAGTTGTGCATGGAAGCAACTCTTACTTAGGATAATAGCACCATAGGTCTAAAGTTGGAATGGATTTGAGAAGTAATAGCCCAAATCCCTTATTTGATAGATGAAGAGACTGATGGCTATTGGAGTGAAATAACTTATGCAAATGTATATACCTGGAAAGTAGCAAGATGGGGATTTTAATTTCAGGCCTCTGATTCCCTAATCCAGCACTCTCCCCTTTTCCCATGCTGCCTAGTTTTGAGGGAGGTTTTTAGAACGGTAGTACATTTCTGCAAACGGGCTAATTTGGAGTATATGAGGCAGCAAGAAAATTCCTGTCTTCTCATTTTGTCAAGGGAGATTAGACTTTTTTTTATTCCAGACAAGCCACCCTCTGCTTATTGTATTCTCTCCTTTTTCTGAATCTTCTAAATCTGGAACTATGTATATTTTATGTTCATGAGATATCTAAATGAGACCTCTCTGCCTCTTCTTCTCAGACGAGGGAAATCAGTCTAATATATTTGAGAGATTACATTCCTCCCTGTAAATTACTTGGCCTTCATTTAAAATCTGAGTTGTTGTAGTCTATGGCATGACTTAAATGTTCCATAATTTGTCTTCTCAGCCAGGTAGGCTACTATTCCTCTTCTTGCTAAAGCTTCAAATATCATCTCAATTGTGTCCTGGATACCCCTTCAATAACTGAGTTATGATGTAGCCTATTTCCTCCAGAAATTTGATTATATGAATAATAATTCAAATGCATTCTTTTCTCCTCATCCCATGTTCCTCTTTTCACTTTCTTGGACTTTAAGGCTTAAGACTTTAAGTCTTCTCTAAAAATTAATAATTCAATGAAAAAGTTTTACTAAGGACTTTTTATATTCAAATCACTGGAGATAAAAAAGAAAAAATGAAATAATCCCTGACTTCAAGATATAGAATACAGAATCCTATATATATATGTGTGTGTGTGTATGTGTGTGTGTGTATGTCTACAGTATAAAGAAAAACATGCATTTAGATATGTGACTGTTACATATAATTATTCATAATATACAATATTTAAATATTAAAAATAAATTCAAGCACATGTCTATGAAGGGATGAATAGCAAATAGAGGGATCAGAAAAGACATCATGCAAATGTTAGAGCTTGAACTAAGCTTTACTTGAAATAAGTGATTCAAAGAGGAAGTGAGGAGTATATTCTAGGCAAGTGAATATAGTCAGCTCCAAAGATAGAGATAAGAGAATCAAGTCTAGTGCATAGATAACTATAAAAGATCAGCATCAATTAATAACCTAATAACAGCTAACACTTATAATAGCAATGAAGTTGTACAAACCACTTTATAAAAAGCTCATTTAATACTTATGACAGGAGATAGGTGCTCTTGTTATTCCCCTTTTATATGTATTTTAATAATGTTTTAACATAAATAACATTTTAAATAATGTGTGTGTGCAGATACATAGATAACTATTTCAACATATTTGGCATCCTTTGGGATTCTCTGTGTTTTATTTAATATATTTAAAACATTCCCATGAAAATGAGTTCTGCTTTGCCAGTCTGAAAAAGATGTTTATGACACACAAAAAAGATTAAGAACTCCTGGTCTAGTCCAATTTCCTTCTTTTTTGATGGCCCATTGAGTGGAAATGTCTTTCTCAAAGTCACAAAGTAAATTATTTGCAACAATAGGATTAAAGTCCAGTACTTTCAACTTCCTTACCAGCAGCATTCTTTTCACTAAGTTAAATAATTTCTCCTTTTCCTAAAATAAGATTTTAGCATCATATGTAGGAAATTCTCAACCCTATTCCTGTCCCAGAATTCTCATACTCCAATAATATTAATGAGAACATGATACCAAAGAATGCTAAGATTTTTAATTTGTAAAACAGGAATACTCTGCACAAAATTGCCCCCATGCTATTTCACATTATTAATATATTATAACCAAGCCCATTGGAAATTTTTAGTCCAACCTAATTATTAGAGTTGTGAGACTGTCAGTGCAAACTGAGCTAGTGTTTGAACCCCAGCAGTATTAATTCTTCTAAGTATCAATCTTCTTATCACTGAAAGTTGGTTTCACATAAGCATTATTCCTCTGCAGCTAATTGCCCTGCTGTGATGTTGTTTCACCTAATGTCATGCTTCTTTACATCCATTTAACAATATTAGGTGGGCTGTGCTTATATCCACTCAGTTTAACACCTTTCTAAAAGTATTAGGACACTTAGGCATCATCACAGAATACTAAGGAAACAACTGTACCATACTTATAACATACTATTCAAAAGGAAGATGAATCGAATTGTGATGCTTTGGGCATTTCTCAAGAGATTTCTTTGAAGTTACTCAACTGACAAAAGGTAAGCAGCTTTTAATTGATTTGTAAACATTCAATTAATCACAACAGAATGCTAATTAAATAATTAATCTTAGTTCTTTAAAGGTGGAAGGTATTAAATAATTTAGCAAAATTTTCCATAAATAACACCAAGCAGCAGATGGGATTCCTCTATGGTCCAGTGATGGAGAAAACAAGCAAACCCCAAAGACAGCCATGTCTTCCCTTCCTGATATAATTTCAGAAGTGGGCATGGGTATCTATTGGGGAAAGACATCAAATGATTTACTTCAATCCTTTTAAAATCTTATTAAATGAAACATCATTTTCTATGATTAGTGAGTTGACACAAGTCACAAAAAATGATTTAATTCCTACACTGTCAAAGAAATTATTACCTCAGGCCATTGCAGGTCACAGGTCAGGCATAAGTTATGATAGATAAGTTTTCAAGATAATAAATCCCATCCTAGGTGTTTCTCCATGCACATCTGTTATACTTTTACTTTTGAAAGTTTAGAGCTGAAGATTAGAGGTTAAGATCATGAAATTCTTGAGAACCAGTGACACAAACCAAAATTTAACCAAGTTTAGTCATCCTTAGATTCTTAAAAAAGACATTTTTTTTCTGTAACAATACACAGATAGTTGAATACAGATGTTAGTTTAATAGTGGACAGTGTGCCAAGTAATTACTTTTTCATAGCATTTAATTTAGGTTAAGGATAGATCAAATTCAGTTTCTTGCTATATAAAAATTGTTTTAAGTCTCTAAGTTCACTCAATCCATACACTCCTCATTTAAAGAAGAGCTATTTTATTCTTTTAAAAAAATATTTTAAGAGAAATGACATTGGTCATTAAGCATTTGATATACTTGTTGGAAGTTTGGTTAAGTTTTGAATGTCATTAGAAGATGCCAAACATTTTGGAATTTTATGAATATTTGTTTATAATTTGGTTAATCCTATTTAACTGGACATATACTAAATAGGCTCATTGTAATGATCCAGAACTCTGTACTTGAAACAAGGATTCTTACAAAGTGTTAACTCAGTGGAATTGATAAGACAATGGTTATCTAGTTTAGTTTGGTGATTAATAGTTCTCTCTACATTAATGGAATGTAGGATAGAAATCAATACAATGTACATGTATACAATGTATGATTGAATTAATCTTACAACAAATACTGGTTCCCTAGTGATATGATAATTGGCTTATACTCAGTATGACGAATGGATTTAATTGTAATAGAGTATTTAAGAAGGTCAGGGTCAGACCTAGAGGGGGATCAAATAGAACCGGAACAGACTCAGGGAAGACAGAGGAACCTCTAATCTCAGGGAAGCTGGAGCACAAGCTCCCGGACTCACACAGACTTCAAGACAGAGACCGTTGTGGTGGTCCTCCTGCCTCCCCCACAGAAACCAAAACACATTCCAGACAACCTTCAGGAAGCTAGCCGAGCCTCAGGCAAGGAGATAGACTATGAAGAAGAGACAATAAAGACTTTTGGACTTTATCAACTGGCTATTATCATGGTGATTACTCAGCAGAAATGAAGGCTACTCCAAAGACCTTCAGAAAACCAACCAGAACATTACAGCTCAGTGCATGAAAGTTATATTAAACTCTCAAATTTTGAAATTGTATACAATGTAACTTTCTTCCCTTTTTCAGCACTTAGGCTTAGCATATAGTCCCTAAGACAGGGGCAAGTAAGTACATTTTCAAATAAGTATGGGGTCTTAGAAGGAACTGTGAAGACCTTTAAAAAACAAAGAGAAGCCTGTGTATTTTATCCTGGTAACAAGAGAGTCACTGAAGTTTCTTAAGCAGAGGTATGCCACAGTCAAACCTATTGTATTGGAATATCAATATTGAAACTGGATTGGAAATAGAGGGAGCCTGTATATAAGGATTTCAATTTGGAGTCTATTGCAAGAATCCAAATGGGAGTTGATGAGGGTGTGAACTAAAGCAGCCTCTATATGAGTAAAGAGAAGGGGAATAATGTGAGATCTGCTGTAGGGATAGATTCAACAATACTTAGCAATAAGTAGTCAAGGGAGGAGGAAGAGGGGAGATTTGAGGGTGATGCTAAACTTATGAATACAGATGACTGCAAGAATGGTGTGATCTCAACAGAAATAGAGAAGTTAGGAAGACAATCTTTTGATTTGAGTTTTGAGTTTTGTTTTGGACATGTTAAGTTTGAAATGTCTGTAGCACATGAAGTTGAAGAAGATAATATGGAGCTAGCAATCAAAAGAGAGATTTGGGGCTGAATATATATATATATATATATATATATATATGTATGTATGTATATATAGACATAGATGTAGGTCTATCTATCTATCTATCCATCTCTGTACAGTCTCTTTTGGTGAACTGATAAGATTCCACAGGTTCAACTATTACCTCTATAAAGATGAAATAGCCTTAAGTGAAGCAGAGTTGCACAAAGTCATCAATTCTCACTGTCATCAAAATCTAGGGGTAGGATAGAAATCAATACAATTGATGATAATTCACTATGTAGCAGATGACCTTGGAATCTTCAGCATCTCACCAGGTTCTAAAGGCTCCCCAGTGTCTGTTTTGGCCACTTTCATGGCTTTTGGAACAAATTGTTCTCATTCATCTATTTGCTGAGGGGAAGTATTTTTGGAGTAGACATTTCTCTAACTCATCAACAGGTTTGTGGTTTGTCAGTTACCCTAAACCTAATTTAGTGAGATAATTTACTGGGTATGTCTGCTGCACATGCTACAGGTTCTCGGAACCACAGGCAAGAATTGTGTTAATGAAGTGGACACCCAAAGTGGATGAGCATCCCTGAAAAGGGCTCAAGAAGCTCTTACACTTGAGATGCTAGTCCTTCTGAACACTCCATACACTATGTTAGGCACTGCAGATGTTAAGGCATAAGTGAAACAGGCCCTGCTCTCAAGGAACATAAATTTTATTAGAATATAATAACATTTATAATTTGGGGCACATAGATAGTACAGTGGATAGTGCACCATTCCTGAAGCCAGGAGGATCTGAGTTCAGATCTCGTACACTTAACACATACTAGTGGTATGACCCTGGGCAAACACCAATTGCCTCACCAAAAAAAAAAGGTGAGATATGCAGTCAATGATCAATAAATCAATATACTAAAGGAAAAAAAAAGACATTCATATTGACATCCTATTAATGAAATCAAGAAGTAAATTCAATGAAAGTATAGAATACAGACTTCTAACAAAGACAATAAACCATTGACAGGGTTGATTTTATAATGTCTCAGAGCAACAATGCGACAACAAAAATTTTATTTCATGAGATATTTAGTCATCTCACTATGTAGTGCTCTCTTGATGAAAAAAAGATATATAGACTTGGACACACACATATATACATATATACATACATGTATATATGTTTATTTATATAGATAGACAGATAGATGGATAGCTGCACATTATGTTCTAACAGTGCAGCTAAATGCTACAGTGACTAGAGTTCCAGGTCTGGATTCAGGAAGAATCATGTTTGTGACTCAAATCTGCCCTCAAATAATTACTGGTTGTGTGATGCTGGACAAATCAATTGACTTTTGTTTATCTCAGTTTCCTCATCTGCAAGATGAATTTCTTCATGCTGAGAAAAACCCAAATTGAAGAAGTTAGACATGACAAAAAACAAACGAATGACAACAAAAAATATGCACCAACATTTGTTGAAGAGAGAAACAAACTGCATTTGTTTCTGCAGTTGTGGCAGAAAATTCTTTGAAGAACTAGATAAAGTTTTCCAAATAAATTTAATATTTAATATTTATTTGATACCCCATGACTTCAGTATAACATAGGATCAAATATAAAATTAAAATAATTAGAAAATATGATGAGACAGTATAGTACAAGAAAAAATTCTTGAATTGGAGCAAAAGGAACATGGCTTCCAAATCTGTCTCTGACACTACCACTTAATGATTAGGCAAACCACTTAATATCTTTGGACTTCAGCTTATCATCTGTAAAATGAGAGAGTATAATTAAATGGCGTCTGAGGTTACTTTTTACCTCTAAATTTTGATTCTATGACCATATGATTCTAAATTAGGAAATGAAAGAGTTCAAAAGTTTGTAGACTACTTGATAGCTTCGTACCTTTTTTTTTTTTGTTATCAATACTTTCTGAAACAAGGGACATCTTATAATCATTTCTACTGTTTTCTAGAATCACAAAAATATAAAATGAACTATATTTTGATGGAAACTTGATTATTAAAGGAAGAATAATTTTGCAATTAAATATGTGCCTTGAAGCAAAAATGACTAGCTAGATTAGAAAGTTAATAACAAAGTATTATGTATAATTATAACAATTTCAGCAACATACTTTTGACTATAAAATGGAAAAAAATAATACAGGTAAAGGCACTCACTCTGATTATCATTATTTAGTAGAGAAATGTTTTTTTTTTTTTTGACATTCTATATGATAAGGAGGCAAAAAGAGTCCCCACACTTATTTTGTCCAACAAATACTTGATCTCTTTCTAAACAGAAATAGCACAAAGAAAGCATGGCTTTATTCCATGATTTCCCTTCCAAAGAATTATGAAAGGATCCTTTCCCCTATTTTTTCCCATATTTCTTCCCAAACATCCTACATTGATGCTTTATTGTGGCATGGAGGTGACTGTGGGACTTATGAAGACATTGTTAGTAGAATGTAAATCCTGCTAAGTTCTATAAAGATCAGATAAAGAAATAGTCCAGGGGAAAATAAGGCTACAAGAAGTTTGATGGGGGACCCAACTAAATTAGGTCCTTTGGAGAGAATTAATGGAAGATACTGTAAGGAAAACAGTAGATAGAATGATATAAAACACATTTGCCAGAATTTTTACAGTGTTTTATTCATATCACTATGATGATTGAATTCTACCATTGCATTTTGTTATTACATTGACCAATGTGTTACATGAGAAAGAATGTGTTACATGAGAAATGATATTTAAAAAGATTAAGTCAGGAAGAAGAGATGTACCTGGATAAATACATAAAGAAAAATATGTGATGAAGGTGGAACAACTTAAAGGATATTTATGGATAACTTTTTTCATTCTTCAAAATCTTAGTTCTTTTACAGATAAAATTGCCAAGATTTCATTGAATCCTGAAAAAAGCATAGTGCTACCTGAATGAACTCCATATTTTCTTACAATAAGTGGAATTAGTAATGCCCTTAGAGAGAAGGGGAAAACAAAGTTCAAGAATTATTGATTATTGAATTGAATTATTGAATATTACCTATAACATGACATATAGTTGGATGGATAACACATTTAATTTATCTTTCATGACCTTTTTTTTGACAGGTAGACAATGAATTTGACTCAATATTGACTAGAAGAAAAAAGCATGGACTAAATTGCAGTTGAGAAATTTCACAGTACTTTTGATGATCTTTTTTCTTTTATCTTTTTAATCATCAGCATTATATTAGAGCATGTATTTTCTCTGGAGACAAGAGGCAGCCCAGGGAATTTGTTGAGTAGAGGAGTATATATTCAGAGCTACATTTTAGGAAAATCATTTTACTGGTTTGATAATGGATTAGAGAGTGGAAGAGGCAGTCCTGTCACCTTACTGTATTAATCAATTAATGAGATGATGAGGGCTTGTACTAGAGTGGTGGCAGTGTATGAAAAGAAAAGGTAGAGTATATTTGAGGAATATTACAAAAGTTAAATCAACAGGCCTTAACCACAGCTCAGATATGATGTGTGAGGGATAATAAGGAATCCAGGATGACTCCTAGCTTGTAAGCCTGAGAGACTGGGAGGATTGTACTGTCTTCTACAGAAATTGGAAAGGTTGGAGGGAAGAAAGATTTAGAGTGAAAGATAATGAATTCTGGGTTGAATGTGTTGAGGTTAGGATGTATAGTAGATATTGGAGATGCATGACTGGAAGTAAGCAGAAAGATTGGGTTAGGAAAGGTAGATTCAAAATTCCTTAGAGACAGTAATTCATGAGATTTGATGAAATTCATTTCTGTTGATGAATCTAACTCCAATTGTTTTAGCAGTCTCCAATTTTTAAAATCACTTTAATTAGTAAACAATTTTCTGAATGCATTCCTACTATATGTGCATATAGTTTATTTTAAAATTATATGCAGATACTATTATACTAATGAATTATATATATATATTATAAAACAAAAGAGAAATCTCAAAAATATGAGACAAAGATGAAATAACATTTGATGCTAGAATTAATTAGTATTCACTTGATTTTTATGAATAGGGGAGTGACAGTCAGCTCTCTGCTTTAAGCACTTTGCTGAATGGATGGCAGTTTGGACAGGAAAGAGGTTTTTAAAATTCAGTTTTATTTGTAGGTCCAAATTCTCTCCCTCACTATCCTCTATTAAGAAGAAAAGACATTCAATGATACGTTATAAATACAATTTCATGCAAAATAATTTTCCTTATTAGTCATTTTTTTTAAAGGAATAAAAAAAAAATCAATGTTTCAGTCCATCAGTTTGCTATCTGGAAGTGAATAACATTTTTCATCCTAAGGCCTTTGAAACTATACTGAATCATTTTGCTGATTAATGTTACAAACCAATGCCCTGGGAATTCAGAGTTCATTTTTCTGGCAATGGAGAACATTGTGGGAATCTTGGTTAAGGACAAGGAAGGACATGAAATCTTGGCTGAACAGCTTATTATCTAGTTGAAGATGGGTTATAATTGTACTGAGAGAATGCCAGATGAAGCCATAAAATATCAGATATGGTAGAGAGGAGAATGGGGAAAGTATTGAAGGTAGTGGTATTTAGAAACCAAACCATTATTGGCTATGGGGATGAGAATGGAATGCAATCATCTCATCCTGTTTAATTCATATAACAATTGTTTGCATGTCATTTACCCCCTTTGACTGTGAGTTCCTTGACAGCAAGGACTGTCTTTTTGCCTTTCTTTGTATCCCCAATACTCAACACAATGTCCATCATATAATGGATATTTAAAGAGCTCTCGTTAACTGATTAAAGTATGAAAATAATCTCTAAGTCCTTGGCCAGTCATCCAAGGTCTTTCATAATAGGTTCACATCAGTTTTGCCAGCATTATTTCAAACTCCATTGAAAATTCCATGTCTATACTTTGAAATAGTCACAATATACCATCTGATTATCCAACTGACTTTCCTCTTCTTTATATGATTAAACTTGTCCTTAGGCTACATTCAAAAATACCTCACAAGGTTCATCTGTTCTTTTGATTCATGCAGCTGTGAGACTTTGACAAATTTTAAATTCCTCTAGGCATGAAATATTTTCCTTCTAACCTCAGAGAAAAATCAGCTAGGCCAGATACTGTACTTATGCTAGTTCATTTCTATTAACTTTTGTAGATTATTCTGCAACTCTTTCTCTGAAGTCTGAAAGAAAAACAATCTAAGCTCCTTCGTAACCTTATACCTAGAATTATTCTTTCATTGTTTACCTTGAAATTTTCATAAAGTACATAAAATGTAAACATTTGACACCCAGCTATCTGAAGCTTTTGTTTTTTTTTTTTCTTTTTGAGAACTTTCTGGAGATCTAATTTCTCTCCCTGCCCTCCCACCACAATGCTGTAAATTTTCTCTTAAGAAAGCACTAAAGATATAAGTAAGATAGCAGAAACCAATATCAGAAAGAGATTTTTATTTTTTTCCCCATCTATGATAATGGTAATATTTTACATTTATGTAATACTTTATAGTTTGTTAAATACTTCATTTGATCCTTCCAACAACTATGTGAATTAGGTATTATTATTGGCTCCCATTTACTAATGAATAACGAAGGCTAAAATAAGTTAAATGATGTCTTTGATATCACATGACTCATAATTGCCTGATAGGGTTTGAATTCAGGTCTTCTTGAATTCAAAGATATCACTCTATCTACTAAGCCAAACAGTTAATAGAAGTCAATTTTAGACCTTAATTTAGTCAGCTACATAAATCCCATTAATCAACAAACATATATGAAATGTTCCCTATATACCAGACACTATGTTAAATGCAAAGGATACCAAGAAAAGATAAAACAAAAATGGTCCTTGCTCTAAAGAAGTTTAAATGATCATGAGAGAGAAAACAGATGCAAATCAAATTATAAAAGACCCTTAGGGAATAGATTTTATAAATTGTGTGAGCAGGCAACGAACCTTGGAAGGCTTCCTGCAGGAGGCACAGCTCCATCCAAATCTTAACCCAAACCCAAGATTTTAAGAGCTTGAGGTTAGGAGGGAGAGCATCCAAGTATGACAGATAGGCAATACAAAGGCACAGAGATCAGAGATGTAGTGAAAAAATCTTGAAAAAAGTCAAATATATCAAGAGTCTTTGGAGAGAAGAAATATATGGTGAAAGTGTAAAGTTAGGAAAGAAATAAATTGTGAAAAGTTTTCAATATGGTTTGTACACCTTCTAATATGAGCCCTGGTACTGAGAACCATAAAATTATCTATGACCAAGTGGCATTTTTCCTACATAACTTGATTTGTATGAGAAAGCTGAATTATTTGAAGAAAAATTATTAGAAGAAAGAAGGCAAACCCCCAAAATGGTAAAACTATATAATGAGGGAGTATATATGTATTTATAAAAAACACATATACATGCATACATGCCTGTACATGTGTACTCAGACACATACACTTATAGGTTGTGAATATGTGTATATATGTACATATATTGCATATGTGTGTGTGTGTGTATATATATATATATATAAACATATATGTGTAATACTATACACCTATATAATGGCATAAACATTGTACCAGTTAGAATAGAATGTATACTCCCGAGGAGAAGGATTTTTTTTTTTTCAAATTTATGTCTCCAGCACTGGCGTATGACAGATGCTTAATAAAAGTGCTTCTCAAGTTGAAATCTTTGGTATTAGAATGGAATGGATATATAGTAAGCTAGATTGGGGTGGGGATGGGATATTTATATGGCCAAACTGAGGTATAAGAACAAATGAATTGTTGGGCCTTGGAGGGAAAAAACTGGATCTTGTTTGAAGAGTCTCTGAAGTCAAAGCCAAAAGGTACAGTTGTTGGTTTAGGAGGGATAAAATTTACTATATGCTTTTCTTATAATTGTTTTTTCTTTCCTCTAGAACCTTTGTTCAAAGGGTAGATACTTGATATCTTTTTTCTTTTTCTTTCTTTCTGGGTTTATCATAATTCGTGTTAGTCAATCTGTGTAATTTCACTATAATTTGAATTTTCTAGACAAGCATACCTTAATAATATCCCTTGGCTTTATAGAAATGACTAGGCTTGTTCTAACCTCACTTGGAGTCTTTGTAGTATAGCCTATCCTCTGGGTGATCTTACCAACTTAAACTGATAGTTTGGGGTCCTATTGCAATCATTATCCCACTTCAAGAAAGAAATCCTTTTTTTTCTATTGTTATACTCTATTAGAATCACTACTAAGTGTAAATTTTATTTACTGACTTCTTAAAAATGGATTTTCTCTCTATAGAGTTGACTGACTTTTAAAAAACTACTAGGAAGATAACATGGTATAATGAAAAAGATTATTGTCTCTACAGATCAGAAGATCTGTGTTCAAGTCCCTCCATTAATTCTTAACTATCTTCATGATCTTGTATTATGGTAGCACCTGCTAATGGCTGCTGGGGATCTAATTCTGACCAGAGAAAAGGAGATTGAGAGAGTTGCATTCTCTGACCTCTTTCCTCCTCCCTCTTGCCTCTGATTTATTTCATTGGCAATTCACAAGCAACATCTGACTCAGTAAATTTGTTAACAATAAAGGCTGAATAATAATGTACCTCCTTAACTCTGTTCTCAAGTGTGTTATGATTCACAGCTTTGGGGGCTTTGAAGAACCAATCTGCCCTTTAATGGTACAGTCCCCTTTAACCCTTTATAGGATTTCTGGGTTTCACATTTAGGCATGGTCCTTAACAATCTTGTATAATTCCTTTAATCTCTTAGGACTTCAGTTTCATCATCTGTAAGGCTAGAGTACCTCTAAGGTCCCTCCCAGTTTTAAAGCAAGATTCTATTATCCTTTAGATAATTTATGGCTGTATAACCTGTAAACAGAACAAATTGATAGAGAAATATTTTGTCTCCTAAAAGAGTAACAAAGTATAAATATTTATTTTCAAGTTATGAATAATCTATTTCTTTTACAGTCTTGGGATAGATGTGAGCCATTGGAGTTTTCTTGCTCTTTATTGCACCCAAGGCCATCTATAGTCATCCTGATCTGTATCTTGCCACTGGAGCCAGATGGCTCTAGAGGAGAAAGTGATGCTGGGACTTTGTACAGCCCTCTTTCACTTCAAAATAATTTAGTTGCATATCATAATATTATCTCTGTGATGTCATGGTCCTCTTTGGGAACAAAGGGCAAACAATAACAAAAACAAGCTATGAATAAAAACACCCAAAATTTGAAAGAAAGGAACTTAGCACAGTACCTAACTGTCTTAGTTACTTTCTATTACATCCTGTAATTTCTTCAAGAGAGAGTTGAGAGGACCACTAAACTTCCCTATTCCCACAAACACCCACATTTTAATTTTTGCACTAATAACATAAGAAATTCTTCTCTGGTAGTTATTTCTAGGTGTATTTTTTCTTTTTGTATATCTTTCTTTCCTTCTTTTTTCTCCTTCTTTTAAGTAAAGGCATACCTAATCCTACATAATAATTGGTCAGTAAATGGTCAATAAATGTAGATTCTGTAGGATCTGAGCAGGAGATAAATTAGAGAATAAGGGAGAAGCTTCATCTTTAGTTTGGTCAGGTCTGCCTTCTAGAACAATAGTTAGCATTTGTACAGTGCTTACTATCTAACTAGCACTGTGCCAACCACTTCATAAATACATCTGATCATCACCCCTGGGAGGTAGATGTCATAATTATGCTCATTTTACAAATGAGGAAATCGAGGCAAACAAAGGTTGAATGTGTTGTCTGAGCTGACCCAGCTAGTAAGTAATGAGGCTGCATTTAACTTAAATCTTCTTAATTTCAGGCCCAGTGCTTACTGTGCTACTTAGGTATCTTTAAAATGGTACCCATGTCACCAACTTAATGATGAGAGAGCCTCTAGAGTTGTGCTATTTCTTCTTACTACTATAAACTTACTACTACTAAGTATACTTACTACTATTATTTTTGTTTTGTTGTCTGACATTACCCAGGACCAGTATGACTCAACTAGATCAATCATATTAATTATTCACCAAATTTGGTTCCAAATTACTTTGATTCATTTGAAAAAATAAAGCAAAGCAAAAGAGATCAATTTTCCAAACATGTATCTGTCACTCCACTATAAAAGATTTTTTAAAAAAAACTATTGGGTTCTAAAAGACAGTTCCAAAAAAAGAATCCTAAAAATGTTTTGGGTAATGTCAGCATATATTGAATATGTATTATTCTTTAGTTGTTTCAGTAAAGTATAAATTCTTGTGAGACCATTTGATGTTTTCTTGGCAAAGATACAGGAGTGGTTTGCCATTTCCTTTCCTTAATCATTTTATAGATGTGGTAACTGAGGCAAACAAGATTAAGTGACTTACTCAGAGTCATAGAGCATATATGTCTGAAACCATATTTGTACTTAGGAAGATGAGTCTTCCTGATTCTGAATCTAGCACTCTATCCACTGTACCACTTAGTTGCTAAAACAAAAGGTATATAGCCTACTAAAATAACTCCTTTGAAGGAAGGTATAAATTGGGCATGAGGAATTGGAATAGATTAAAATAAGTTTTATTGGATAGAGCTGTTAGTTTCCACAGTCTCAAGTGGTAGTTATTTATATTATTAGTCCTTCTATGACCCCTATCTCATGTTTGCTAAAAGGTGGTATAGCTGTTGAACTGCTATTGACACCATTTTGCTATTAGTAATTCTTGTCCTTCTATTCTTCATGCCCAAGTCATAAGCTCTTGCCATACTATCTCAGAATTTCTTTAGCTTTACCTTTCTTCCAGTTCAAGAATTCTGTACAGCAGAGTTGTCAGTCATAGGTTGCACTGTGGCCACAGTGCTCTTGAATATAGCTGCAACCAGATCAAAATGTAATTAGGAAATAATTAACAAAGTAACTAAAAGTACAGATAATGTTAGTGTGTGTACATATATATAATTTTTTTAAGTGAATATGTGGCTTGCAGGGATCCTTCAGTTTTAGTAGCCCAAATTTCTACTTGAGTTTGTCACCATTGCTCTAGAAAATCCTCTACTTCTCCATTATGTCAAAGTTTCTTCCATATTCCCTGAGTTTTCCCTTTCCTATTCATTATTTTGTATACACAAATGCTGGTAATTCAGAATCTTCAAAAAATAGAAAGTTTTCTCCAAAATCATTTTAAACTACAGTTGCTTCATTAAGAGCAATATTGCCTAAATCTATTTGAAGGCAATAGAAACAAACTTTTGAGTAGGGAAATAAGGAAATTATTTCTGGGTCCAGTCTATTTTAGAGCAGAATATGAGATCTGTAGATATCTGTATATCTTATAGGGTTTAGGAACAGATGTAAACTGGATTTTTGCAACTTGGAAAAAAATCATCTATATCTATATAGTTTTTATAAACCATGGACTTAGGTATAAAATTGGTTCTTTCCCAGAACCAATATAGTCAGTTCTTAGATGACCTGTGAAGTAAATTGGGATTGAAGGGGAGCCCTGAGTGGCACAAGAAACAATTCACATTTAATCTACCTGACTAGTACATTGCCATCCCTTTTATAACTGGTCAGTGCTGTTATTTTAATTGAAGGTTGGAACCTTTCAGTTTTCTTATATATTGACTCAGTGTAATATATCTGTGCAAACTGAAAATGTGTCAGTCAGGAACTGGAAAGAGAGAGAGAGAGAGAGAGAGACAGAGAGAGAATACTTTGTTAAGTGTTATAGCCCTACTTGGCTTCTGAACAGAATTCAAAGTCCCACTGTTTTCATTGTACTTATAGAGTTTATATTTGCAACAAAGGACTTCAATAATTTGTCTTTTCCATGGAAAACTTTTCTGTCACTTGGCCGAACAATGGAACAAGATAACTTAAATTGCTGTGATCATTAAGAAAATATAGCCTTTATTTCATTGCTGTAGGTCAGAGCTGTCAAAAACCTTTTCCACTGACCAGTCAACAGTAATACTACCATCTGCCTTTGATTTAACTAAATGTATTTGGAAAGAACATAGATAATGTTTTGTGTAATAGGTATGGTCTCATTTTGTACTTATGTTTGACACTACTGGCATAGGTTTGATTATATTTAATTTAATGGACATTTTTTGTGTCTATTATGTGCCAGATATTGTGCTAAACTGGGGATACAAATAAAAGAAAGATAGCTCCTGCTCTCAAGAAGCTTACAATATAATGGAAGAACACTACACACTAAAGGAAGATGAAGGGTGTGAGCAGGATGCATGATGCCTCTTACAGTGGAAATCAAGCTGAGTAATTGATGGGGTATAGACAGTTACTAGAAACATTGTGGCATGGTGGATAGACCATTTGGCTTGGAGTCAGGAAGACCTGAATTAAAATTCAGTCTCAGACACTTATTATGTAACCCTGGGTAAATTGCTTAATCATGTTTGTATAAGTGATGTTTGCCATTCACCCAAATAGCTTTGCCAAGAAAACACCAAATGGGGTCATAAAGAGTTTACACAATTGAAATGATTGAACAACAATAAAGACAATACAGCTACATTGTGTACTTTCAGTTCTAGTGAAACTTGCCTAGGCAACTGAAATGATATGATTTGCCCAGGGTCACAGACAATGCATAACAGAAGTGTTCCTGTCTTTTATGCTAATTTGTTATCCACTGTGCAACACTATCTTTCACCTGTTAATGTTACTTTTTTTTTCCCCTCCAGTGTAGTCCAATCACAACTCATTCAGCTCTATAAGACCATTCTTTGTCTTCCAGCATTGAATTAACTTTATTTGTGTTAGTTGGCTTCTCAATCCTGTGATAGAAAATTAAAAAAAAAATGTTATTCACGCTGGTTCAGCTAAGATAAGAACTTGGCAATGGTAACTTTTAATGTATCTATGGTCTGGCCTATTCCCTGAAGCTAACTGAATACAGAATGATTTGTCTAAACAAAAAAAAAAAAGGAGTAAACTTGATCAATTCGTTAACATCGGTATAAAAAAGAATCTAAGAACATGTAGGATTGTTACAACTCACAATGGAGACAAAACATTAATAGGTTTTTTTAAAAGTCAAATATATAAAGAAAGGTAAATAATTTTCTTTAATACTTTGTTTCTTTCATGAGGCTCTAATCTAGGGGATTTGAAAATTCAGATCAATTAAGGAAAAGATGGATTTACACACTATTATATAAATTCTCAGGAATTCAGGAACCAGGAATCAAGAAATGTTGATGATCAGGCAAGAACTTTGGTTTATCTTTCTTTGCATGCCTGGCACTTAGCACAGTGCCTGACAGGCAGTAACTACTTAATAAGTTCTTATTGAGTTGTTCCTTCATATGAGTGTAATTTTTGGGACTCCTATGCATTATTTTTTTAAATAACTTTTTTATCGATAGAACATATGCATGGGTAATTTTTTACAACATTATCCCTTGCACTCACTTCTGTTCCAACTTTTCCCTTCCATCCCTCCATGCCCTCCCCTAGATGGCAGGCAGTCTTATACATGTTAAATATGTTATAATATATCCTAGATACAATATATGTGTGCAGAACCATACAATTCTCTTGTTGCACAAGAAGAGTTGGATTCATAAGGTAAAAATAACCTAGGAAGAAAAACAAAAATGCAAGTAATCTACATTCATTTCGCAGTGTTCCTTCTCTGGGTGTAGCTGATTATGTCGATCATTGATCAATTGGAACTGAATTAGATCTCCTCTTTGTCGAAGATATTGACTTCCATCAGAATACACTCTCATACAGTATTGTTGTTGAATTGTATAATCATCACCTGGTTCTGTTCATTTCACTCAGCATCAGTTCATGTAAGTTTTTTCCAAGCCTCCCTATATTCATCTTGTTGGTCATTTCTTACAGAACAATAATATTCCATAATATTCATATACAACAATTTACCCAACCATTCTCCAATTGATGGGCATTCATTCATTTTCTAGTTTCTAGCCACTACAAACAGGGCTACCACAAACATTTTGGCACATACAGGTCCCTTTCCCTTCTTTAGTATCTCTTTGGGGTATAAGCCAGTAGTAGCACTGCTGGATCAAAGGGTATGCACCGTTTGATAATTTTGGGGCATAATTCCAGATTGTTCTCCAGAATGGTTGGATTCATTCACAACTCCATCAACAATGCATCAGAGCCCCAGTTTTCCTGCATCCCCTCTAACATTCATCATTGTTTTTTCCTGTCATCTCAGCCAATCTGACAGGTGTGTAGTGGTATCTCAGAGTTGTCTTAATTTGCATTTCTCTGATCAATAGTGATTTGGAACATTCTTTCATACGAATGGAAATAGTTTCAATTTCATAATTTGAAAATTGTCTGTTCTTATCCTTTGACCATTTATCAATTGGAGAATGGCTTGATTTCTTATAAATTAAAATCAATTCTCTATATATTTTGGAAATGAGGCCTTTATCAGAACCTTTAACTGTGAAGATGTTTTCCCAGTTTGTTGCTTCCCTTCTAATCTTGTTTACATTAGTTTTGTTTGTACAAAGGCTTTTTAATTTGATGTAATCAAAATTTTCTATTTTGTGATCAGTAATGATCTCTAGTTCATCTTTGGTCACAAATTTCTTCCTCCTCCACAAGTCTGAGAGATAAACTATCCTATGTTCCTCTAATTTATTTATAATCTTGTTCTTTATGCCTAAATCATGGATCCATTTTGATCTTATCTTGGTGTACATTGTTAAGTATGGGTCCATGCCTAATTTCTGCCACACTGATTTCCAGTTTTCCCAGCAGTTTTTGTCAAATAGTGAATTCTTATCTCAAAAGTTAGGATCTTTAGGTTTGTCAAACACTAGATTGCTATAGGTAACTGACTATTTTGTCCTGTGAACCTAACCTATTCCACTGATCAATCATCTATTTCTTAGCCAATACCAAATGGTTTTGGTGACTGCTGCTTTATAATATAGCTTTAGATTAGGTACAGTTAGGCCACCTTCATTTGATTTTTTTTTCATCAATTCCCTTGAAATTCTTGACCTTTTATTCTTCTATATGAATTTTGCTGTTATTTTTTCTAGGTCATTAAAATAGTTTCTTGGGAGAATGATTGGTATAGCACTAAATAAATAGATGAGGGAGTATTGCCATCTTTACTATATTTGCTTGGCCTATCCAAGAGCACTTAATATTTTTCCAGTTATTTAAGTCTGAGTTTATTTGTGTGGAAAGTTTTGTAATTTTATTCATATAATTCCTGATAGATTTAAATATTTTATGCTATTGACAGTTATTTTGAATGAAATTTGTCTTTGTATCTCTTGCTGTTGGATTTTGTTAGTGATGAACAAAAATGCTGAGGATTTATGTGGATTTATTTTGTATCCTGCAACTTTGCTAAAGTTGTGGATTATTTCTAATAGCTTTTTAGTAAAATCTCTGGGGTTCTCTAAGTATACCATCATATTATCTGCACAGAGTGATGATTTGGTTTCCTCATTACCTACTCTAATTCCTTTAATCTCTTTCTCAACTCTTATTGTCGAAGCTAGCATTTATAATACAATATTGAATAATAATGGTGATAGTGGGCAACCTTGTTTCTCTCCTGATCTTACTGGGAAAGGTTCCAGTTTTTCCCCATTGCATATGATGCTTTCTGACAGTTTTAAATATATACTCCTGAGTATTTTAAGGAAAAGTCCATTTATTCCTGTCCTCTCAAGTGTTTTTATTAGAAATGGATATTGGATTTTATCAAATCCTTTTTCTGCATCTATTGAGATGATCATATGGTTTTTGTTAATTTGGTTATTGATATAGTCAATTATGCTAAAAGTTTTCCTAATATTGAACCAGCCCTACATTCCTGGTATAAATCCTACCTGGTCATCGTGTATTATCCTGGGGATGATTTTCTGTAATCTTTTTGCTAATATTTCATTTAAGATTTTTGCAGCAATATTCATTAGGCAGATTGGTCTATAATTTTCTTTCTGTGTTTTCAAGCTCCTTGGTTTAGGTATCAGTACCATGACACAATATCTGTGTCATAAAAGGAATTTGGTAGGACTCCTTCAATCCCTATTTTTTCCAAATAGTTTATATAGCATTGGAGTTAATTGTTCTTTAAATGTTTGGTAGAATTCACATGTAAGTCCATCTAGTCCTGGGGTTTTTTCTTAGGGAGTTGATTAATAGCTTGTTCTATTTCTTTTTCTAAGATGGGAATGTTTGTTATTCTGGGCAAACTATATTTTTGAAGGTATCCTTCCATTTCATTTAAGTCATTGAACTTAGTGGCATAAAATTGAGCAACTTAACTCCTAATTATTGTTCTAATTTCCTCTTCATTAGTGGCAAATTCTCCCTTTTCATTTTTAAGACTAATAATTTGATTTTCCTCTTTCCTTTTTTAAAATCAGATATACTAAGGGTTTATCTATTTTGTTGTTTTTTTCATAGAACCAACTCTTAGTTTTATTTATTAATTCAATAGTTTTTTTTACTTTCAATTTTATTAATCTCCTTTTATTTTTAGAATTTCTATGCATTGTTCTTAATCTCTCTCTCTCTCTCTCTCTCTCTCTCTCTCTCTCTCTCTCTCTCTTATTTCTCAACTGTAAGGAGTCCTACCTCTCTCACATATACCAAATGCAGGATCACAGGGCTATCCTTCAGGTGATTGTGCAAGACTGGGACTGTCTTTTGCATCTTTTTGTATCCCCAGATCATTGCACAAAGCAGGTTTTTAATAAATGTTTATTTACTGATTGATATTGATTCTCCAGGGGGCACCTACATGACACTGAAGATAGAGCCTTGAGCTTGGAATTCAGGAAGACTCATCTTCATGAATTTAAATTCACTTTCAAACAGTTACTAGCTGTGTGATCACATTTGTGTGTTTAGCCCAAGTTGAGGGAAGGTGGATCCTGGATGGGGAATGTATGATTGCCTTGGACAAAATGAGATATTGTAATGACCTTAGCTTAAAAAGGACAAGTTCCCCCCTACATTTGGGACTATCTACTATCATTTTGACCTGTGGACTCAAATGACCTTGAGGGAAAAAAGTAGAGTTGATGACTTTGACTTTGGCATCTCTGCCTCACTTAAATCCAATTCATTTGCAAGTAAAGACATTACCGTCTTGAAGTCATTGGTTCTTTTTGAGAATAAAGGATAAATAACAACAACCAACTTATTTTTTAGCCCCTCCTATATGACTTTCAATCTCATCATTCATTTCTAACTGCTCTCTTTATAATTAATAATGATGTCTTAATGTACAAGCCCCATGACCTATTTTGAACTCTCATTGCTATTTGACTTCTTTGCAGTATTTATCAATTGATTTCCTTTTCTTTTGGTCATTCTTTCTTCTTTGGGCAATCATGTTATGATTGCGTATTTAAAATCAGCTGGAGTCAGGAACTCAGGTTAAGGGAAAAATCTTCAGTCTTTATTCAAGTCAAGAGGTGAATAAAGATTGCGATAGCAAATATAGGCAAGAAAGATTGCGATAGCAATATGGGCAGCTGCGACAGGAAATCAGCTAGCAGAGAGAGATGTGAGCTGAGCCAACTGTGGCAATGGAAATCCCAAAAGTCTCTCCTTCCCCTTCCTTTTCCACTCCCCTGCCTCCACCCACCAAAATCGTCATTTCCTATACAACACATCAGGACTTGCACAAAGAGTGGGCGGGGGCCATTCTTTCTCCAAGATTATATATTAATAGAGTATGGTCCAATTACTATTTAGTCTCATGTGCTTGGGACCTCAGTGCATCAACTCAAGCCTCAGTCCATTACACAATCATGATATTTTTTTCTGTCTTGTTTCTTCTACTATTTTGAATGCTCCTTTCTCAGTCTCCTCCACTTGATCATCACCTATATCTCACCTTCTAACTATGAGTGTAGTCAAAAGGTTCCATCTTAGTCCTTCTTTGTATTTGTATTTACATTATTTCTGAAAATGAATATATCAGTTTTCATAATTTCAAGTGTCATATCTACAGAGATAATTCATAGATATTTCTATCCAGTTTAGACCTGCAGTCCTGCTTTATCAATTATTCATTGGCTGAACTATTTAAAATTAGCTAATTCAACATATCCAAAATAGAACTCATTATCATTCAACTAAAACTTGACTTTCCTCCCAACTTCTATATTTCTGTTGAGAGCAGCACTATTATTTGATGTTAACTCAGATTTATAACTTTTTGTAATTTTCAATCCCATCAACATGTATATCTGTCTATTCAATTGTCAAATTTTATCAAGTGTACATGTGTAATATCTCTCATATCTAGCACATTCTTTCTACTAAAAGAATCAATAGCTTCAAAAATTAAATTAAAATTTCTTCTTTTCTTTCTCACCATCTCAATTCCATCTTTTCTCATTTTACCTAATTTTTTGTAAGCTTTCTTATTCCTAAGAGGTTAAAAGACTCAATTTTTGGTTACAATTTACCATTAACTTGATTAAGGTATATCTTACATTTCTTTTACCTTCTTTTTCCTTTATCCCATTTAATCATTTCCCAATTTTTGATGTAATTTCATACTTCCCTTTTATCCACCCTGAAATGACTCACTTATATGTAAAAAGTTTTGAGATTATCTATGCATGTGTGTTATACATTAAAAGGTTATGGTGTTTCAAATTGATTCTTCCCCCATCAATTTTTTAATTTACATTTTCAATCTTGAATCTTTGTGTAATTTAAGATATTTCTTCATATTATCTATGTTGTTTTGTTGCTGTTTTTAACTTTGTAGATATTTCTTTCTAATTTTTCTCACTCCTCCCCCCCCCACCTTTGTTACTTATACTTTCCTAGACTGAGATATTTGTTTGCCTTTATTTCACTGGTGAACATGCAAAGCAACCAAAACATTTCCTTTTTATAGTTATGTTTCAAATGTCTCTATAGAATTTTAGTTTTTTTCCCTATGAATGATTAGGCTCAGATTTTGCAGATTTTGTCACTAGGTTGCATCATGAGTACCAATATCCATTCCCTTCTGTAGTTTCTGAATTGTTGAGTTGTTGTTTAGTTGTATTCAATTCTTTGTGACCACACTTGGGGTTTTCTTTGCAAAAAATGCTAGAGCAGTTTGTCATTTCTTTCTCCAGATCCTCTTGAAGGTGAGAAAACAAACAGGGCTTGTTGATTTTACACAGAATCACAGAGCTAGTAAGTATGTGAGTCCAGTTTTCAATTAAAAAAAGATGGATCTTCCTAACTTCAGGTCCACTCTTCTATCCGGGGGTTACCTAGCCACCCAGAATAGATTTGTTATATTTGAATTCCCTTTTTAAAAATGTGTGAGCATCTCATTCTTGCAGATTTTGTTGTTTGTTATTATAATTGTCAAATTTAACTCCTTTGTGTCTTGTAGTTTATAACATGGTCCCTCCACCTTTCCTTCAGAATGGTCTGTGGATTCTTTTGATTAGTATCTTGTCTTTGTTCAGAAGTCCTGGTAAGTTTTATGGTATTCTTGCTTACATTATTTGTTCTGGTGTTTTGAGTTGTTATGTTATCTTGGGATATATACATACTCATGTTATTTTTATAAATCATACCTTCAAAATAGTTGTTGTTTGTATTGGGATCATGCTTTCTTTTAATGTCACTGGTTTTTGTTTTTCTTCTTACAAATTATTCTTTACTCTTTGTGCATTTGCATTCTTAGTTTCTTTTTCACTTTCTCCTCTGTGCTACTCTCTTACTGAAAAATTGTCTATTCCTCTAATTATATTCCTGTATAAGTATTAATTGCTATTTTATTGTTTGTGAAGTATGTCATTAGTATTTCTGCTTTAAATTATTTATAATTTCTTTATTCCCTCACACATGATAAATTAAAAAGAATCATTATAATGCTGAAAAAGTATATATTTCATAATATTTTTATTTAAAAGACTATCAAAATTTTAAATTTAAATATATTTATCTTTGTCTACTTGTTTGATTTAACCAGCAATAAGAAAGGATTATCATGTCACCTATATTTATTGTATTACTATCTATATCACTTTTCTTGTAGCTTTTCTTTTATGGTTTTAGAAGCTTTAACATTTGCAATCTGTGTATTTATAATTGATATTGTTTCATTTTCTATGATACCATTATTGTGACTGAAAATATATATTTCCATGTATCAACACCAAATATAGATGTAGATATGTATTCACACACACACACACCAAAATTCTAATTGTTTCATATATATATGCTACTGATACATAAATAATTCAGCTCAAGTTTTTGATTTTTATTCTCTGTATTTTTTAGATTTCTTTCATTAATGAAATTTTATTTTCTTACCTGTTCTGTCAGTCTATTGCCTTATTGTTTAATCCATCTAACTGCTAATTAAGCACTTACTAGGTATAAGTATGCCCATTGCAAAAGGAGAGGGCTTTCCCTCTCTCTCTTGAAATGTAGCTCCAATGAATGCAGTATCTGTTTCACTAACACCCAAAATGCTTCTCAATTTTCTAGAAATACTTAGCAAATAAAAGTAAAAATATACAAATTAGTAGCAACGGGACAGTGCTACATTTGTATACCGAAGGCAAGTAAATCACACTCAATGATGTAATTAGTGTAATTGATTAGCAGGCTTTCATATTTAAATTCATTATAGGAATGTAGCAGATTCAGTTTATTACAAGAAAGTTTCCATAGGAAAGAAATAAATCAAATATAAATAAAAAATAAAAGCAAAATTAAAAGAAACAAAAAATAAAATGGAATTTATAAAAATAAGCCATAAAACTTCATTGAGAAAATGTGTTTCTAAAAGAAAATGAAATTTTCTATCAAAATCTAACAATCAACAACTTGTCCTAAATGTAGCAAGAAGATTAAGATAAATATGGTTCTAAACTTAGAAGAAACTTAGAAACTAAAACAGCTTACAAGAATAAACATGCAAAGAAAAAATAATGTGAATATTCTCATTGCTTGAATCAGTATTAATGAAAATCAGCAATAAAGGAATAAATTAATATTTCAACTCTCAAAGCACAGGAAAAAAAAACCCAAACACTAAAATTAAAAAAATAAAAAAATATATTTACATGAGTTTTTTTTTACTATAGTCCTATGTTTCAAGACTGGACTGAAAAAGAGATGGCTAGAGTTTCCTTCTTTTTGCTGTAACCTTTATGTGGGGTGAGTTCTTACATCCTAACCACTCTCTTTTTTCCCCTTTGAACATGATTTTTCTCCATTCATTCCCTGGTATCCATCAACTTGGAGTAATTATTATTTTTTTTTTCAAACCAGTGGTGGAAAGATTCATGGAAAGAGATAGTCTACTTAAAAACCTTTTCTCTAACAAAAATTCTGATTCATTTGCTTAGGAATAATATAATTCCACATTATTTCTCCTTGTTCTGGGAAGTAACAAAAATGAATGAATAATTCTCTTTTGTTCACCTTGAGCCCCCAGCCAGGATTTTCTCTTGTGAAGATATATACTGCAGTTTAGAAATGATTTCTCATTTGTTTTAGATGTTTTCCTCCATCCCTCTTAGCCTTTTTTGTTTTCATTTTTTTGTAGCATTTGGGGAATGAAATACATAGATTAATGGAATGGTCACCTACATTTATATCATCTATACTAGCTTTAAAATAGTAATAAAGGGGACTTCCGGTTAAGATGGCGGAGAGGAGGCTCACAGTTGCATAAACTCCGCGCTTTCTCTCACTATCCACTTCATTACAAGCCTCTGAATCAATGCTTGACTGAAAAAAACCCACATATAGTTACCAAGAGAAGCCATCCTTGAGATCCACCAAGAAAGGTCTGTCTTTACTGGAGGGCTGGGATGGTTCTGGATCAGGCGCAGGCTGAGGGCAGCGGCAGTGAGAGCACGGGAGCAGACTGAAGAGGGGGTGGGGAGTGATCGCAGCCGTCTCTGAGGGGAAAGATTCGCTACAGGTTTGGATATTTTGCCCCAACAGCAAGTCAGCAGCCCAGCAGAGAAGCTAAAAACACCGGGGTGAAGAATACAACCCCAAACAGCTGGAGTCTCTCAGGACCTGGCCGCCCCCCCCTTCCCTCCCCACAGTGACTCAGCACGCTCTGGGATCTCAGAGCGCAGGCGCAGCACAGTCCTGCTAGTGCCTCACTGCTGCCTCCTGCAGTCTGTAGAGGAAGCTCGATAACATACCCAACCCCTCCCCCAAAGAAAGACTCCAGTTTTTTCTGTTTTTCTTTGGTAGTTTGTCTTTGATTAATAGACAGAATGAGCAAGAAGCTGAAGAGGACTTTAACCCTTGACAGCTTCTACACAGATAGAGAGCAGACTCTAAATCCTGAGGAGACTAAAAACAGGCAGTCCCCAGGTGATTCCCCAAAGGAGGAGATCGTCTGTTCCTCAGCACAGATGAACCTCATAGAAGTGATTAAAAAGGCTCTCACAAGGGAGCTAGAAGAAAAATGGGGAAAGCAGAGTGAAGCTTGGCAAAAGGAGAGAGAAGCTTGGGAAAAGGAGAGGGAGGCTTGGCAAAAGAGCCTGGAGAAAGTTAAAGAGAGAGTGGATAAAGAAGTAAAATCCTTGAAAAACAGGATTGGTGAACTGGAAAACAAAATTGGCGAAATGGAAAAAAATTCCACAGAACAAAAGAACTCAATTGGACTATTAGAAAAAGATTTTAAAAAAGTGAGTGAAGAGAATACTTCACTGAAAATCAGACTTGAACAAGTGGAATTGAATGACTCGAGGAGACAAGAAGAATCAGTCAAGCAAATCCAAAAAAATCAAACAATGGAGAAAAATGTGAAATACCTTCTGGGGAAGACAACAGACCTGGAAAACAGATCCAGGAGAGACAATCTGAGAATCATTGGACTCCCAGAAAAACATGATGAAAAAAAGAGCCTGGACACTGTTTTCCAGGAAATTATCAAAGAGAACTGCCCAGAAGTCATAGGAACAGAGGAAAAAATAAACATTGAAAGGATTCATCGATCACCCACTGAAAGGGATCCTAAAATCAAAACACCAAGGAATATAGTGGCCAAATGCCAGAACCCTCAGATGAAGGAAAAAATATTGCAAGCGGCTAGAAAAACCCAATTCAAATATCAAGGAGCCACAATAAGGATCACCCAGGATCTGGCAGCATCCACATTAAAAGATCGAAGGGCCTGGAATATGATATTCCGAAAGGCTAAGGAACTTGGTATGCAACCAAAAATAACTTACCCAGCGAGAATGAGCATCTTTTTCCAGGGAAGAAGATGGACATTCAACGAAGTAAGCAAATTTCATCTATTTCTGATGAAAAAACCAGAACTTAACAAAAAGTTTGATCTACAAATATAGAACTCAAGAGAAATCTAAAAAGGTAAAGATTAATCTTGGGAACTATATTTTGACTATATAGATGTATAAAGAATACATGTATACCTTGTTCTAGAAATTGATGTGGAAAGGACATTGTATCAGAAAAAGGGTAAAGTGGGGGTAGTACATCTCATGAGAGGCATAGGAAACCTATTATATCTGAGAGAAAGAATGGAGGGGGATGAATATAGTGGGTATCTTACTGCCTTCAGAATTGGCTTTAAGTGAAAAATCTTAAGACATATTCAATCTATGGTAAAACTTCTCCCACCTCATTGAAAAGTGAGAAGGGAAAAGTGAAAAGGGAAGGAATAAGCTAAGCGGAAGGGAATACGGGAACTGGGAGGGAAAGGGGTAAGATAGGGGGAGGAACTCTAAGGTGGGGGGAGGGATACTAAAAAGGGAGAGCTGTGAGAAGCAAGTGGTGCTCACAAGCTTAATACTGGGAAGGGGGGTAAAGGGGAAAGAAGGGAGAAAAGCATAAACCGGGGTTAACAAGATGGCAAGTAATACAGAATTGGTCATTCTAACCATAAATGTGAATGGGGTAAACTCCCCCATAAAGAGGAAGCGGTTAGCAGAATGGATTAAAAGCCAGAATCCTACAATATGTTGTTTACAGGAAACACACCTGAAGCGGGGAGATACATGCAGGTTAAAGGTAAAAGGTTGGAGCAAAATCTACTATGCTTCAGGTGAAGTCAAAAAAGCAGGGGTAGCCATCCTGATCTCAGATCAAGCTAAAGCAAAAATTGACCTAATTAAAAGAGATAAGGAAGGACACTATATCTTGCTAAAGGGTAGCATGGATAATGAAGCACTATCTATATTAAACATATATGCACCAAGTGGGGTAGCATCTAAATTCTTAAAAGAGAAACTAAGAGAGCTGCAAGAAGAAATAGACAGTAAAACTATAATAGTGGGAGATCTCAACCTTGCACTCTCAGAATTAGATAAATCAAACCACAAAATAAATAAGAAAGAAGTCAAAGAGGTAAATAGAATACTAGAAAAGTTAGATATGATAGATCTCTGGAGAAAATGTAATGGAGACAGAAAGGAATACACTTTCTTTTCAGCAGTTCATGGAACCTATACAAAAATTGACCATATACTAGGACATAAAAACCTCAAACTCAAATGCAGTAAGGCAGAAATAGTAAATGCATCCTTTTCAGACCACGATGCAATGAAAATTACATTCAACAAAAAACCAGGGGGAAGTAGACCAAAAAATAATTGGAAACTAAATAATCTCATACTAAAGAATGATTGGGTGAAACAGCAAATCATAGACATAATTAATAACTTCACCCAAGAAAACGATAATAATGAGACATCATACCAAAATGTATGGGATGCAGCCAAAGCGGTAATAAGGGGAAATTTCATATCTCTAGAGGCCTATTTGTATAAAATAGAGAAAGAGAAGGTCAATGAATTGGGTTTGCAATTAAAAATGCTAGAAAAGGAACAAATTAAAAACCCCCAGTCAAACACTAAACTTGAAATTCTAAAAATAAAAGGTGAGATCAATAAAATTGAAAGTAAAAAAACTATTGAATTGATTAATAAAACTAAGAGTTGGTTCTATGAAAAAACCAACAAAATAGACAAACCCTTAGTAAATCTGATTAAAAAAAGGAAAGAGGAAAATCAAATTGTTAGTCTTAAAAATGAAAAGGGAGAACTCGCCACTAACGAAGAGGAAATTAGAGCAATAATTAGGAGTTACTTTGCCCAACTTTATGCCAATAAATTCGACAACTTAAATGAAATAGAAAAATACCTCCAAAAATATAGCTTGCCCAAACTAACAGAGGAAGAAGTAAATATCCTAAACAGTCCCATCTCAGAAAAAGAAATAGAACAAACTATCAATCAACTCCCTAAGAAAAAATCCCCAGGACCAGATGGATTTACATGTGAATTCTACCAAACATTTAAAGAACAATTAACTCCAATGTTATATAAACTATTTGAAAAAATAGGGATTGAAGGAGTCCTACCAAACTCCTTTTATGACACAGACATGGTACTGATACCTAAACCAGGTAGGCTGAAAACAGAGAAAGAAAATTATAGACCAATCTCCCTAATGAATATTGATGCTAAAATCTTAAATAAAATATTAGCAAAAAGATTACAGAAAATCATCACCAGGATAATACACTACGACCAAGTAGGATTTATACCAGGAATGCAGGGCTGGTTCAATATTAGGAAAACTATTAGCATAATTGACTATATCAATAACCAAACAAACAAAAACCATATGATCATCTCAATAGATGCAGAAAAAGCATTTGATAAAATCCAACATCCATTCCTAATAAAAACACTTGAGAGCATAGGAATAAATGGACTTTTCCTTAAAATAGTCAGGAGCATATATTTAAAACCAACAGTAAGCATCATATGCAATGGGGAAAAACTGGAACCTTTCCCAGTAAGATCTGGAGTGAAGCAAGGTTGCCCACTATCACCATTATTATTTAATATCATATTAGAAACACTAGCCTCGGCAATAAGAGTCGAGAAAGAAATTAAAGGAATTAGAGTAGGCAATGAGGAAACCAAACTATCACTCTTTGCAGATGATATGATGGTATACCTAGAGAACCCCAGAGATTCTACTAAAAAGCTATTGGAAATAATTCATAATTTTAGCAAAGTAGCTGGCTACAAAATAAATCCCCATAAATCCTCAGCATTTTTATACATCACCAACAAAACCCAACAGCAAGAGATACAAAGAGAAATTCCATTCAGAATAACTGTTGATACCATAAAATATTTGGGAATCTATCTACCAAAGGAAAGTCAGGAATTATATGAGCAAAATTATAAAAAAGTCTCCACACAAATAAAGTCAGACTTAAATAATTGGAAAAATATTAAGTGCTCTTGGATCGGCCGAGCGAACATAATAAAGATGACAATACTCCCTAAACTAATCTATTTATTTAGTGCTATACCAATCAGACTTCCAAGAAAATATTTTATTGATCTAGAAAAAATAACAACAAAATTCATATGGAACAATAAAAAGTCGAGAATCTCAAGGGAATTAATGAAAAAAAAATCAAATGAAGGTGGCCTAGCTGTACCCGATCTAAAATTATATTATAAAGCAGCAGTCACCAAAACCATTTGGTATTGGCTAAGAAATAGATTAGTGGATCAGTGGAAAAGGCTAGGTTCACAAGACAGAATAGTCAATTATAGCAATCTAGTGTTTGACAAACCTAAAGCCCCTAACTTCTGGGAAAAGAATTCATTATTTGATAAAAACTGCTGGGATAATTGGAAATTAGTATGGCAGAAATTAGGCATGGACCCACACTTAACACCATATACCAAGATAAGATCAAAATGGGTCTATGACCTAGGCATAAAGAACGAGATTATAAATAAATTAGAGGAACATAGAATAGTTTATCTCTCAGACTTGTGGAGGAGAAAGAAATTTGTGACCAAAGATGAACTAGAGACCATTACTGATCACAGAATAGAAAATTTCGATTACATCAAATTAAAAAGCCTTTGTACAAATAAAACTAATGCAAACAAGATTAGAAGGGAAGCAACAAACTGGGAAAACATTTTCACAGTTAAAGGTTCTGATAAAGGCCTCATTTCCAAAATATATAGAGAACTGACTCAAATTTATAAGAAATCAAGCCATTCTCCAATTGATAAATGGTCAAAGGATATGAACAGACAATTTTCAGAGGATGAAATTGAAACTATTACCACTCATATGAAAGAGTGTTCCAAATCATTATTGATCAGAGAAATGCAAATTAAGACAACTCTGAGATACCACTACACACCTGTCAGATTGGCTAAGATGACAGGAAAAAATAATGATGAATGTTGGAGGGGATGCGGGAAAACTGGGACACTATTGCATTGTTGGTGGAGTTGTGAACGAATCCAACCATTCTGGAGAGCAATCAGGAATTATGCCCAAAAAATTATCAAATTGTGCATACCCTTTGATCCAGCAGTGTTTCTATTGGGCTTATACCCAAAGAAATACTAAAGAAGGGAAAGGGACCTGTATGTGCCAAAATGTTTGTAGCAGCCCTGTTTGTAGTGGCTAGAAACTGGAAAATGAATGGATGTCCATCAATTGGAGAATGGCTGGGTAAATTGTGGTATATGAATGTTATGGAATATTATTGCTCTGTAAGGAATGACCAGCAGGATGAATACAGAGAGGACTGGCGAGACTTACATGAACTGATGCTAAGTGAAATGAGCAGAACCAGGAGATCATTATACACTTCGACAACGATATTGTATGAAGACATATTTTGATGGATTTCTTTGACAAAGAGACCTGAGTTTCAATTGATAAATGACGGACAAAAGCAGCTACACCCAAAGAAAGAACACTGGGAAACGAATGTGAACTATCTGCATTTTTGTTTTTCTTCCGGGTTATTTATACCTTCTGAATCCAATTCTCCCTATGCAACAAGAGAACTGTTCGGTTCTGCAAACATATATTGTATCTAGGATATACTGCAACATATCCAACATATAAAGGATTGCTTGCCATCTAGGGGAGGGGGTGGAGGGAGGGAGGGAAAAAAAATTGGAACAGAAACGAGTGTCAATATAAAGTAATTATTAAATAAAAATTAAAAAAAAATAAAGTAAAAAAAATAAAAAATAAAAATAAAAATAAAAATAAAAATGAAAACTTAAAAAAAAATAAACTTGAAATTCTAAAATTAAAAAAAAATAGTAATAAAACAAAAAGGAAGCAATTTTTTAAGAAATAGAGAATAGGTTCATCTTTGTCTTCGGAGACTGTTGTTCAATTGTTTCTGATTCTGTTTCCCTGCATGGGATTTTCTTGACAAAGATACTGGAGTAGTTTGCAATTTCCTTCTATAAATAAGTTAAGTGCCTTGTCCAGGGTT
The DNA here is from genome assembly GCF_016432865.1 of Antechinus flavipes. Classification (NCBI taxonomy): domain Eukaryota; kingdom Metazoa; phylum Chordata; class Mammalia; order Dasyuromorphia; family Dasyuridae; genus Antechinus; species Antechinus flavipes. The sequence goes on along the minus strand of NC_067398.1, from coordinate 222,147,456 downwards.
TGAACGTAGAACTCTCTGATTTCAGGCCCAACATTCTATTCATTGAGTCACCTAACTGCCTCCTTAAAAAGAGTAAGGAGGTAGGCAAGAGGATAGATTAAATAAAAAATATCTCTTTTATTCTCAACAACATGGACATTTCTAGAATATTTACTTCTATACCTTGTAACTTCTATAGAGCTTGGTCATACATTCCCCATCCTAGTTACCAGGTATTCACTTCTTGAGGCTTTTGGGTTGGCATCTCTCCTAACCCTGCCTGTATACTTCAGTGTTAGTTCTGCCTATTTTCTCTTTTATACTTTTTTTTTTCTCAGCATTGCTCTGTTTTGTATTAGTGCCCACAGAGCCAATCTTTACCTAGTACCTCACATCAATTCTATCTGTTTGATATGTGTTCATGTTTAGGTTCATGCTTTCAACTGTGTCCATGACAAGCTATGTCTTTTCTCTTTTCTTTTCTCCAGAACAAGAATGCTAGTTTGTCAGGCACTGTGTGGGCTCTGTCCCTAGTAGATCTGTGTCAATTTTTCCATGGGACTTGGAAAAAAAAAGTGTGGTGGGGTTTTCTATCTTTCAGATACATTATTTGTTACACATACACTACAAATTTTCTGTCATTCTCTATTAATATACACCTATTTTGTTTCTACTTCTTTGTTCTATATTCTTGAATATATAGATTCTTTGCCTCTGTCCTTAATGTCCTTGGAGTATATACCTAAGAGTAGTGTTGCTGTATAAAAAGTACACTTGTGTGAGTATTGGAGCAAATTTATAAATTATTTTGTGTAATAATTGAATAAATTAACAAATTCACATGTATAACAACAGACTAGTTCTCCTTGACTCATAATCCTTTAAATTATTGCCACTTTCCCTTTTTATCATCTTTTCCCATTTCATGGATATAAGATAGAAGCTCAGAGTTATTTTAATTTGTATTCCTACCTAAGAGTAGTGTTGCTGTGGAATATTTTAAAAATATGGTTGTTGATAACTTCCATTTTTCCCTTTATTTCAAAATTTTCATATCTTTTGATCACTTCTATTAGAGAATAGCTTTTATTCTTACATATTTGTATCAATTCAACATATATTTTATCTTTATCATATAAATTTTCAGTTAATTTCTCCCCAAATTGCATTTTATTGATAAACAAGCTTTTTGCCATTATTAAATGGAAGTTGGTCTGGAAGAATTACATTTGTTTCTAATTGTGTGCTTGAATTACAGCATTTGCCTGAATAAGGCCAGACCTAGAATAAGTTTTTTGGGGAGCATCTATCTAGGTGTGCTGAGCAAGTACAGCAATCATTTGCATAGCAATCATAAGTGAAGCCACAAGAAGGGATATGTTTTCTGGGGAGTAAGAGAAGAGATGAGAGTAGAGGAGAAACCATACCAGAAAATGGAAGATGAAAAAACCTGTGAAAGAGAGTGAAGAGAAATCAGGTCTCATGGAAGCCTGGTAGTAGTAGGGTGATCAATAGTGTTAAATATTTGAGAGATGTTATAGATTAAAAAAAAAGATGATAGAATTTTCCAATTATGAAATTATTGGTGACCTTAGAGAGTTCCATTCCCATACAATGATGGAGATAGATACTAGATTTCTGGGAAATGAGAGATAAATAGATGAAGTGTTAAAGAGTAGAAACAATGAAGAAATGATGAGTGTACCCTGTTCTATCTAGGGATATATTGAAATTTGAGAAACATTTTAAGTGCTTCACATTTAGAGGAAGTGAACTGAAATGATATTATGATAGATTGAGGGAGAAGTATTAAGTATATTTCATATTCTATTATTGATACTTTTCTCCATTTATTCACAGATTCAGGAATAGTACCAGATATGTGAGCAGATATTTTGTTATGGTCAGTATTCTTCATGCTCTCAAGTTATACTGTGATTCCTATTATTAATCTAATTATACTGCCCTTTGTAGGCCTGGACTTAATCAGAAATATTCATTCATCTATTCATTCAACAAAGACATATTTTGTTTCTACTTTTTCTCCTTCATGGTCCCTGAGACAAGAATTCTTAACCTAGTATCTATGAATTTGCACATTTATTTGAATATTCTTTATCTGTATCTCTGTATCTGTATCTGTATGTCTTTCTCTCTCTGTCTTATTCTCCATATATCTAGATATGTCTATATACATGTAGACAGATGGAAGGAAAGCTACAGTTCAATTTCAGTAACACTAACTACCCTGTAATCTTATGTATTTAATCACCAATATTTAAAACCATTATTTTAAGAAGAAATCAAATGCTTTATCAGACTGTCGAAAGGGTTTATGATACTAATGAAGTTGACAAGCCCTTCTTAAGGATCGAATTGCTGATTTCTTGGTGTGAGAAAGGATGCCCTGAAATTGTCTGTTTCATCTAACCCTGGTCTGCTTTCCGTGCTGGTCAAAACAAAAATTTGTACAAAAACTTTTATGATATTGATTCCATTTACCATTGACACATAAAATATGTTCATGGTTATAGACAACAAGAAATTCAGTGGGCTTATAAAAAGCTCTTGTTGTGAGAAACTCAGCAGGTATTGTATCCAAATAATAGCCCTGAGTGAAAAAAAGCAGGTGAATGATGGTGTGTTTACCAAAGCAGGAGTTGAATACATCGTTTTCTGAAATGGCCACAGCAATAAGGAGCACATAAAGGTGTTTCATCTTCAAAATCAAATCTAATCTAGTCAATAAGCTTGAATGATTCCCAGAAAGAATGAATGAAAAACTCATGACAATGTGATTGCCACTTGCAGGAAAGTGCCATATCACCATCATACATACCTACCATGATGAAACTTGATGAAATTGAAGAAAAACTTTATGAAGATTTGAAGATTGTTATCATCAATGTGCTAAAAATGACAAATTTCTAATTTTAGGTGGCTTTAACACCAGATGTGGCAGAGATCATTGGGAGGGATGAAAACTGAAAATAGCAATAGCATCACTTAAAATTGAAGATATTCACATTCAACAAAAGCAATTGCTCCAAGACAAGACAATTATCAGAAGACACAAATCAATAGATCAGAGATCATGTGTGAAAGTTTGTTGCTGACTTGAAAAGAAAGCTGAGCTAATACATTGTTGATAATAGTGGAACAGAAAAGGAGTGGGCATCTTTCTGAAATTTAGTGTATAGCACTCATTTAGGACAGAATACTCACAAACATCAGGATTCATATGATGGAAATGATGGGGAAATACAGAAGCTAGTGAATGAAAAATGAGAACTCTACAGAGTTTAGCAGAAGGGTAGTTTGTCTCTCTCTAAAAGGGGAATGTTAAATCCATCAAAATTTAAAAGCAGGAAATTTTTAGAGATACTTGTTTCTTTACTCAATAAGAAGATAGGTGCAATTCAGTTTTGTGTTGATAGTAACAATACAAAACATTTTTCATAATGTCTTTAAGGCTACTTATGATCCAAAGACCTTTGGTGTATCTCAACTATTCAGGGCAGATGGAACTTTACCAATTAATAATAAGGACATAAGTCTGAAGAGATGTGCTGAACACTTCCATATTGTTTTCTACAGACTATTATCAACCAATGCTGAAGTCATCAAAAACCTCATATTAAAGTGAATTTATCTAATCATTCTTTTGAGGCTGTACTTCAATTAAAGAAAAGGTATGGAAAAACACCTGGCTATGATTCTATTTCAGTGGAGGTCTACAAGGCAGGGGACCTACTGTTCATTCAAAGGCTGATGGAAATCTTTTGGGTTATATGGCAAGAATAAATTATCCCTCAGGAATATCTATATAAAGAAAACAGAAATAGGTTGTCCTATGACAATCATGAGGGAGACAAGTGTTATGATTGTGCTAGCACCCCAGATACCTCAGAATCAGCCCTAGTCAGGATAAGCAAAAGTCCTTAATCTTTATTCTTGGTCTTAGAGCAGAATTGAACAGGATAGAAGCAGAATCTCTGCAACTGCCTTCTCCCTCATCTACCACCAAAGAGTGACCCTTTCTAGTCTTACTCCACCCCCTAGTCCCTTCTACAATCCTCTGTATACATCAATCATTGACTCAGTACGGATAGTGGAAAGGACCATTTTTCAAGCACATGCCCATAGAGTATTGTCCAATTGGTAGTTAGTCTCAAGTGCTCGGCAGTCCTGACCTCAGTGCATTGACTCAATAAAGAGGGCTTTATATAGCCCTCTACAATAAAAGTATTTCTCTTTTGGTTACTGCTGACAAGACTCTTGCTAGAGACCTCCTTCACCTGGAAGATGGTCATCTACCTGAAAACCAGTGTGACTTTAAAAAGGTCTAAGAAAGTGCAGACTTGATTTTCTAGACCACAATTCCAGCAGAAATGCTATGAGCAGAACAGAGATCTGTACACAGTTTTTTTTCAATCTAAACAAGTTTTCAGTACTGTCTATTATGAAGGTCTATGAGAGGTCATGGTGAAATTTGGTTGCCTGGAAAAGATTATCAGCATGGTATGCTTGCTTGGGTTCTGGATAATGGGCAATGCTCTGATGCTTTTCTGGTTACCAATGAAATGAAGTAATCTGTGGTTCTTGTTCCCATGCTTTTTAGCATAATGTTTTCATTGATGTTTTCAGCTGTTTTCAATGAGAACAAGAATGGCATCAAGGTCAGGTACCCCACTGCTGGCAAATTATTGAATTAAAAAAGATCACAAGTTAAGACTGAAATGGAGAGAGAGTTGGTGTGTGAATTTTTGTTTGCAGATGTGCATTCAATGCAGCCTCTGAGGCTGAGGAGCCAAAAAATGTGACTAATGCCTTGTCACTTGTGCTAATTCTGGCTTCATAATTAACACCAAGAAAACAGGTTCTGCACTAACTGGAGCTGCATCATCCATAAGTTGAACCATTGGTTACAGCAAATGGAGAATTTCTGAATATTGTGAATAAATTCACTTAAACTTGGCAGTATATTTTCCATGGATGTGCACATAGTCAATGAAGTTGCTGAATGCATTATCAGAGGTATTACAGTGCCTGAAAGGATTTGAAGGCAAATGTGGAAGAGAAGACATATTAGATTGCATAACAAACTGAAGGTCTGCAGAGCTATTGGGCTGTCCTCATTGTTGGAAACCTGGGAAGTCTATTAGTGCTATCCTGAAAATCACTTGGCAAGATAAGGTATTAGACAATAAAATTCTTTCTTAGGTAAAACTGCCATGCACTCAAAACTCTACTACAGAGAGTGCAACTCTGAGCTAGTTAAATACACGTTTGTCTAAAAGACTACTTTACAAAGAACTCACACTAGGTAGGCACTTATCTGGTGGTTAGAAGAAGTATGAGGATACTCTTAAGGTCTCTCTGAAGAACTTTAGTATTGATTGTGAAATGTGGGAAATAAGAGAGCGTAGCATAGCATGCCTACATCAATGGACATATATTCTATGAGCAAAGAAGAATTGCAGTAGTTCAAAAGAAATGTGATATGTACAAATTTAGAGACATCTCCATCCAAATGTTCATATGGCCTTTTTTTTTTTTTTTGCTCAACCTGTGGTAGAGGTCTCTGAGATTGTATTGGTATGATCATCCATAGTTGGGTACACTGTATATTACCCTGACATCATGATATCATTTTGGTTCTCTTTAAGCATAAATGATAAATATCAACAACAATAAGAACAAGGTTAACAAAACCTCCCTTCCCACCAAATGCCAGTTTCACAAAAACTAGAAAACATACCAAATACCAAATAACTTATTTATCCAAGCTGATAACAAATGAAATCACTAGTTATACATATCAAAATAGACCCAACAAAAGAAAATAAAAGAGCTCTCTCACTTGGAGTGAGATATTCTATCTAAACAATAAAAGAGTTCTAGATTTCATCCAAGAGGAAAATTTTGAAAATTTTCAGCATAATAATCTAAGGTTAGAGATATAATCAAAGTACTAGCTCCTTTTCATGTTGACTTCTTCCAGAAACTTTCTTTCCCTTCAGGGACCTTTCACCAAAGAAAATATGGAAACATGTATTTTCTCTTAAAATTGAAAGTCAAAAGAACAGGATCACCCCTCTCTTATGCTCTCATCAACTCTACCTTTCTTCATTTCCTATTCAATTTTTCTCCTAAACTTCATGTTCTCTAGAAAATCATCATCTTGCAAAGTAGCATCACCTCTCAAATTCAATGCTTTATAATACTCCCTACTACTGATTGGAGATTATGAAAGCTGAACATAAGGAATCTCATCCAAAATTCTCCATCATTTAAAGGCAGTCATCTAATAATTTCCCACACTAGCTGCAGTACTTCATCATTCCTGTGAATGAGGTACCCTCTTCCCCTTCTTCTTTTCTCCTTCTTTGTATGTATTCTCCTTCTTCTGATGTGAGCTCCTTGTTATTAGGAACTATCTTTTGTCCTTTTTTTTTTTTTTTTGCATATTCAGTGCTGAACAAAGTGCCTGACACATAGTTGAAACTTAATAAATGTTCATTGAGTATTAATTGGATTATGTAAAATTAATAAGGCTTGAACTTTGAGATCTTATTTTAGACTACCCTGGTTTTTATAGATAAAGATGATTCCATTCATCCATTCAATTCGATTCAACAAGTGATTGCAAAATTTTTAGGGTACAGCAAACATTATTTTGTTGGTGTGGACTCCTATAGATTGATAAGGGTTAAGAGAAAAGCATCAATTATATAAAATTCCCATTAAGAAAAACAAAACTAACTGGATCCCACAAACATTTACCTCATGATTTGATCTCTTATTGAACAAATTAGTGGAACTAGAAATTGGAGACTTTGTGGATTGGAAAGTATGGACAAAAAAGGTGAATAAAAATAATAGAACCAAAAATAAAGGCAAAACTTGGTGGAATATTAAATGAGATAATATAGTCAAATCACTTTTTCTGAAATGTCATACATATTTCTCCTATCATCATTAAACTAAAAACTGATTAGGAGAACTGTGAAATAAAAACTGAACCAGAAAAAAGAAGTTTTGGAGAAGTGAAAGTACTTTAAATCTAATAGCTTCTATTAGAAATTATATGGATGACAACTTATAGTCGTGTTGTTTATGTATTGAATATTTATTTACTCTACCTTTTATATTACTATTATATACTATTATACTATACACACACATACACACACACACACACACAGACACACACACTATTATAAAGCATTGGATTTGAGAGGTGATGCTACTCTCCAAGATGATGAATTTCTAGAGATCATGAAGTTCAGGAGAACAATTGAATAGGAAATGAAGAAAGGTAGAGTTGATGATGTTGTTGCTACTATTAGTACATAAGTTCTTTGAGGGCAGAGACTGAACACCCCCTCCCCACTTCTCCCCCCCCCAGTTTTGTCTGACACATGGTACTTAATAAATTCTTGTCCATTGATTGAATGATTGAGTTTCCATGGTGTTAATAATATGGTGCTATAGATAGACTATTAATGAAATCAAAATGGATATTCAGGAGGTGGGAATACAGATTCATGACAGAGCAATGTTGATGTTCTAGAGATTAGAGATTAATTTCACATTTTGTCAAATAATAAAGTGTGAAGTTGAAACAACAGATATATTTTCCTTATGTTGTTTTATCATGTGTTACTATAGCTGTTTTAAGTCCTGCCAAGAAAGGGAGATAATTATGTGAACATCTGTCAATCTGCTAACAAGTACAGGTTGACTTTTAGGATATAAAGCTGAGTATACCAGTAAAGATTGGAGGAGAGTAGCATATCTACATATATTTGAAGGCCAATAAATAGAACACATTTATTCTGGACTTATCTAAAAGCTATCATCTTAAACTGTGTCGTGGTTAATATCATTTAACCAACCTTAGGACTATTTATTATTAGATTGTAAGCTAGAAATGGAGAGAATAAGAATCTTTAAAGAGACAGAGAGAGCAGAGTCACAAAAACCTAGACAGAAGTGAATGTCAAGGGAAAGACGGTGATCAAAAACATCAAAGTCTGAGAGGTCAAGAAGAATAATGATTAAGAAAAGGACTTTGGATTTTATAAAATTATCTTTGGTAATTTGGGAGAGAGTTGCTTGAATTGAATGATGAGTTCAAAAGCCATACAGCAGAAAATTAAGACTGAGGGAAAACAAAGTAGAGGCACCAATGAAGATGGCTTTATCAAGGAGTTTGCCCATGAAAGGAAGGAGATATGTAAGATGATTCTTTAGAGGGAATAACTAAATTAAAAAAATATATATATATATATATATATATACACACACACACACACACACACACACACAGAGAGAGAGAGAGAGAGAGAGAGAGAGAGAGAGAGAGAGAAAGAAAGAGAGAGAGAGAAAGAAAGAGAGAGAGAGAAAGAAAGAAAGAGAGAGAGAGAGAGAGAGAATGAGAATGAATGGCAGGAGACACAGGTATATTTGTAACAGGGGAGCTGTAAGTAGGCAGAAATTAAAGGTTAATCATAAAAAGAGGAGAGATTTGCTATAGAAGATGGGATAAAATGCATTATTTTTCAAGGAGTAGAACCAATCTACCAGTACTTGGCGCTGATTGACAGATGTTCAAAGAAAAATAAATATATTCCTTTCTTGGCAGGACTTAAAGTAGTTGTAGTAACACATAATTCCACAACATAAGAAAAATATATCTGTTGTTTCAACTTCATACTTCATTATTTGACAAAATGTTAAACTACTCACTAATCTCTTAAAATCATCATTTCTCTGTCATGAATCTGCATTCCCATCTCCTTAATATCTATTTTGATTTCATTGATAGTCTTCAGAATATACAGCACCATGTAGAAGATTTTTGAACTGATGTTAAAAAAAGAAGATAGCAGCAAATGGCATTAATCTTTTTCAGTGTAATATGAGACAAGTTTTTCAACTGGAAGGAGAAGAGGTACATAAGGGTTTTAAGGAGGGATGAAAAAAATTTGGAAAAACCACTGTGGCTTGTAGGATAGTGAATTTTAAGATGATTTCAAGAAATTGTCTTACTGCAATGAAGATCCAGAACTTAAATATACCTTTTTAGTTTCTGAACAAGACTCTTTGCTTTACTGTGCCTTGAATGTTTTCCTCTCTTTTTTCTCTGAGTATCAATGAATCAAGTGACACATACCCTCATCCCAAATGAATAACTAATAAGGTGTTCTATTGTATGGCATTATCAGATAAGAATACTGCTATTTGGTCAATCAAAGGCATTAGACTAAAAGTAAACAACCTAGTTTTTTAAAACTGGGAAGAAATAAATAGAATTGAAGTATTTGGATGAAATAATGCCATATAAGAAGTATTCTGAGATTGGTTGAGGAGATATTCTTGGAAGGCCTGGTTAAAAGAGCAATCCAGTCAGAACTCAATATTCTATAACAGGGGAGTTTAAATTCCTGAGAGAGAATTATTTAGGAGGGGGATAAGAAGAGTCTCTTACCTTCAGCTTGCCTCTCCCTAGCATACTTCAACTGTAGAATAATGTGAAATTTGAAAGGTTGGATGATTGGATTCTTCCCATCAGTATTACAGCAATATTCCCAGAATCAGCAGATACTTATTTAAGTGTATAAGACATCTTTGGGACTCTACAAGGAAAATAATCTTTGGAGTCCAGTAGAAGCCTATATTATACCTAAGGAGAATTTTATGAGGATTTCATAAAAGGAAAAAAAAAGACTTCTAGAAATTGTTGTTGAAATCCTTTTCCTACATGTTTTTATTTATTTATTTTTTACCATGAGTCTACTGTTATTTGCTCTCATAGCAGTTACTATTATCAGTCTCTCCTGGTTCCTAGGCCCTCAGAGTACCTCTGGCCACTGACCTTTGCAGTGTCAACTAATTCTACCAACTTGCCTTCAGAAGCCCCTGGCCATGATTTTTTAAATCATAGTTTAATAACCGATAACCCACTCAAGAACAGCCAGCCACATGCAAACTTAAAGCCTTTATTATACCTACTCACATAATGCCCTGACTTGTTAACTCCTTAGTGAACACCTGGTCCGAAGACCCATGTGTTCACTATCAACCTCCTTACCTCTCTTCGTTATCCATCCACTCTTCTCCGCTACCCCAGGATAAAGAGAGTGACTTGCTGCCTGAAGCGCTAATAGAGGGTCTGTGAGGTCACACACACAGCCAATCAGAGAGAGAGCTTTCTCCCGTTAAGAACTATCTCAGTGTGAACAGGATCCCACCCAAGGAGCAGTCCTATACCCACAGAGATTACTTCTGGGCCACTCAAATCTCCTGTTGCACTGTGGCCACCCATTTAAAGGACCCTTACAGTCTACTTTCCCTGAACTCTATTTGTACCATAATACCACCCTAGAAAATTTCTGAAATCTAAATAAATGTAGCTGACTAATTTATGTAAATTAATGATAAATGGGAAAACACAGCAATGAGAGCTCATGAATAATCATAGAGAGGAAGGAGGAGAACCACCAGAGGGTAGTAGAAAATATTGTGTATTAGTGACAGAAATCAAGAAATTAAGAAAAAAAGGATGCTACTCTTGCTATCAATTTGTCTATGAACCAAAGGAGAGAGAGAAAATAAGTTGACAGGGAAGATAAAGTATCCAGGGGAAGTTTTTTTTTATATTTGTTTTGTTTTGGAATGAAAATACTTGAAGATGTCTTTAAGCTAAATATATGGCCTTGTTGGTGAGATTTGAACATTATTGAGTGGGGATAACTGTTAAAAAGTCACTTAAAATTCATTAAAAATATGTATCTTACTGAGCAAGAAGCTAGGGATGACAATTGGTCTATGAACATTTATTAAGTACCAATTTTTTTTTGCCTGACACTATGCTAAATGTTGGGGGACACAAAAAGGGCAAAAGACAATCCCTGGCCTCAAGGAGCTGGAGCAATGGCACAAATATATAAGATATGGTGCTTGCCTTGAAGAAGTCTACCGTACATTAAGGATGAGACATGCACAAAAATATAAAATAATTTAGAACACGAGAGAGTCAAAGTATTCTGAAATTGAGCGAGGAATTGTGCTTTTACCTAAAACAGACATTTTAATTTTTTTTTCTTTTTTTGATATGTCATAGTATATTATAGAGCTGTTTGGCATTGTGAGAAGAACTCAAAATTATGGTTTTAAATGAACAAAATAAAATATATAGAAATTCAAAAGTAATCAATTATATTGAAGCACAATCATAATTTTTAAAGATTAAAAACCCCTGATAAAGAGGCTCAAGCATTTGCCACTTGTGCAACCCAGAGAAGTCATTTAATTGCTTTTTGCCTCAGTTTGCTCTCTTATAAAATGAAGTTATTAATAGTACCTTTTTCTCAGGGTTTTCAAAAGACTCAAATAAGGTAAAAATTTAAAGCACTTATAACAGGGCTTACATAAAGTAGTTGCATTACATATGCTATTTGCTTCTTTCCTTTATAGGAGAAGTTGCATTTGAGCTGAATATTATAGGATGTTAAATTTCTAATTCAATATGGAAAGACATTCCAGGAATAATAAAAGAATGAATAAAGATTTTTTTAAAGTTAAATTCAAATTGTGTTCAGGGGATAGCAATTAGTCTAATCTAGCTCAAGTGATTACTTTGTGAGGGGAGTAATGCACAACAATACAGGAATAATAAGATGATGTCGAGTTGTGGGTCTTGAATTCTTTTAATAAACAGTAAGTGTCTAATATATGCAATACCCATATACCACTACAGAATTATTTCCTGAGGGACATTTCTTTAAAATGTGATTGAAATTTTATTTTGTAACATGAAAATGTAAGAATTCATATTCTCCCTCAAGTCATATCAATACCAGAGATCGAAAGCATAAATTGACAAAATTTATTTTTAGATATTAAAAAGTGTATAAAAGTAGATGTTCTAATTGTTAGGTATTCAGTCACTTGCATTGCAAATCATTTATGTAAAATCTTAGCCTCTTGAAATTTAATTTGGATTATCTCCTAATATTGCAACCTACAAGTCAACCCTCTGCCTTTTAAGATCAAAGTTTATTCAGTTTAGAAATCTTTGAGATGGAGAAAAATTCTACTGGGATTTTTGAAGAACACAAACACTTGTATAGTTATATATGTCTATATATGCAATATTATTTGACAGGTAGAAGATAGTTTTTTAAATACTAAAGATATATATTTATTGAATTTTCTTCCTTGTCAAGCTGTTACTGAATTGGGGGAGATGAGTTGTTGACCTAAACTCTATTTCCAGATTACTCATTTTCTAATGGATAGACTTTATAGCTACATGAATAATGTTACTAGATAAATTTTAGTCTGCTTACTGAGCTTGAAAACAATAGTTTGTGTGCTAGGTCATTTAGACAATATTGAGGCTCTATTATAAAGACATGGCTCTTTGTTTATCCCTAAAGGCAACTACTTAGAAATTCTGAAGAAAACATCATTATGTATCAGTGAGCGTGATAAAATTTTATTAGCAGGGTGCTAAGAATTAGGCAGTATGACCCAAAATGTAGCATATTGGAAATTCTATTTTTGGCTCTCCTTCTGAGTCATTGGTGACTTTGGGGGAAAGTCACCAACATAATTCTGTTTATGCCTCAATGTTTCAAGCTGTGAAGTAGGGAATAAAATAGTAAATCAACCCCCTTCCCCTGACAAAAATAAAAATAAAACTTTCTTTACCTCTTTCTAAGTTTTTTTTTTTTGTTAAAATTAAATAGAATGGTTTCCTAATGTGCATTTTGTGTTTACAAAAATCATGACAGATGAAATGACACTGAGACCTCACTTCTCATTCTCTAGATTTTAGCTCAATTATGCCAACTTATACTCACTCTGGCAGAACTTCATAGTTTTTCAGGAGTGGAAATAGAGAGGGAAGAGTCTCAGGATAGTCATAATACTAAAACCTAGGAGTTACTCTAATTTGGAGGAAATATACATCTATGCTCATGATAGAAATTTATCAGCATCCACCAGTATGTTTCCCATTTCCACTTACAGTGACACCAGTAATCCTTTAACATGGCAAATTTATTGAGAAGCAAAAGCAAAAATAAAAAAAAATTATTTACTCAAAGTTAAAATCAGGAGTAATATAAATACTATAATCTAAAAATAAAAATAATAAATATTCTCACATCAATGCATGAATTTAGAGAAACATAGCAGTAAGACACATAAGTAGGGAAATTCATCTATCCAGGGCAACCAATAATTGACCAGCAGGCACATATATTAGTGGTATTTTTTAGGGAAGAATATAGACTGTGGGATCATTTGTTCTTCTGAGACTCTATTACTTTATTGCTGAACGAAACCTTTTACCTATTATACTTGGGTCTCTGAATCAAAGTTAAAGTCTTTTACTTAATAGTACTTAATAGCAGTTTAAGCAATATTCTTGCATAATATACAAATTTATATCATTTGATATGATTGCATTGTCTCCACTCTATCTTCTCAATTTATTGAAGGCCTATTCTCTGAGTCCTATCTTGTATTTGGCTTCTGTTAAGAAAGCTTTTCTAATCATCCTTGCTATGCAATGACTTTTTCCACTCTTGGATTCATGTGGAATTTATTGTTTATATCTTTTTGGAGACACTTAAATAATGAAGTAAACAAAGATGATCTCTTCATATATAGGTAAATAGATGATTCAGGAAATAGGGGGCTGGCCCTGGAGTGAGGAAAACCTGAATTCAGATTTGACATCATGCATTTACTAATTGTGTAACTCTGGCCAAGTTGTTTAACCTCTGTCGGCCTCAGTTTCATCACTTGTATAATGAGGATAACAAGAATAATTACTTGAATCTTAATGGCTTAAAAGAGAGAGGTAATTTTATGCTTATGTATATAAATGTTACACACACACACACACACACACACACACACACACACACATATATATATATATATACATAAATTCACATAAACATATATACATACACATATGCACATATACTCTAATTTATTTCTCCTATTGGTAGAACTTGCTTAAATGTAAGAAAATGGTAGATAATAGTCTTCTCCAAAGCATCAACTTTAGTATTTTATTTTCATCAAATAGGGAAGCATCAAATGGCTTCATTTTCTATTAGTCTTATCTAACTGTCTTAAGTGATATAAATAATTTGAGCAGAAAGAAATTAAAATAAACATGTAACTAAACAATCATGGCATCATGTTTATTGATCCTATGAATTCCAAGTCTTTTTTTGCCTGGACACTAGATCATCTAATCAAATATAGAAGGATTAATTAGCAATTATTTTTAATAAATTAGTTTCAAAGTAGATGAAGCATGGTTTAATGTAGAGTCTTGGGGCCTAGAATGAAGAAAATCTGGTTTCAAATTTTGCCTAAGATATTTACTAACTTTGTAACCCTAGGTAACTTTGAAGTGTTTTGATCATCTTTTTGGGGATATATCTGCCAAGTTATAAAGGGGTGGTCTTTATCAATGGGGAATCCTACTCAGAGATGTCCCAACTGATGAAATGACATATTAATTTGAGCATAATCTAAAGAGATAAGACAATGATTCTTTTGAAAATAAATAATCTTGTGGAATTGTGAACGAATCCAGCCATTCTGGAGAGCAGTTTGGAACTATGCTCAAAAAGTTATCAAACTATGCATATCCTTTGTTCCAGCAGTGTTACTACTGGGCTTATTTCCCAAAGAGAGATTAAAGAAGGGAAAGGGACCCACATGTGCAAAAATGTTGGTGACAGCCCTCTTTTTAGTGGCTATTAGAAATTGAATGGATGCCCACCAATTGGAGAATGGCTGAATAAGTTGTGGTATATAAATATTATCAAATGTTATTGTTCTGGAAGAAATGACCAGCAGGATGATTTCAGAAAGGCTTAGAGAGACTTACATGAACTGATGCTGAGTGAAATGAGCAGGACTAGGAGGTCATTATATACTTCAACAACAATACTATATGATGATCAATTCTGATGGACATGGCTCACTTCAATAATGAGATGAACCAAATCAGTTCTATTTGTTCAATAATGAAGAGAACTAGCTACACCCAGCAAAAGAACTCTGGGAAATGAATGTGAATCACAACATAGCATTTCTACTCCTTCTGTTTCTGTCTGCTTGCATTTTTGATTTCCTTCTCAGGTTATTTTTACCTTATGTTTAAGTCCAATTTTTTTTTGTGCTGCAAAATAACTATATGGATATGTAAATATATATTGTATTTAACATATACTTTAACATATTAACATGTATGGGTCCACTTGCCATTTAGGGGAGAGGATGGGAGGAAGAAGGGAAAAAGTTGCAATAGAAGGTTTTGTAAGAGTCAATGCTGAAAAATTACCCATGCTTATATAAAAAGCTATAATAAAAAATAAAAACAAGAAAATAAATAATCTTACTTGAGATAGAGCTAAATGCTCTAAAAAAGCAGTTCTCACTGGAAGATGCGCTATAGAAGCAATTTCTCAAAGGATTGAGATAAGCTTTGAAAAACTCTTTTGAATAAGATGCCTATGAGTTTGTATATCCAAGTAATTGATGAAGATAGAGCTCCTAAAAGGGTGTTGGGAGGCCCAAAGACTAAGAACCTCAAGAAAGATTTTTTTAATTGAAATTCCTCTTAGATGAATTTTGTCCAGATGATGAACTGCCTATTTTTGAAGGAACTCTGCTGTTGAGTTCTTAGTCGGAAATACATGGGGAGGTCATAAACTAAAATATGTTAGGTATAGTAAAAATAAAGAAAATTGTAAAGTATTTCTTTCTTTCCACATTGTACTTTTTTCTTATATATTATAATAGAGCTGGGAAAAGAATAAAGCTTTAGCTTTCTTTTGGCTAAGAACATTACTGTCCATTTTTCATTAATGAGAATACCAGAAGGAAAAAGGCTTTGGATATTCATAAATTTTTTCTCCATTGGAGCTACCCTGTCTTGGCATACTTAAATATCTTGGTACTTGGAGGACATGTATTTTATGATTTTTTTAAAAAAATGACTCAATAATTTATATTTTTAAAAGCAAATGAAAAAAGGGAAAATAATTCTCTTTGAATTGACAAAATTATTCAAGAATTTGTTATCTTAAAAGCATGCCTAAGAAGTGATTTAATATAATCAATTGTAATTCTATATAAATGTTATTCTACATTGTGAACAGTTTATTTTACTGTATTTTTAAAGTTTTTCTTCTTTTTCTTCTTTTTTTTTTGTGCTGAGGCAACTGGGATTAAGTTACTTGCCCAGGGTCACACACCTAGGAAGTGTTAAGTGTCTGAGGTCAGATTTGAACTCAGGCCCTCCTGACTTGAGGGTTGGTGCTCTATCCACTATGCCACCTAGCTGCCCCTAAACTTTTTATTTTTCAAACATATGCATATATAATTTTCAATATTCAATTTGTGTTCCAAATGTTTTTCCTTCTTCATTTCCTCCTACTTCCTCACCTAGATGGCAAGTAATCTAATATATATTAGAAGATGTACAATTCTTCTATAAATTTTCCATTATTACCATGCTGCACAAGAAAATTCATGTGCAATCAACAACAAAAAGTAAAAATACTATGTTGTGACTCACTTCCAGTCCCCACACTTCTCTCTTTTGGTACATATGGCTCTTTCCATCAGAAGACCATTGGAACTGGCCTGAATCACCTCAATGTTGAAAAGAACCACATCCATTAGAATTGATCATCATATAATCAGACAGTTTTTAAACATCTATAACACAATCTTATTGATTGACTTGTCTTAAGTAACACTTGTGAATGTTTTTCTACTTGATTGGGGAGTATGGCATTAATAATTTCAGTTCAAAATAAAATTGTTTACTTATTGTAGGTTCCTGACATGTTGCAGTGATAATTAGGGCTGTGAGTTTTCTTTAAATAAAAGACATTAACATTTAATCCTAAGAGAAGAGTGAGTAATAAGTGGATAACTGTTGGAATCTTTATAAACTGCTAACTCATTAGAGTTGATCTAATCTTACAAGAAGATGTTTTGGGCAGAACCTGAAACAAGATACTAAGTAGAACTAATTAGTACAATGCTTATGTTTGCACCTTTACTCATTGGAGTTCACAAGTATGCCAGCTTCACAAAGTAAACTTTGTAACTTAGTGAGTTCACACCTCCCTTGAAGCTCTTTGGGCCAGAGAGCACTATGGGAGAAAACCCATAATCCCTCTCTCTCGTATCCCACAATTCCTCCCTCTTGTATAAAAGAAACAGACAGAGGCTCTCGGTCAGATTTCAGCGGAACTACGCCAGAAGCCCTCTCTCTGAGGCAAGGCAAGACAGAATATATTCCACTTGGCTGGCTGGGGGCAGAAGAGAGTTCTGCTGGTTGGAGAGGAACACTCTGGTGGAGACACAGAGCACTTTGAGAGATTTCACCGGAATGACATGAAGAGTGGAGCTGGCTGGAGGCTGAAGAAAGCAGAGGCAGAGGCTGAAGGACAGAATCCTTGGATTTGGCAACATTTGGAGGGAGCTCTTGGAACCAAGCAGAGAGATAGGCCTCTAAGCTAACCAGGCTATATTGGAGATAATAAAAGATCTGAACTTTTATCACCTGGTTGTGTTTTGAGAAGAAAAAGCTCACCACATTTTGGCGCCCGAACAGGGACCGACAAAATCCTGATTCCAGGGAAGGCACCCAGAGAGAACTTTTATAATATTTTGAGAAGAACAAGAACCCAACATTTGAACTCACAACAGATAACATACAATAAGAATGATTTCACCCCTGACATTTATATCTGTGGAGCCAAAAATTTGCAAAACTGAGTAATGGGAAAACAATGATTAAAATTAACTTGAGTTAAACAAAATACTAGGTGAATAATATATGGATCATTGTATCTATTACTTATATTCATTCATTCAATAAATATTTATTGAACACATATAGGATACTGTGTTTTGGTGCTATTGAGTTTATAGATATTAATCAGTTAGTGAACATGGAAATGAATCCA
Source organism: Antechinus flavipes (assembly GCF_016432865.1). Lineage (NCBI taxonomy): Eukaryota > Metazoa > Chordata > Mammalia > Dasyuromorphia > Dasyuridae > Antechinus > Antechinus flavipes. Next base: position 222,129,445 of record NC_067398.1, on the reverse strand, counting down.
GTGTCTCATTCTACATGAATGTCCAACTTGTAAAAATAACGTGCAAAATATAGGCTATACATTGAGCAACTGGTATATCTAATGCAATGTTATATTTTCTGAAAATAAAAGGAGTCAAGAGACAAAGTACCTGTCTTTGATAGCCTTCGTATAGTAATAGAAAAAAGAAAGGAAAAAAGAATTTCTTAAGTTCCTTCTATGTGCTAGACACTATGCTAAATGCTTTACAAATATTACTTCATTTGATCCTTAGAGGGAGGAGCTATTATTAACTCCATAATACAAGAATGAAACTGAGGCAGAGAAAGCTTAAGTAGCTTGTCCAAGGTTACAAAGTTAGTAAGTGTAGGAAGTCAAATTTAAACTCAGGATTTCTTGACTCCATGACCAGAACCCTGCCTACTGCATCATCTATTTTTTTATTCACAGAAAGATAGCATTTACTTATTTGATCATTGAATTGTCTCCAGAAAGATACAAACAATAAATAACACAAGACTCCAACAGTGGAAAAAGTCATTGCATGGCAAGGATGATTAGAAAATCCTCCTTGTGTAGAAGTGAAACACAAGATAGGACTTAGAAAGTAAGCCTTCACTAAATTGAGAAGACAGAATATGGGCACTTTAGCCATATGTAGTGGTTTGAAAATTTTGAGGTAAGAACATTAATAGGCAATAAATGAATGAATTTTGCTGTAGATGAGTGCTGTAAATAAACAATGGCAGGGTAGAACACAATTTTAGAAGGTCTTGAATACCAGTCTAACAAATTTGGATTTTGTTCTGTAGGCAATAAAGAATCATTAGAATTTAAGTAAAATGTTTATTTAGTTTTTTTTTTAATTAGATGCTCCATCATAAATGAATGACCAGAAGGCTTCTTCTTGAAAAAAAAATGGAAATAAATTAAATACTGTAATTGCTAAATAAAATTCACAATTTTTCTAAAACTTGTTTTTATACCAGCTGTTTTTATGACTGTCACATTAACTTCACCTAATTTAGATGTCAGTAAAGAAAACTCGAAATTCTTTACTTATATATTTAGTCATCTAGCTAGCTTTTCAATCATTCTTTTAAATTATAACTAACTACAGAAAAAATTTGATAAGTTGTACATTACATAATATCTAGTTACTGAAATTGTAAAAAAAAAATAGAGGGAAAGGATGTTAGTGCTTATCTAAATATTTAAATATCTAGCCCAATCTATATATATGAATATTGAATTTGTTCTTATTAGTAAAGAAATTAACTGATACTTCAGGAGAGCAAATGGTTAAAGTTATTAGATAGTAGACTGTAGGTACAGAATGAAGTATCCATTTCCTTTCTTTTTTTTTTTTTTTTTTTTTGAAGGAACTGCTTTCAAACATAGAAATGTTGGCATGATGTTGGCAAAATGTTGATGGAGATAGAGCACTTGAGTCTTCCTAATTTTCCTCTCTAAATAACTTTAAATAATATCTCAAAACAAATTCTGTAGTGGTAGAACAAACAAAATGTTGTGGTGAAATAATTTCTAGTCCAAGACAATTTAAAATGTCAGCAGGAAAAGTCTATGCCCCGAGGTGAGAGTAAAATGCAATCCAGCACAGACTATACCAGCATAAACCTGTGCCCCAGCAAACTAGCAGAAGTCATTGGGAATGTGGTAGAAGTCACATTGTCCAGACCTCAGTGCACAGAGAGTAAAGGGGTCAGAAAACTGATAAGAAAGAAATTATAAGTCCCTTTGCTGGCATTGGGGGAAGGACTTTGTTGCATTGTCCACATATATATGTAAGTAACAGTTCTACTTTTGAGTCCCAGAGTGAGATGAAGCACTACTATCCCAAAGCTTGTAGCCACAGGGGAGCAAGGACCCTGTTCCTAGTTGCAGGGCAGAAAAAAAGTGCTTGTTGTCACCCACTAGAGCAGAAGCCAGGAGAGTAATAAATATGCCTTTCTCTAGACCATACTAACTTTAAGAACTGAAAACTTATAGGTCCCCAAAATTATCTCTGAAAACAGATGTATAAAAAAAAAAAACTAAAGTTTGGAACGGTGCCTTTCCACCCTGGAAGTAGAGCTTCACTTTGGCATAGAGTTAAATGTCAGTAAAAGGCTATAAAAATGAACAAATAAAAAGTTCCCAACTATAGAAAGTCAGTATGGTGACACAAAAAAATCAAAGTACAGAGTCAGAAGACAATGAAGTCAAAACTGCTGAATCTAAAACCTCAAAGAAAAATATGAATTGGTCTTAAATCAAGAAAGAGGTAAAAATGGGTTAGAAAATTAAGTAAGAGAAGTAGAGAAAAAATGGGAAAGGAATGAGAGCAATATGAGAAAATCATGAACTATAAAGAAGGCACAAACAATACTAAAGAAAATAACACCTAAAACAGAATAGATCACAATTACCTTCTAAAAGAGATTTCAAAATGAAAAGTTTCAAGAATATTATAGCCAAATTCAAGAACTCTCAAATCAAGAGAAAATATTGCAAGAAGCCAGATATTGCTAAGACTATTTTGGTGTGTTTTATTTTGGGATTTTCTTCCTCTCTCTAGCTTCCTTGGGGCATAAGTCCATTGATTGAATCTCTGGTTCAAAGAGTATTATAGTCATTTTACTTGCATAATTCCAATTTTCCCAAAAATGTTTATAACATTTCATAGTTTCATCAATAGTATATTAGTGGGCCCATCATCACATAACCCTTCATATTTCTCTGATAAAAATTTTGTATGCAATATATATAAACAACCAGTGAATTGTTATTATTCTGATGTTTATTTATTATTTATATATATTAGATTAAACTATTAAGAGAAAAATACAAAACAATGTTTTTTCTCTTTTGACCATTTCTTTTCTTATTCTAGATGCAGTAGAAATTTTATAGTTTCATGTGATAGAATTTTCCTATTTTATCTTTTATAGTTGGCTCTGTTTCTTATTGGTTAAGAATACTTCTACCCATGGTAAGAGATGTATATGATCTGCTCCTTTTCTATTATATTTTTGCTGTGATTTTAATATGAAAATTACAAATTCATTTATGATGTATTTTGGAATATGGTGTTGTGTTGATTTGAACAATTTGTTCCGGATTGTTTTTTAGTTTTTCTAGAAGTTTTTTTTTTTTTTTTTAATAAAGGAGGCTTGTCCCTCTAGATAATTTGTTTTTCAATTTATCAAATAATTGGGTTATTGAGTTACATATTCTGATTCCATTTTGTCTATTTTATTCTATTATTTTTTTCTATTTTAAAAATCAGTATCAGATGGTTTTGTTGGCTTCTGTTTTTGTCTATTTGCTATAGTTCCTTTAAACATAATAAAGTTTCCTTAATTTTTTTAAAACTTTTTTTTGCTTTATCAGAAATCATGATTGCAAATTTGATTTTTTGTATCATCTTGATGCATTTATCTCCTCAGTTTCATTTTGTAAATGCCTTTGTGTTTTCAAATGTGTTCTTTTAAGCAATGGATTGTAGTTTTGTTTTTATAAACCATTTATATTTAGCTATGATTTTTCCTTCTGCTGCTCTAAACATAGTACTATGTTTCTTCAGTTTATTTAGCTTGAGTTCTTTTTTTTCCCCTCCTACTTCATTAGTCCTTATTCATCAGTTTTTTTTTTATTTCAATTTTGCAGCTCTTTCCAGAGAAGGTTTCTTTTACTTTCCTTATTATCCATGCTTTTTTCTGTTTACTCCAAACTCTCATTCTCTGTTTCATGGCCTTAACAATTATCTAGTTTCTTTCTATTCTTAATGTACACTGATAAATTTATTATTTTATCACTTATTCCTTGATAAAAAAGCTTCCCATCACTGAAAATAAATACCCCCTTCAAATATTTTGAATGGATTTAGAGTCTGATGAAATGTCCAAACTATAGAGATTCGCCTGGATTTCTGGGCATAATTTCACTACAAAAGTGAGTTTCATCAATAAAGATTATGTTTTCTAATACTTATTACTTCATTTTTTGTATTGCCATAATGTAACAAGTTTTTTTTTCTCCTCATAACGACCATTATCAAGTTTTTTTCTACATTCTTTTTATTGTTCTTCCAACTTTACAACTCTTAAGCCATAGACTATAGGCTCTACAATGTAGAGGAATCAATAACAATCACTTCAACCACCAAATCCCTCTGGAAATCTTTGCTCATTTTTTGAGTATTATGGGATTATGGGTCTAGAGCTAGAAGTGATCTCAGAAAGCATCTTCTTAATTTTACAGATGAAGAACCTGAAGTAAAGGGAGATTATGTGACTTCCCCAAAGTCACATAAGTAATAAGTATCACATGTGATATTTGAACTCTTATCCCAAAATCAATGAAAACTTTTCCTATTATACCACAACTTTGTTAGTTCTTGTCACTTTTTCATGTAAAACTACTTTTTTTTTTTTTTTGCTTTTCAATGAGACTGATTTTATTTCAATGTCTGCTTCACTGATTATTCAAAGGCTTGACTTCCCCACACCAACAGCCATTGTAATTTCATCAGTCACTGAAGTATACTCTTTTAAAGCTACAATATTTGCATGTTTTTTTGAGTCATATCCTTTCTTAAACACCATAAAATTAAAACACATACACACACACACACACAGCTGTACACTTGAGTATAGCATGCAAACAATTGACTAAACCTAAAGAATCCAACTGAATCTGGTTGTATTTGGTCAAAGTTAGATATTCTGCATTCTGAGTCAATCCAGTAAAAGTGGCATGAGCAATTGATGTCCCAAAATGAAGTTATCTCCAAATTATTGTTCCTTGTCCCATAATCGCTACTTACCATTACACTTAAAAAGTTCACAACTTAATAAGCATCAGAAAATATTGTAAAACAATTAAACGAGATCTCATTCCACCCCCATACAGATATAGGCATTTCTTCTTAATATTATAAACTGCAGATTTTGTTTATTGAATTAAAATTTTTTTTTTCACTTTATTGAACTCTGAGAAACAAAATCTACAAACCACAAATTAATATTGAAAACATATTACAATATTAAACTTGTCATTTGTATTCAATGGTTATTTGTATTTTATGATCCCTGGATGTGGAGTCAGATTAGTTGATTTTGAACGGAGTTCTGCTAACATGGTGAAGTCACTAAGCCTCAATATCCTTATCTGTAAAATGAAGCAGTTTGACTAGATAATCCCTTGGGTGATTTCTATCTGGAAAAACCTATGATCTTATATATTTTGCCTTTTAAAAAGTATGTTATTTAACTTTTGTATCATTTGTTTGAGAGTTCCACTACTTGCACTTGTCATTGAAGAAGAATTTATCATGACTGCCTTAACATCTCTTAAAAATTATTCCTGGTGTCCTTTCTGATCTTATTTGAAGGTCATAGCTTAAAATGCTTGTCAAGCATCTATAACCAAACAATCATTTTCTGCCCCAAGCTTCTTCCTTGTGCAATCAATCCAACCAAATGTACTATTTTAGTTATCTGAATTTATTTTTGTTTGTCCTTTAGATGACCCAAGAATATTGGCTGCATCTAGTTGTTGCTTTTAATTCACAAGTGGATAGAGTTAAGGTATATGAAAAATGGAAAGTACATTTGGAAAAATGCTGTTCTTTCAGTTTTGTGGATGCTTCAAACTAATTAAAATGTGTCTGAATCTATTTTTAGATTCTTTGACAAGGGAAAATGATGTAGCTAGCATCTAGGTTGGTGTGTCTTCTCTTAGTTTGTGTGAAAAATAGCATATTGAAAGAGACACTGGTTCTTATCCAGAGGAATGTAAAGAAGATGGTCATGGGGAATTTGCCATATGAGGTTTTAAAAAGACAGAAACTGAATTCAACCTTGGAAAAACTACTTGGGAACGAGAGGGGAGCTGAGCTTTGCCTAAGAGTATCCATAAATGCAAATACCTCCCTTTGCCTCTAACCTAGTTTTGGAAGTAATAACATCAAAAAAACAGACATTCCTATTATTAATTTTCCCCACTTTGCCAATATGTTGAGTTCTCAGTTTCTTTTTATTTAAAAAAGAGAGGTTATAACAAATGATTATGTATTTCAGAAGTTCTTAACTGATTAACACACACATCTATCTATCTATCTAAGTATAGAGAGAAGATAGAAAGAGACAAAGAGACAGAGACCAAAATCTATATCTCTCTTTTTATATCTATTTTATTATAATCCATTTACTTTATAAGCTTGTGCATTTTATTTCCTAAATTTTAAAAACAACAACAACACATTATTCTGAGGAAGGTTCTACAGACTTTAACAGAGACCTATGAAATAAACATATAAGCAAAAAGTTAAAATGCTCTGGTCAAGATCTTTCCTTAATAAACATCTTTAGAGTAGAAACTGAAAGAATAAAGTAAAAGAAGAAAAGTTTTCTTTTTCTTTCATTTCATAACAGATTTAATAAAAAATTCACCATAAAGGATTTGAAGTTAAATATTTAGTATACTAAAGATTTTGAATTTTACTTGACCATATCCTCTTTTGCCATGGATAACTGAGTGCTGAATTTAGACATAAAAAGTAAAAAAAAAATGATGAGAATATTTCCTTGGATAATGCATACCAATTAATAAAGAGAAAAAAAAAGCAACGGGTAACAGATTTGGAAAGAAGATCAAAATTTTGCTTTTTATCTTTCTTAGGGAAAAATGTTTTTTTTTTTTTTTTTTTTTTTTTTTTTTTTTTTGGTTTGAGTTTTCATTTGTCTTTTGTGAGTTAAGTAGGACAGGAGAGGGAGAAAATATGATGTCATGTAGAGGTATATTAATCCACTATATTGCTTGACCTATATGATTATATAATACAGAGTTAATTGATGTGTTAATTGATTAGTTGGTTTTGCTGTATTTCTTTTTTTTTTTCCTTTTTCTTTTCATTTATTCTTACAAGAACTAGCTTTTTGGTTAGGGAAAGGGCATGATGTATATTAAGAAATTAAGACTATATAAAAACAGAAGACAAAGAAAGTGAATGCTCATCAAAAAAAAACTGAAGATATATTGAAAAATTAAATTTCCCTTTCTACATTTCAGAGGTTAGAGATTATTAATGCAGTATATTTTATAAATTATCACAACTGATCTTTATGTAGGTTGGTTCTATTGAATGCTTTTTTCTTTTTTAAAAAAAAATCTTTGATACAAGTTATTGAATAACTAGTCATTAAAAGTACGAATGATATGTTTAGAAATGCATGTTATGTGTAACTAGGGTGGTATATATATGCAACTCTAGCTATCAGGGAGACTGAAGCTGGTGGACTGCTTGAGTTTGGGATTTCTGAACTGCAGTGGTTAAGCCAATAGCATGTAAGTCCAGCACTAGTATGGTTAGCCCCTTTGCAAGAGTACTGTAGGCCATTTAAGAAAGGGTCAACTGGTCAAAGTTGGAAATGAAACTCAAAGGGAAGTTGAAGCTTCTAGGTCAATCTGCATTACAGTCAGACTCATCAATGTTATTGAAATATGAGCGATAAGAAAACTATAGGAAGGGGGAAGAATTTTATATGAAGAAAAAGCATCAATAAATATATATAAATTTTAGTGATAAGTTTTGTCTTTTTGTCAGTTGTTTCCCCCATCCAGATTGAATTTTCCACTGGGACAAAAAAATTAAGAGGAAACATCCAATACAATGATTATATTTGACAGTATGATAATATTCTGTACAAAGAGCACTTCTTTATCTTTCTTCTGTAAAGAAGATAGGTTTTATTATTTATTCTTGGGGAACTTGATTTTTTTTCTAATTAATGCAGTTCTATTTGTTAGTTATTTTTGAATATACAGTATTATAGTCATTATTAATATCATATTTTAGTTATTTTTAGCTTTGCATTTATACAAATTTTCCTATTGTTTTCTGATTTCTTTATATTCAACTTTTTTTTTACTATAAAATTAAATTACATTGATACATTGATTAAAACACATTGATATTACTTTTTTGAGTAACATCTTAAGGGAGCCCCTCTTGTTTACAGTTCTTTGCAACCTCAAATTCTTGCTATTCAGTTATATATGTATGTGTGTATACATATACATAGACAAACATCATAAACACATATATTCACTTGTGTACACACACACACACACACACACACACACACACACAAATAAACAAATACAAACATACCCATGTAAAAGCCTTTGTTTTTCTTTTTGAATTCCATAAGGGTATATGTCTAAGAATAGGGTTGATGGGTCAAGTGGTATGGAACATTTATTCACTTGTTTTATAATTCAAAAATTGATGTTTGGTATTTATATGACTTCACAATTCCACCAATAGCTTTCTACTTGGTCTCCTTGACCTACTTCTCTTCTCAGTCCAATCCAAATTACACATCTACTGAAATAATTTCCTTACAAAGTAGTTCCTTGAAGGTGAGAGTGCTTTTTTGTATTTTTGCTTTTCTTTGGTTCCCTGGTTACAATATCTGGTAAATATTGTTCCACCACTTACTAGATACTTATTGATTGATTTGTGTTTTGAGTAGCTATGAGTCTTTAACTTATCTTTGATGAGAAAATTATCATATCTTTTACTTTTCAACTAAATATTCAATTTTTTTCTTCAATGTTTAGACTCAGCCTTCATGCATTATTTTGAAGTGATATCAATCTTCTTTGCTCTTTAGAATTTAACATTCCTTTTTTTTCTTTGATTTCTTATAAGCATGGAGTAGGTACTCCTCTTGCCTTAAGAGATGGAGTATTTCTCCTACCAATAACTAGGATTCCAATGACTTATCTCCAAAAGACCTTATCTAAAATTGCCACAGCAATGGAGGTTTCAGGTTTCTTCTGTCTCTGCATGTAGGCATGGAAATATTAGGGACAAAAGTGGTAAGAATATCAAGAAGGAAGAATAAGCTGGTGAATTAATCTTCAGTTTTTTTTTTAATATTAATTTTCTTGCATTGGATTTTTCACTTCATTTCTTCTTGTAAATACTGAATTTTCTACATCTGGGAGCTATTATTTGCAATATTTCTTATGGTTAAGTGTTAACTATCTTAGGATATGTCTTACTTTGCAATCTTCTCAAGATTCAAGCCTATATTAAAATTTTAATACCTCCTACACTGGACATAGACAGCAAAGAGAACAAGAAATGATACTTGATTCATCTATTATCCAGGAGCAGGTTGTTAAAAAATGGGGGAAAATAGTACAAACTCAGACCTTTCCTGTTGAAGTTCAAGATGGTAATCTCTAGATCCTATTTGCTTGTCATGTCTAATTTACTCTGTATAATGGTTGACATAAGGAACTCTGTTCAGTGGGATTGAACAGGATTGTATCTAAGTTGCTTTGCCAATGTGACATTTACTCCAGATATGCTTGTCTTTTACTGACTGCTAAGATCTAGGGACTTAGTAAAAACATTGATAAAATCATCATTATATCTTATTTTACCTTATCTCATAAAGCTTACTTATAGAATCACATGGTTAGGGAAGATACTAATGTCAGGAATAAAGAAAAGTCAAAGGTACTCAATGCACATTTAAGAAACCTAGTAAAAGTAAAATTTCCTATAGTTATATAAAAGGTCTAACACAGCAGCTAACTAGATTGTCGGTTATTGTTCAGTCATTTTCAGTCATGTCTGACTCTCTGTGACCCTATTTGGGTTTTCTTGGCAGAAATACTGGAGTGGTTTGTCATTTCATTCTCCATCTCTTCTTATAGATGAGGAACTTAAGCAAACAGATTTAAATGATCTGCCCAGAGTCACACCTATCAGAACCTGGATTTAAATAAAGGAAAATGAATCTTCCTTATTCCCCATTAAATGCTTTATCCATTGCATCCCCTACCTGCCCCATATTGTGAGTTATTAATGAAAAATACAAATTGAACATGGGGTAAGGGGAAGGAGGGCAAGGATCTCTCCTTCAAATCATTTATTGCAATTTTTAAATACCATTCACAATCCATATAGTATTACAAAGTGTAGTCAATAGAGCAAATCTGCAAAGTCTAGGTTCAAATTTTAGTTTTAACTATTATGTGAATTTACACAAGTTACAAAGCTACTTTCTTGCTCAATTTCCTGTCTCAGTAAAATGAGAATAATAAATAAATTTAAGTTTACCTTCCAAGGCTTGTTGTGAGCATCAAATGAGATAATGTTTATAAAGTACTTTGTAAAATTTAAAATGTTCTATGAAGGTCAATTACTATTACAAATATAAAGAGAGTCTTCCCACTTGATTCTTCATTAATACATAATTCTCTAAGTTCTCTCTTCAAAGGAAAACCTAAATAAGGTCTAAGAATAAAGGAATTGCTCTTTGGATCTAGCTATATAGTTTTTAAAATATGATAGTAGAAATACTATGGAGAACAGCTTAAATTAAAATTAAAAATTCAATTGATTTGGATTTTGATTGGTGCTCATTGAATATCACATCTGAAACTTTCAAAGCTAGAATTTAAAAAATAATAATAATTCACAAATCTCCGAAATCTTTAACATCCTCAATTCTGATTAGAAAAGTTAAGTAGCCATGAAAATAAAGGAATATATTTATAAATTCATATACATTTGTAAGTGAATTATATTTGTGCAATAGAAAATGTACATATGTATAAATATATTTCCTTGCATATATATTATGTGTTTTCTTCACCATTGTCTATCTCTATAAAGATAAAGGGAAAAAAATAGTGCTGTGACAATCACAAGAAGCTATCTATCTCAGTTAATGCTGGCAAGAGGTTTGCCAGAATCATCTTTAAGAGGTTAATTATTCACCTGAAAGATGGTATTATACATGAAAACCAGTGTGGCTTCATAAAGGTTTGAGAAAGTTTATTATATAAATATATACACATACATAAATTTCATATATATGTATATAAATTATATACACATACATATACATACATATTATATTCTCACAAAAACATAAAATTTACCTGCTGTAATGAGACTAAGCAATTTACTTCCTCTCTCCATTACCAATGTGCTTTGACAAAAGGATAACCACTGCATCAAACCTGGTACTGAGCTAAGCTTCCAGATACTTCTGGGTACACAAATGTAAGAATTTGGTGCTATTGGATACTGCAACGATCCTTTGGTTCCTGTGATGGCAGCAGGAGCGTTGGCTGTTTGGTGGTTGTCCTTCATGTTTGAAGAGGACCAAAATGACATTACTATTTCGAAGTCAAATTATAGTATGTCTATTAAGGACTGAGGCTGATCAGACCAATATAAGCTTGGAATGCTCTACCACAAGTCAGGCACAAATTATCCACACAGACACGAACCTGATTCCCTAAACTTGTCATTTTGTGTTTCTCTTGAGTTACTTCAATTCTGCTTTGCTCATAAGAGTACAGCACATTTTCTAATGAGGGCATGTCACATCTCCATATTATACATTCAATTCCAAAGTTCTTGAGAATGTCTTTGTATTGCTTTTTCTGACCACTATGTGAGCACTTGCCCTGTGTAAATTCTCCATAATATAGTCTTTTTTGGCAAATTTACTTTTGCCATTAGAACCATGTGATCAGTTCATGAGAGTTTCATTCTCTGCAATAGAATTTGAATGTTTGGCTGTATAGTTTGAAAAAGAACCTCAGTATCTGCTATCTTATTCTGCCACATGATCTTCAAACTCTATTCAAATGGAAGCAATTCATTTTCCTATCCCAGCTCCAGTATACTTTTCAGGTTTTACAGACTTAAAGCAATGAGATTAGCACAATGACTCTGTAGAACTTCAGTCTGGTAGTCAGTCTAATGCTTTTTCTGTCCCATGATTTCCTTTGGAACCTTTCACACAGTGAGCTACCTCTGGCAAAGCATATGTCAACTTCACTATCAATTTGTATACCTCTGAAAAATATACTGCCAAAATAAGTAAACCTCCATAAAATTAAACACTTCTCCATTTGTTATAACAAGTGGTTTCATGTATGGATGGTATGGTACTGGCTGATGGAAAATCTATGTTTTCTTGGTATTAGTTGTTAGGCCAAAATTAATACAACCTGCAGAGACTTGACCTATATTTTGTTGCATTTAAACTTTATAAACTTCCTTAAGTGCATCATCTTCTCCAAATAAAGCAGCATGCACCAACATTTCCTTTACCATAGCTTTAGCTTGTAGTCTTTTGAAGTTGAAGAATTTGCGATCAGTGTGATAGCTAACCTTGATGCCATGTTTGTTCTCACTGAAAGAATTTGACAACATCACTGATAACATCACACTGAAAAGCATGGGAGCAAGTACATGACATTGTTTCACTCCACTGGTGTTTGGGTAAGTACGAGAACATTGTCCATTATCCAGAAGCCAGGCAAACAGGTCATAATGAAATTGATGTATAATACTGATGGACTTATAGGTTCATTTCATGACTGACAGTATCAAAAGCCTTGGTCAGATCTAAAAAAATTGTGTATAGAATTCTGTTCTGATCTTGGAATTTCTCCTGGAGTTGTTGGATAGCAAACACTGTATTGAGCATTTCTCAAACCTTTATGAAGTCACGCTGGCTCTCATGTAGAATACCATCTTTCAGGTGAATAATCAGCCTCTTAAGGATAATTCTGGCAAGCTTCTTGCCAGCAATAACAGAGAGAGATAGCTTCTTGTGATTATCACAAGACTATCTTTTCCTTTTATCTTTATAGAGATGGACAATGGAGGCATCCTTGAACTCTTGGGGAATAAAGTCCTCTTGCTATATAATCTGGAAAATTTCAGTCAGCTTTTGTATGAGCAGCAAACTTCTTCACCTAAGATCTCCACTTTGTAATTTCAGCTAGAATAGAATCAGCAACAGGTGCTTAGCCATATGAAAAAAGACTAATGGCATTCCAAATCTCTTCTTTAAATGAACTTTAGCTAGGGAAGGATTGACTTCAACCTAAGGTAAATGATCCACGGCATTAGCATTGATTGACGATAGTTGATAACACTATGAAAGAATTCAACCCATCTCTCTAGGATCATGTCCCTATCCTTAATGTGGCTTCATCAAAACTGAGTAGTTGAGAGGCATTATAAGTCTTTGACTCATACATGGCCTTCAAGACATCATAACTTGTTTTGTATTGTTAATATCAGAATAAAACTGAATTTCAACTGTCTTTCTACTGAGTCAAAAATCCTGCATCTCTCTAAACTTTCTTTGTACATTACTTTTGGTGGAATTAAAACATTGCCTTCTTAAAGATGAATGGACTCTCCTGCTGGTAAATCCTTTGGACTTTACATTTTTTTTTCATTTAGAAGCTTATTAATTTTTCCATCCTTTTCATCAAACCAGTCTTGATGTATAATGTGTCCTGACCCAGATGAGCAAATGAAGAACCATATACTATATCTCTAAAACCTATCCACTTCTTTTCTGCTCCACTGTTACCAATTGTGTAGCTTACTTTTCTCTCCAAGTTAGCAACAAACTCAGAGAAACAGTATAATCTGTTGACATTAATTCTTCTGGTAGTCATTTAGCAGTTTTAGGGTTGCTACCTTTGTTATTGGTGAATATTTAGTTTGGAGAGGATAAGTCAATGATCTATCCAGCACTCCGTACCACACAATGACTTCATCACTCTTAAACTGTCTGTCTCTTTTCTTTATAATCATATAGTCTTCTAAATGACTGTGTTTTCTGCAAGAGGGCATCCATGAAATTTTGTTGTGTTTAGGAAAATGATAGTGTTAGTGATGAGACAGTCATGAGATGCACAAGCCTTCAGTTGTAAGTGACCTTTGCTATTGCTCTTTCATTCCAAGTACTTCTTGTCATGTCTGGTAGTTTGTCCCTACTCTGGCATTAAAATCCCTCTGAATTATAATATTTTGATACATTGATGGTACATATAAATTTTATGAAAATCCAGGTCTTCATAAAATTTTTCTTTGTGCCTTTGGTCAGAGTTCACCATGGTGGGAACATTGGTACTGATAATAATGGCATGACATTTAATTTCAACCAACTCTCAGATTGAAAACAGTTGTCAATCCATAGTATAGAAAACTTTTCTACAATGAGGAAGTGACCAATATAGATCACCCCAAATCAAATATAGAGCTAAACATTATGGCATTTCCAGTTTATCCAGTATATTTCTTGTTTATATGTAGTCCTTTATAAGTTGTCTCCCTCATTAGAGTGTGAACTCCTTAAGAGTAGGGACTATCTTTTGCTTCTACTCTTTTAACTTCTATCTCTTTATTCCTTTAAATATATCAAGACTAACTGACTTCTAAGATAAATCAAAACTTTTAAATTACCTCTTGATTCTAATCAACATTTGTACAATCCATGGATTTAAATTCTCTTCTTCTATATGCTGTGCCTCTTTTCTTAGAAGAATAGATTTAATTCTATCAAAACTATTGGGACTATAAATCCTTATACTCTACCACAGCAGTAATATTGTTTACTCATCCAACCATTCTTTATCTTGTAATTAATGTCAACTTTCCCTCTTTCAAAATATATTGTTAATTACTCTCATTATTTTCTATTATTTAGCTATACACTGCAAGGAATACAAAGAGATTCTTATAATAGCCTAGATGAAGATGATAAAAAGGAGTGTTTTCCATATCACATACAAAAAATCACACCAGCCAGAGACTAAGTTTTAAAAAAAATCAGTGAAGCTAACTAATTTTGGTCTTTCAAAGGTTCTGTGATTTTATCTGTGCGGTTCATTATATTGGATCACATAATTGACACAGATCAACAATAGTCCATGCCTTCTTACTCCTAAAATGCATTTCCACAGATCCCTCATAGGGTATCTCCTCAGTTTTTCTATTTTTTTCACATCTTAGAAGAAGAACTTGCACTGTTTCTACTTATTCTTTTTTTTTTTCTGGTTTTGATGATGTCATTAAATATATTTACCAGGATCAAGCCATCATTATTTTTTTAATAGATAAACTTGGTTCAGCCTTATGTTCACCTTGTATTTTCCTTTGTCCTTCGGGTTATTTTCAATTTTTATTTTTCTGTGTTAATAATATTCCATGTTTTGCAGACATAAAATATCAAAGAACAATATTGTCATTGGAGAAAGAAGTTTTGCATCAATTATCAGTTGGATCACAGAAAGGAACCATTTAATTGTTCTAATAAGGATAATTATTATAGCAATAATTAAAAAGACTTCCAAGTATAGAGAGCAAGAACAGTTTTGAATTATTTGCATAGAAAGTACTGTTTATATTTTTTGGTGCAGCCACATTACTGATGTAAGTGAGAAGTGCTGCAAAGTCTCTTTAGAATTTGGTCAAATCTATAGCCAAAAAAGCCTATCATGTAATTGAAGCAAGTAATGGGGATCTTGTTCCCTTGGGCTTAGTTTGCTTGTTCTCCTTTTCTAGATCCACTCATCTAAATTAGAAAACAAAAGAATTAAAAAAAAAACTATGAAACTCCAAATCTCCAGGTCTGTTTTTATAAGTTATTAGAGAAACAACTGTTATATGGTATATAATCTAGCCTTTAGAAGCTAGAAGCTGGGAAATATATGAAATTATCTCCATAAGTTAGGATGAACTGTCTGAGGGAGAGACTCAAGTTTCTGGATCAGCCCTAAAGGATAAAACTAACCTTTAAAGTATTATTTCTCTGGGAATAGCATGATTTTTCTCTGAAAGAGCTTGACATATGCTGCAGACAACATCTTTCTGGAGACATGGGACACTTTAGGGATGAAGACTTTGAGGAAATAAGATAGGGTTATAGGGCAAAGATATTTTGCCTTTTCTAAAATAGTGAAAAAAAGTAATCATGTAAAAGCTTTAAGCTAAGGAAGCATGGCAGAGAAGCCCTTTTTTTCCCCCTGAGAATAGCCAGTATTTTAGATGAGTCAGAATTTAGAGCCAAAGGATACTAAAGCTAATCAAAGTCCAGTGCAGGCTACAGTGTCTAGTACTGCAGCATCTACTAGATAGACAGAGTCTGTCAGGGAATATAGAAGAGAAGCATTTGGGAAGTGGTATATGTTTTGCTGAATATCATTCTACGAAGACAATGAAAACATTTAGTGAAAATAAGAGTTAAGCAATAAGCAGCAGCAATTGGAGTAGCTCGATGATAGCATTAGAAAGCATCACCTTAAAGTGATAGAGACATAAATCCCTCCATGTATATTCCTTTACCACATATATTTTCTTTGTAGACCTTCCTCAGAGCTACATTTGTATTATATGACTCTGCTTTTCTATATGTGTTGTAGAGATGTTTCCATTCTTATACATACTATATGTATTTTGAGAGATTGTGACCTCCACCTATGGAGAAAATATTTTTGTTGCTGCTCTTTTAACTGATAACTCTTTAAATGCCTTCACTTTGAACTAAATTCCTACTCTGCCTGACATATTCATGGGGGGGATTGTAAGGTTTTTTTTAAGGGAATGTAGCTAATCTCTCTTCTAGAAGATAGAGGGGAAAGGGATATGTTAAAAAAACACCTCTATACTCAAAATCATCAAACAGAATAAAATTTTTCCTTTAAATCAAATAAGTAAAAGAAAAGCTTCAGTATGAAAACAAAGAAGAGAAAAACTTAAAAGTGGAGAGAGGAATCCGGACTTGTTAAAAGAGATTAGAAAGGAAAATGCTACAAAGAACGGGAAAGGATCACTGACAACTTGGAACTGAGAAACAAATACAAGTTGTTTTTTTTTTTCCAGAACAAGAAGGAGCAAGATAAACATATTTTTGTCTACTAAGGGATGAGTATATGGACTCATAGGTATGCCCAGGTAAGAGGTCATCCATTCAGAGAAAAATGAAAAAGAAAAGATACAGTATAACTTTTATGCTACTAGTAGTGATGTATTTCTGCTAATCACTGCTGAAGGAACTATATTTCAAACTAATAAAAATCAATAAAAACTCTGATATTTTAAGAGATGAGAGGAAATCTCTAAAAGATTACCAAAAATGCCTTCTAGATAATCTATTTTTGGTAATTCACCTGGCCTCAGGAAATACTGACAAAAAGATTGTGGAAAACATTATTAAGGACTATGAAATGTTGCCCAACTATGAAGCCACTGGGGACACTTGTGATATTTTTATCCCTGCTACTGGACAGAGACCTAAATTTAGAAAAAAAAAAGACAGGAGGGACAGAGCCAAGATGGCTGATTAAAGACAGGAACTTAACTCTCCCTCCCCCAACTCCTGACCAAATTGCTCCAAATCTCTCGAAATAATGACTCTAAAGAAAATTTATTGTATCAGAACAGATGGAGTAGAACATTTTCCAGCCAGAGATTATTTAAAAGCTCAGCAGGAAAGGTCTGTGACATCAGGGTGGGAGCCCAAGGTACAGTTTCAGTTCAGTCCTAGACTCAGCTCTAGCCCCATCCCAACTCTGAATCAGTGGCAGTGCTGGAGGCTTTCAGACCTCTCAGTTCAGAGACACCAAAGAGAGCCGAAAAGGTCTGTGGAACCAAGATGGGAGCCCATTTCCAAATCCAGTGCAGCTCTGTCTCTGCCCAGGCCCAACCTCAGCTCCATCCATGGCCAGGATCACAGAGTCAGAGAGCTGGATCCTCTGAATCAGTAGCAATGCTAGAGCTTCTGGACCTCTTGGCCCAGAGACACCAGGGAGGAATTGGAAGGAAAGTTAGTGGAGAGAATATGTTGCAATGGTGTTGGAGTCCAGTGTTCAATCCTAGTGCAGGCTACACTGGCACAGCCCTGACCCCAATCTTGCTGGCCCTAGCATCAGCAAAGCTGGAGGCTGTTTTTTAGCACACTAAATCTTACAGCTACAGGGGGATTCCTAACAGCTTCAGGGCAGAAAAGAGTGCTAAAGGTCAGGTCCCTAGAAGGATCTCTTAAAACATCTGCTAAGACCTCTTGAAGCTTGGGAAACTGCACCTTTCACTCCGGAAACAAACTCCAAGTGTTAAAAGCCAAATAATAGGCTAGGAAAATGAGGCAACAAAAAAGTTTTCACCATTGAACATTATTATGTTGACAAGTAAGATGAAAACACACACTCAGATGATGACAGCAAAATTAAAGCTCCTATATCCAAAGCCTCCTAGAAAAATAAGAATTGGACTCAGGCCATGGGAAAAACCCAGAAGGGATTTTGAAAATCAAGTAATAAAGATAGAGGAAAAATTAGGAAAATAACTGAAAGTGGTACAAAAGAAAAAAAACAAAACTAATGAAAAGAATGTCTTAAAAAGCAAAATGAGACAGTCAGGAAAAGAGGTACAAAAGCTCACTGTGAAAAATGATTCCTCAATAGAATTGAGCAAATTGAAACTAATGACCTTATGAGAAATCAAGATACAATAAAGCAAAACCAAAAAAAAGATAAAATAGAAAAATGTGAACTATCTCATTAGAAAAACAACTGACCTGGAAAATATATCCAGGAGAGATAATTTAAAAATTATTGATCTACCTGAAAGTCATGGTCAAAAAAAGAGTCTGGACATCATCTTTCAAGAAATTATCAAGAAAAACAGCCCTACTAGTCTAGAATTATAAGGTAAAATAGACATGGAAGAATTCACCAATGATCTTGGAAAGAAATCACAAAATGAAAGCTCCCAGGAATATTACATACAAATTCCACAACTCCTAGATCAAGGAAAAATATTGCAAACATCTAGAATTCAAGTGTAGTGGAGCCACATTAGTATAACACAAGATTTAGCAGCTTCCACATTAAAGGACCAAAGGGATTGAAATATGATATTCCAGAGAGCAATGGAGCTAGGATTACAACCAAAAATCTTTTATCCAGAAAACCTGAGTATAATTCTTGGGGGGAAGGAGGGGAGAGGAAGGTGCATTCAATGCAATAGAGAATTCTCAAGCATTTGTGATAAAAAGACCAGAGGTGAATGGAATATTTAATTTTAAGATACAGGACTCTAGAAAAGCATAAGGAGGTAATCAGGAATGTGACATCATAAGTGACTTAATAAGGTTTAGCTATTTACTTTTTTTTTTTTTTTTGGTTAGGACAATTGGAGTTCAGTAGCTTGTCCAGGGTTAAGTGTTAGGTGTCTGAGGCCAGATTTGAACTCAAGATCCTCTTGACTTCAGGACTGGTTCTCTATCTGCTGCACCAACTAGCTGCTCCTCTGTTTACATTCTTACATGGGATGATACTTATAACTCATTAAAAATTTCTCATTATTATGGCAGTTAGAAGGAGTATATATAGACAGAGGGTACAGGAATTAAGTTGAATATGAAGGGATAATATATTTTTTAATGATGAAGTTAAAGGATGAGAGAAGAATGTACTTGGAAAAGGGAAAGGGTGAAGTGGAATGGTGTAAATTAACTGCCATAAAAAAGAGGCAAGAAAAAAGCTTTTACAGAGGAGGGGAAAAAGGGAGGAAAGGGGGATTTAGTGAACTTTACTCTGACCAGAATTGGCTCAAATAGGAAATAACATACATATTCAACAGGGGTATAGAAATATATCTTACCTTGCAGGAAAATAGGAAGTGAATGGGACATGGGAAAGGGGGGAAGGTGAAACAAGAAAGGACATATTGGGGGAGAGAATAGTATCAAAACACTTTTGAGAGGGAAAGGGTAAAGGGGAGAAAGCATAAATGGGAGAGGATATACTTAGCAATAATAATTGTAAAAAAAAATTGGAGCAAGTTTCTCTGATTAAGTCCTCATTTCTCAAACATAGAGGGAACTGAGTCAAATTTATAAAAAATGAGCCATGACCCAATTCATAAATAATTAAAAGATACGATCTGTGCCCAAAGAGCTATAAATTCATACATATCCTTGTGAAGAGGGTTATGATCCCTTTAAGAAATTGTATTTCCTATTGATCTGTGATTCCTTTCAGATTCCGAGACCCTCCTAGCTGAGGCATATCCTCCCCAGACAAATTGTCTTTCCAGGATGCCAGAACCTTTGATTCAATTACAAATCCTGGTCAAAAAGCATCCCTTTAAATTCCAATAGGAGATCCTGGCTTGTCCCAGATGCCATTCTGACTTGCTTGGGCTTCCCAGCCCCCACTGGTTCTGATCTGCTCAGGCTTCCCAATCCCCACCAAGACACCCAATATAATAAGCTTCCATCAACTAAAGTCTTTGCAGATGGACCTTGGTAGCTCACTCAGCTGCCAGGACTTTCTGTCCACTGAGAACTGCATTCTCAGTGCAAAACTCCATTTTCCATAGATCTGCCACTATAGAAGTCAGCAAACTGATTTCTGTCTAACAATAAACTTTCATTTTACAACTAATATTCAGGAATAAGTGAATTCTTTCACTTCTAAAACCTGCAGCCAATTTAAAGGGGTTTCTTATCAACTCTCTTATAGCCACTAACCTCTAGACCACCAGGAATCTAGACTACTCAAACAGCATCACTTGGACCTAAAAACACCACTACTAGGCATGAATATCAAAAGAGATTTGGGAGAAAGGCACAAAAAATATTCACAGAAGCTCTCTTCTCAGGGCAAAAAAAAAATGGAAATTAGGGGATGCTTATCATTTGGGGGAATGGCTCAATAAACTATGGTATGTGTTTGTGAAGGAATATTATTGTTTTATGGGAAATGATGAACAGGATCCTCTCAGAATAAACATTCTAGGAAGTACTCTATAAACTCAAGCAAAGTACAATATACTTTATACTAATAATAGCAATATGCTGGGATGACCAGCTTTAAATGACTTTGCTATTCTCAGTAGTACAACCATCTACATCTACTCTGAAGAACTTATGATGACAAATTCTATCCATACCTTGAGAAAGAACTGATTGTGTCTGAATACAGATTGAAACATACCCTCTTTCTCTATTTAATTTAATTTTTCTTGAGAGTTTTTATATTTATTAGTGTGGGAGATTAATGTGTTTTTCACAACTTGACTTTTATAGAAATGTTTTGCATATTTCATATATGGTTTCTTAATTGTGGGTGGAAATAAAGGAAAGAACCTAGAACCCCCAAATTTTAAAAACAAATGTAAAAAAATGTTTTGAATGTAATTGGGGAAATATTAAATAAACAAAATAAAAGAAAAAGGGAAAAAAAACAAATATAGCAAGGTTGAAATTAGTTAAGAAGGGGGCATCTGAAATAAGAAAGCTCTCAGCCATCTTTAAATATGAAGTTCTTACCCAGACATGATACTCAAAAATATCAAAAGGTGCACATTATTCAATTTTAACAACTATCCTTTTTAGATTATTTACTGATCAGGGCTTTAAGTAGTAAATTAATAGGGTCAGAGATTTAGGGTCTGAAGATACTTTAAACAGGAGTTAATTTTACAGAAAAGAAAACTGAGGCTCAGAGTATTGAAATGACTTGTCTATAGCCCCATTTGTTATAAGTGGAAGAGTTCAGATTTTAACCTGAGTATGCTGAAATGAAATACAGTTATCTTTCCATTTTTATAAATACTAAAAGGAATTTATAAAATATACACAAATAGTTCAGTATTTGTAAAATTTAAGAAATTTGTCTAAACTGATGCTAAGTAAAATCAAGTTAGGCTATAATTTAGGCCTTTACACTTTAAAAAAAATCACCTTTATTACAAAACATCTCAAACAAGTTTATGTAACCTATTGATCAGTGTAGGAACCCATGACTTACTTGCTTTTTGTTAAGGTATATAAAATGTGTTTTTATATCACCTAAAATAATTTTAAGGGAAAATCCAAACCAAATCACAATTCTGTACCACAACATTTACAATTAGATAGCATTGCTATAATAGAAAGGCAGCACTTTCTTTCAGAGACTAGATTTGAATAAAGTTGCTTATATTCATGAAAATGGAAAAGATTTGTTTCACAGCCTGGAAGCATGCTAGTATTGAAATGGAAATCTTTATATGAGAGAATCAATCTATGACTAAGATTTCATGTGCTTTAAAATTCTTCAAACTTCTTTTATTTTTTAAATGAAGGGAAGCTCCTGCTAAGAGTCAGAAAGGAAAACTGAATAGTGTTAGCATTGAGTAGTTAGTATCCCCCAGTGGAATCTTCTCACTCGTCATTCAGTTATCTTAAAGAGCTTTTCAAATGGAGTAATTTATTCTTTGAAGGTGATATTTACCTGGTTCTAAGTGCAAGGCCTTTTCAGAAATTGCATTCTTCTCACTGACCAAGGAAATTAAAGTGCTTGCGTGTGTGTGCGTATGTGTTTATGGAATATAACCATCTAGGTAGCATCTCTAGGCATAAATCTAGTTGAAGTACTCTCTTTTTCATTTTTTTGTAGTTGTGACTTTGACTAACATCAATAAAGATAAAAATTTTTGTACATACCAAGAAAAATTTCAAAAGGATTATATGTAAAATTGAATATATATTACCTATAACTTATTTTTGTTATATAAAATAAATTTAACATGGTAAAGGAAAGCATTTCTTGCTTCTTTAAAAAAAATCAATTTATGAACTTATTTTAACTTTCTTCTGTGCATTCTTAATGTTCTATTGTCAGTCTTTTCTTTCTTTATCACTATCACTACTCCTATAAGTCTTCTTCCCCACTCCCAACAAAACTCTCCAATGTAATAAATAAGTAGATTCAAGCAAAGTAAAGCAATACATTGGTCTTGCTTGAAAATGTATGTCCCATTCCTCATCTCCAGTCTGTCACCTACCTGATAAAACTTCATCATCAATCATCTGGAGTTGTGATTGGTCATTTCGGTGATGGTAGTTCTCTTGAATTTATCCCTTTTGTCATTTCTTATGGTATGATTATATTCGATTATATTCATATAACAGAATTTTTCAATCATTCCTGAACTGATGGCTATTCACTTTGTTTTCAGAGTTTTCTTTGTTTTCCTATAATGAAAAGTGCTGCTTTAAATATTTTGGAACATTTGGGTTTTTTCATATTCTTTGAATTTTTCTTTTTTAGAATTTTATTTAGTAATTGCATTTCTTTAGTCAACGACTAACTACTGTTTCATGATTTTTTTGTGCATAGTTCTGAATTGCTTTCCAGAATATTTGAATCAATTAACACATCCGATCAACAATGCATGAATATATGTCTCTGTTTCCACAGTTATTCTGGTAATTGTCAGTATCTGTTTTTTTTTTTTTAATCATTTTAACCAACTTAATGAGAGTTTTAATTTTCCTATTAATATTGATTTGGAATATTTTCTTTTTGTTGTTGACAGCATGCATTTATTATTTTGAGAAATTTATTTTAGCATCCTTTGACTATTTTATCTTTTAGATAATGGCTCTTGTCTTGCTGAGATTGGTAGGTGATAAGCAGTGAAGAATAATGATAAGTTCCTTAACTTTATTTAATATCTTGCTACTTTACTCATGTTATTGTTTCAATACTTATTTGAATTTCTAGGACTTTTATCTAAATAACTTAAAAGTATCATTTCTAAAAGGCAAAAGAAAAATTGAGTCAGTTCCCAATAAATTCTGTATATCACAGCTTTATGAGAAATTTTCTACAAATATTTTATTTTTCTAGTTCACTTATTCTAGTCATATTGATGTGCTTATATTGATATATAAATTTGGTGGAATGCTGCTGGGTAATTAAAAGAACTAGGGATATTTGCAGCTACTCCGAGTTCCATACCTAACCATGGTTTTGGACAGGTTTCAATCCTAGAAGAATGTGCTTCTAATATGGAATCTTCAGTTTCTTGTTTTTATGCTTTTTGGATTCTGAATTCCCCCTTCTTTCCCACTTCACTGTCCTATGATTTACTCTTGAATCCTTACTAATTTATCCCTGAAGAATGAATTCAATAAATGCATGCAATATATGGGGAATACATTCCCCATGGAATGGGGAAGTTTATTTCTAACTATATATACTTCTATATCAAAAAATGTTGAGCCCCAGGTCATGGATAAACATGATTTAATAGTGCAACTACCATGCATGATTTCATTTATTTGTTTGTTTGTTTGTTTGTTTTGCTGAGGCAATGGGGTTAAATGACTTCCCCACAGTCACACAGCTAGGGATCATTAAGTGTCTGAAACCAGATTTGAACTCAGATCCTCCCGAGTTCAGGGCTAGTGCTCTATCTACTGCATCCCCTAGCATCCCCTATATTGCAGTCTTTTGCAAAGATTATCCTTAAATTTCATCAGAATATGAAGCCATTTGTCAAGTTGTTGCTTAGGCATTTTACATTCACTTTTAGCCATGTAGTAGTCATGACAATTTGACTCTCCTATGAACTTCATACCCAGTTGGTTTTGTGTTCAAGATTAGCTGTATCTCTTTCAACCAAACATACTTGTGGATGCTACCATGACTATTCCAAAGGACAATGATGTTCCAAAAAACCAGCTCTTCCAAGTTCACTACCATGCCCCATTCCTTTCTATATGAGGTTGTTGCTTGATTTCTTTCCTATTGTGGAAAGAAACACAAAAGAGACAAAACCCAGACTGAAATTTCACTAGACAAGACATCTGCTTCATGGTGTTATCTCCACTCTCAATCAACTTTTATCAAAGTTCAAAAACAGCCCTGTATAATTTATAGCTTGAATAGAAGAAAGGATAATAGTATTTTGTCATGAGATACATTTCATGCATCCATTGAGATATTAACTCTTCTGTTGCTATAGTCACTAAATGGGTTAATTCTTCATCATACACATTAAAAGTGATGAGACATATATATGAACACAAGCAAACCCCAATATTCTATATGCTTCACTGGAATTGAGAAGGGTGATTCTGAGCATGGTCATTATCAAATATGTAGTTTAAATTGACCATACTGTCTCCAGTGACTTCCTCTATGCCTATTTTAGTAAGAAAATATCCCTTTTCTCTAGTTGGAAAAAATATCCTCTTTTCTGTTGCTATAAGCTCCTTATGATATCATCTAAAAAAATCCCACAAAAAATAGATCAGATATTCATTTGTTGATTTCCATACTATGTGGCATGAGACATTGGTTTAAACCAATTTCTTCCAAATCAGTTTCCAGTTTTAGCAGGTATTTGTTGAAAAAAAAAGACATATTCAGTTATCCTTAATTGAAACTATACCACTAATGTTCATGTTGCTCTCTACTTTGTATACCTAATCTGTTTCAATTCTAGTTAGCTTTTAGAGTCAAGAGGATCATGTGTTGCCCAGGTGGAATTATTACTCTTCTGTTTAATGGGTTCATTTTCTTTTTTCATTTTTTCTCCAGATTCTAAAGTATTCAAGAAAACATTCTGATACTTCTACATTAATGATTAAAACTATAACAATTAATTTAGCAATTAATTCTACTATATATCACTACATATTGTTTATTAAGTATTATTGATTTATTAATTAAAAAAATCTATTTTCACAAATGCATCTGCATATGTGTGTGTGTCTATTTACTGAGCTATCTCTATCACCCTTACCCTCTCCAGCTCCTATTCTAAAAAAAGCATTAAAGTTATTGCCTAAACTATTTATTAACAGGGTAGCAAATAAAAATATCACACAAATAATTCATAATGTAATTAGCTCATCATCTTTATTTTTTCAGTAAGATTATCCTGAAAGCCTATAATTATGGAACTATTTCTTTTTTTTCCTTTCTTATTTCTGTTTTTATCTTATCTAATTACATGTAAAACAATTCTTACTATTTGGATTAAAAAAAATCATTTCCTAGTTCTTTTTTCCCCTCTATCTTCTTCCCTTTCCTCGAGAGGGCAAGTAATTGATATAGATTATACATGTGCAGACATGCAAAATATATTTCCATATTTGCCATATTGTGACAGAGAACATAGATCTGTTTGAGTTTCAATTGGTTCTCTTGGGATAGCTACTAAAGTCAATTGTTTTATATTACTCATGGAATAAAACATTTATTTTATTTCTATCTGTTTATTTTTAATGCCCTCTACAACCTAACTCCAAACCATCATGTAAGAATCATTGAACCTTACTTTGACTCAAGTGTTTTGTTATTCAGCTAAACTAACACTCTTATTCTTTTATGATTACTCATTTCTCATAGTTGTCCCTTTGTCTTATCTGACCCCATATATATATATATGTATACACACACACACATATATGCCTGCAATGTACTCACTCATAAGAATTTTCTGGAGCTTAAGTACCATCTTCATCATGAAGTTTTTCTGATCATGCCTCCTCAAATGTTACTCTTTCTCCTCCCAAACTGCATTATAACTACTTTGATTACTTTCTGGTTTTTTCATAGTTTATTTATGCTGCATGTAATTGTATATGTATTTATTTCACCATTAAAATGTAAACTTTGTGAGAGGGGATTATTACATTTTTTCTTATATCCTAAGCCTCTTAATATAGACTCTGAAAAAAAGTAGTTATTTAGCAAATTATTTATGAATGATTGAAGAATTATCTATGTTCTTTGTAATATAAGATATAAAATAATTTTCTCAGAAAAGTTCTTTTTTATTTCTTTTCTCATTGTATCTCAGTCATTCTTCAGCAATGATGGGTAGTTGCAGAATTACAGTTAAATTGAGAATCTCTCAAGATTCTATTAACTCTTGAACAGACAATAGCTGTTCTTTAAGAGAGGCTTTTGAAAATGATGTTACATACTGATAAGCTTTTGTATCATTTAATCTGTACCAAATAGTTGTGGTAACTCTTGCTTTGTAATGTAGTTTAAGATCTTATGCTACAAGGTCCCTTTCTTGCCCACTTTTAAAAATCATGATTTCCTCTTAGACTCTTGATCTTTGTTCCTTCAGATAAATCCCATTATTACTCTGTCTTGTTCTATTAACTAATTCTCTTATAGTTTGATAAAAATGGCACTGTATCTATAAATTAATTTAGGTAGTATCAGAATTTTAGCTATGTTATTTTAAGGCAATTTCATCTTTATGTAAATAGTTTGATTGCATAAAGGTGCAGAAAAAGAACTTTGGGGCAGACAACAAATTATCTGAAGCAAAAAATTAATTTCTTATTTCTTAAGGGATGTTTGATGAAATTGGTAGAAAAGACCTTTTGTTGAAAAATAAAAGCAAATTGGCAAAGTATGTCTATTAAAAATACATTTCTCGGGGGCAGCTAGGTGGCGCAGTGGATAGAGCACCAGCCCTGAAGTCAGGAGGACCCGAGTTCAAATCTGGTCTCAGACACTGTCTAGCTGTGTGACCCTGGGCAAGTCACTTAACCCCAATTGCCTCAGCAAAAAAAAAAAAAAAAAAAAAAAAAAAAATAATAATAATACATTTCTCTTCCATGAAAATATGAGAATAGACCTAAGAGAAGCAAATGGAGATATGGCATTACTTGAGAATAGGTAAGTGACAGAGTGTGTGGGTTACTGTGCTCTCTTAGTAAATTTGGTTTCAAGTGGTTTTAAATCATGAGAAGTTAAACTTTATTGAATGATAAATAAAATATCTGTTTGAAAGTATGAGGAAGTTAATTAATTACTGTTTCATAATTGGCAGAAAGTTAGATTTATGAATTTTACTTAGAGTAAAACAAATCACTGAAATATCTAAAAGTTCTTTGAGTCATAAGAAAATGAAGAATCAAATAGGAAATCAATTAAGAAGAGGCAATCAGATGCAGGCAGTTGACATGTAGGTTTCATGGAAGCTGCTGATTAGAAGGCAGACTTTTTTTTTGTAGACTGGATGAAGAAAATATGTAGAATCCTATTTTGAGATAGGTGAAATCTCTCAGAGATGCTTTGTTCCACTCTGTTTCATCCCTCTGATTTGAAAGAGAAAAGCAAAATAGCAAAGGAAGGTTAAGAAAAACACCAGTAGGGACTCATGAACTATAGAGATAAATAGATCTTTGGGACACAGCCATACAATCCCTATCTACTAAACCAGGAATATCTTCTTCCATTTGAATTGTCTTAGCAAGATTCTGAAGATCACCTGGCAGGATAGGATACCAGACACTGAGGTCTTTTATTAAACAAAAATGTCAAACATTCCAACTGTATTGCAGAGAGCACATTGGGCTGGTCACATTGTTCAAATGCCAAACATATGCTCGCCCCAAATAAAAAAATTATGGAGAACTCATACAGAGCAAATGCCCATAAGATGGTCATAAAAAGTGATACAAGAATACTCTCAAAGACTTTCTTAAGAATTTTAGAACTGATTGCATGACAAAGGAGACACTGGCACAGCACCTCTCAGCAAGGCGTGCCCTCATCAGAAAAGGTGGTTGGTTCTATGAGCAAAGGAAAATTGAATTAGCTAAAAAGAAATATGAGATGATCAGAATTACAGAAGCTGTCCCAAATGTTCACATGGAATATTTATGTTGTATGGCAGAATATTCCAAGCTCATATTGGTCTGAGCAGCCACAGTCAGACTATGTTACACACTGTAACTGTACTCTAACATAGTGGTGTCATTTTGGTCCTCTTCAGGAATGGACAATAACCAACCAGTGATAAAGCAGTTTTGGGGTTAGTGAATCAGATTTCAGAATAAGCAGCTGACAAACTCTGTACCAGATGCTACATCAGCATAAAGTCACTATAGATAAATGTGTTTTCATGTAATTCTTATACATATGTCTGTAAATAAATTCTCAGATATTTTATACATTCTCTAATTATTATGAATCAAATTTGTTTTCTTAGTGCTCATTTTAGTTTTCAATAGGCAGAAAGGTTTATTAATTATAAAGATCCATTCTATAGTGTGTTACTTTATTGAAATGATTGTTTCTTTTGTTTTAAATTGCATCACTGAGGTTGTTTAAATAATTATATTTATTGCAAATTATTATAAATAATATGTATGTAATATACAGTAATAATTATATATCACATCATGAATAATAAATAATATATAATAAATTATTATTATTATATTAAAAAGGGAAATAAGGTTTTACTCTTTGTCTATTCTTACTTCCACAAGTTATTTTCTTATATTTGCCTATACATAGAAATTTAAGAATTGCATATAAAATAAGTGATATTGAAAATTGCTGCTTTATGTTTGGTCATATTGGAAAGAAATACTTTCTTCAAATTTATAATTATAAATCTCAGTTTTCAACAGATTAATTATATCATATTGAGAAACGTCCACTTATTCCTTTGATTCTTAAGATTTAAACCTTTTTTTTTTTTGGAATTATTTTTTTTCTTTGGGTATTTAGTGGAATCCACTAATAAATGAGATAGTCCCATTTTTTTTCCTCTTTGAAAGTTTCTTCTTGTTCCTTGAATTTCCTTTTCCTAAGATTGGGCTACTTAAAAAAAAATGTCCATTTCTTGTCCTTTTAATCTGTGAATTGAAAAAATAGCAATTATTTATGTATTTCATTTAAATTAGCAGTGCTATTTGTGTTGTAGTTACACAAATTGTTTCTTTTTCTTTTTTTCCACTTAAGAATATTTTTTTTTTCCAATCACATATAAAGATAGTCTTTAATATTCACTTCTGTGAGATTTTGAGTTCCAAATCCCAGTAGTGGCACTGCTGGATCAAAAGGTTTGCAGTTTTATTGCCCTTTGGCATAGTTCTAAACTACTTTCTAGAATGATACAATCATTTCATAATTCCACCAACGTTAGTGTTCCAGTTTTCCCACATCCTCTTCAACATTTATCTTTATCTTTTCCTGCCATATTAGCCAGTCTGATCAGTGTGAGGTGTTACTTATCATATTGTTTTAATTTGCATTTTTCTAATCAATAGTGATTTAGAGTGTGTGTGTGTGTGTGTGTGTGTGTGTGTGTGTGTTTTCTCATAGATGGCTTTAATTTCTTCATCTGAAAACTGAGTGCTCATATTGACCATATATCTTTTGGGGACTTATAAATTTGAGTCAGTTCTCTATACATTTTAAAAACAAGACTTTTATCAGAAACACTGGCTGTAAATTTCCACTAACTCCTCTCCCCTCCTCCCCAGTTTCTGCTCTTCTTCTAATCTTGGCTGTATTGGTTTTGTTTATGCAAAAAATTTAATTCAATAGAATCAAATTACCCATCTTGTATTTAACAATGTTCTCAAGTTCTTTCTTGGTCATAAATTCCTTTTTTCTCCTCTCTCTGCTAATTTGCTTATAGTATCACAATTTATGTTTAAATCATGTACCCATTTTGATCTTGTTTGGCATATTATATGAAATGTTGATCTATCCCTACTTTCTGCCATATTATTTTCCAGTTTTCCTAGCCATTTTTCTGTTCTTTTTATCAAATAGTGATTTCTTATCCAAGATAGTCTTTGGGTTTATCAAGCTACTGTTTGATAGTCATTATGTCTGTATACTAAACTGATGGTAGTGATCCACCACTTTCTTTCTTAGCCCACACCAAATGGTTTTGATAACTGTCACTTAATAATATGGTTTTAGAACTGGTATGACTAGGCAAACTTCCTTTGCTTTTCTTTTTTCATTAATTCATTTGATATTCTTGATCTTTTATTATTCCAGATGAATTTTGCTGTTACATTTTCTAACTATATAAATTGATTTTTTTTTGGCAATTTGAATAGTATAGCACTGAATAAGTTGATCAATTTATGTATAATTGTCATTTTTATTATATTACAATGGCCTACCAATGAACAATTAATATTTTCCCAATTGTTTAGATATGATGATATTTGTGTGAAAAGTGTTGTATAATTGTGTTTATATAATTCCTGGGGTTCTCTTGGCAGGTAGACTCTCAATTATTTTATAATATCTAGAATTATTTTAAATGGGATTTCCCTTTCCATCTCTTGCTGCTGGACTTTATTGTTAATAGATAGAAATATCACTGATTTACGTGGATTTAATTTATATTCTGCAATTTTTGCTAAAAGTTGTTAATTGTTGCAGTAGTTTTTTAGTTGATTCTCTAGGATTTTCTAAGAATATTCTTCTATTATCTGTAAAGAGGGATAGTTTTGTTTCCTCACTGCCTATTCTAATTAACTCAGTTTTTCTTCTCCTTGCTAAAGCTAATATTTCTAGTGCAGTATTGAACAACAGTGGTGATAATAGATATCTTTTTTCATGTCTGAACTGATTGGGAATAATTCTAGCTTATTTCCATTGCATATAATTTTTTCTGATGGTTTTAGATAGATGCTGCTTATCATTTTAAGGATAATTCCATTTATTCCTATGCTTTTTAGTTTTTTCAAAAAAATATCAATGGTTGCTGTATTTGTCAGAAACTGTTCATGCATCTGTTAAGATAATCTATTGAGATTTATGTTATTTTTGTTATTGATATGGTCAATTATGCTGATTTTTTCCTAGTATTGCACTATCCCTGTATTCTTGGTATAAATGCCACTTGGTCATAATGTAGTAAACTATGATAAATTGTTGTAATCACTTTGCTACTATTTTATTTAAAATTTTTACATGAATTTTCATTTGGTAAATTTGTCTTCCTGTGTTTTGGTTCTCAACCATTTTTGTGTCATAAAAGGAATTTAGTAAGGCTTCTTCCTATTTAGCATATAAAATATAAATATTCATTTGTATGCACAGATGGAATATATATATATATATACATTTGGGACAATATTAAGTTTAATACTTTAAAACTGATATATTTAAAGGTTTCTCTTGTTATTTTAAAGATAGTATTGTGGGAGGGAAATAAATAAGATGCAATGTGGCATGTGATTTTAGTGGTGGCAACTTGCTTTAGAAAGGTAGTTTTTTTCATAAAGGTTCAGCAATAATATTCAGGAAATTTTGCATTGTGTCCAGTGCCACACTAATAAGCTTAGTTCCATTTTAGAAATAATGACAATGCCTATTTTCTTCAGAAAAATCAGATTAAAATTAATACATTTATTTATTCTGATTCTCCCAGCATAATTTCATATTATATTTGTAGTAGCAATGAGAATTAATGTGACTCTGATCTTCAGCTCTGTTAGATAGTCTATGAGATAAAACACTTAACAATTTTTTATCTTTTGCTTTTCCCTCTCCTTTCCTTTGTTTCCCTTTTCCTTTTCATCTCTTCCTTGACTTTCTCCAACTTCCTCTCCCATTCCCTGTCAGTTCTCCTGCAGAGAATATGAAGAGCAACATTCCATTCAAATCTGGAGAAAAACACAAAGCATGTGTTGAAAGGTATTTCATTCACACAGCTCCTAGGGAAACAGCTAGTGCCATGTGGAATGCTGAACTGAAAAAAATGTAAGGGAAACCACAGAGTATCCTAAGAAGAATGTCAGAAAATTATGTTTAAAATTCTTAGACCAGTTAGTTTGTAAAACAAAACAAATAAGAACAAAAACCAAAAACAAAAACTAAGCTTGTTGGTACACTGGATAGACTTTTAGGTCTTGAAAAACTCAATGTCCTGTAGTCAAATCTAGTCCTCAGATATCAACTAGTTGTGTGAGCCTAAGCAAGCTACTCAGCCTAGTTTGCCTCAATTTTCTTCTCTGGAGGATGACCAAGAGAAAGAAATGGCAAACCACTACAGTATCTGTACCCCAAAATTGGGTCACAAAGAGTTGTACATCACTAAAACCTCCAAATCATAATGTCACACAATATAAAAGTCCTTAAGTTTTGAAAGAGTTGCTTAAGGATGAAGTGACTTAGGCAAGTGCATGGAAAAGGAGGTAGTCAATAAAGAAAGAAAGAGATTTAAATAAAGGAAGAAAAAGAGGATGATTCTGAGGAGAAATTTTCTGAGAAAATGTGGGAAGGGATGGGTTAAAGGGCACATGTAGAAAAATTGACCTTTATATAGAAAATCATTCTCTCTCACTCAAAACTGAAGTAAATGGAAGTAAAGAAAAAAGAGAATGTAAAAGAATGTCAAGATATAATATGGGAAATGGGCAAGAAAGACAGAAAATATGAAGAATGGCTTCTTTTATCTCAGTAAAAGATGAAGTAAGTTTCTCAAGTGTAAGAATGCAAGGAAAGGTGAAAGACATGAAGGTAAAAGAGAATTTTTTGGAAAACATGCCATGAAGATTGAAATAAAAAATCAATTAAGAAAAAGGAAAAATACTTCCTTGCTGCAGTGAGGGTCCAGTTAATATTTGGTAATATAGATTTGCAGTGGGCCCAGTAAGCATAATTATTTCATTTCCTTTAACTATGCCCATTAATAAGAATGTAATAATTGAACAATATGAAGATTCCAGGGTTTGCAATCAGAAATACATGAACAATGTTAGGACAAGGACAAAAGGATTCAAGAATAGAGCTTAGTGCAATGATGAAGTAGTTAATTAAAAGGTCAGTCCTGGCAAAGAATAATAGTCAATATAGAGCTTGGTTAATAGTGTGATTATATGGGATTATATACTGAGGAATAGAGATAGAGGATCATAGTGAGGATGAAGGATTGCTTTAAGATGAATAAAGCATACAGAGATGCTAACACCCTGGATACTTTAAAATCAGCCAGAGGGTAAGCGAAAGTCCTTGATTTTTATTCTTTATTGAAGGGAGAGGAGAGCTTGCAGACACAGGAATTTCCTCTTTCTTCTCCCCGCTCTGAGCCACCTTACTCGTCCTACTCCACCCTCTAAATCCTGCCTCAATCTCTCTATATGCCAAATAGATCAAACCTGCACAGAGTAGTGGGCAAGGCCATTATTTCTCCAAGCATATGCTAATAGAGTATTGTCCAATTGGTAATTAGTCTAAAGTGCTCTGTGATCTCAGTGCATCAATTCAGTTTTAGCCCATTATATTGAGAGAAGGAAAGATAAGAGATTATGATCAAAAAGTGAAACTAAGATATCTTAATTATGGAAGCAGTATTTTTGTAGATGGTGGCAATACCAAGGACGTGATCATCCTTCATATTGTTTAGATGTTTGTATAGATGAGATAATATGTAAAAGTTCTTGGTCTTGGGAGTTAAATAATCTTAATAAATAAAGGTTAGAAAGTTTGAGGAGAGAGCATATATGATGAAATCTTGTATAAAGGAGGAGGTGGTGAAGAAGAAGACTATGAGTCAGGCATTAAATTCCAGGTGAGAGTAGGAGAGGTGACTTAGAGGCTGACAGATAATAGCATATAGGATATGGAAATTATTATAGGAAAAAAATGTAAAGAATAAATTTCAATGGTGAAAGCCTTATTGAATCTAAGATGAACACTTTGTTGGTGGAGAGGATTAAGAACAAGTATAGGCTGAAGGCAACAAAATGTCTCTAGAAGCCAATTTTGAAGGATTTACTTTAAGGATTTACCTTAAACACAGGATTTTGCAAGGACTAATGTTGAAAAATTGTACACGCATTTATTTTGAAAAATAAAAAACTTAGGACTTCCAGGGGTGGAGCCAAGATGTCAGAGACAACACACATTTCTCTCTGACCTCTACAACTCTCACAATAATTATGAAATTCAGCCTCTGAATTAGCTCTGACCTGGCAAAACTCACAAATCCTGGAAGTGCAATAAATTATCAGCAGAATTTTGAAGATCACCAGAAAAGGTCTGTTCCAATTGGAAATGGGAGGGAGGCAGCCAGCCCAACCATCTGAGTACAAATGCCAGCACAGACAGGGCAGAGTACTGGAGCATTGCTGACTCCATGTGGCAGAGAATCTACAGGGTAAAATCCACAGGAATCTACATCAGTGTTGGCCACTCTGCCCTGGTTAAAAGTCAGTAGATCAATAGAGAAGTTACAAAACATCCAATTAAAAACTCAAAAGATCAATAGACCTGATGGATTTACAACATTTAAAGAACAATTAACTCCAATGCTATGTAAACTATATGAAAAAATAGGGAATGAAGGACTCCTACCAAATTCCTTTTACGACACAAACATGATACTGATACTTAAACCAGGTAGGACGAAAACAAAGAAAGAAAATTATAGACCAATCTCCCCAATGTATATCGATGCAAAAATCTTAAACAAAATACTAGCAAAGAGATTATAGAAAATCATCCCCAGGATAATATATCATGACCAAGTAGGATTTATACCAGGAATGCAGGGCTGGTTCAATATTAGGAAAACTGTTAACATAATTGACTATATCAATAACCAAATTAACAAAAACCATATGCTCATCTCAATAGATGCAGAAAAAGCATTTGAAAAAATGCAACACCCATTCTTACTAAAAACATCAGAGACTATAGGAATAAATGGTCTTTTCCTTAAAAAATCAGTAGCATCTATTTAAAACCATCAATAAACCTCATATGTAATGGTGATAAACTCAACCATTTCCAATAAAATCAGGGGTGAAACAAGGTTGCCCACTATCATTGTTACTATTCAATATTGTGTTAGAAATAATAGCTTCAGCAATAAGAGATGAAAAAGAGATTAAAGGAATTAGAATAAGTAACAAGGAAACCCAATTATCACTCTTTGCAGATAATATGATGATATGCTTAGAGAACCCCAGAGATTTTATTAAAAAAGCTTATTTTTATTAGCTTTTATTAGCAAGGATGCAGGATGCAAAATAAATCCACATAACAATAAAAACCACATAAATCATCAGAATTTTTATATTTATCATTTATATTTATCAATGTGTGCCATACAATTTTGTTAAATACCTCTTTGGCTGTTTCAAATAAATTTTCCTTTGTTGTTGCCTTGTTGTCCTCTTTTATGAAATTATTATTTCTATGATTTGTCCTTTGACTCACTCTTTCTTTAGAATTAGATTATTTAGTTTCCAATTAATTCTTATTATATATATTCCCAGCCTTTTATTAAATGTATTTTTATTTCTTTGTTATCTGAAAAGGTTGCATTTAATATTTTTGCTTTTCTAGATTTGATTTTGTGGGTTTTATTCTTATGTTTAATTTTTGTGTATAAAAGGCATATTCTTTCCCATGCCTATTCAAGTTTCTCCAAAAGTCTACCATAGCTAACTTTTCTAAAATTCATTTCATCTTGTGTTTTCTTTGTTTTGTGATTAGATTTTTATTTCCAAGAGGAGAAAGTTGATATGCTGCCCTATTATAGTTTTGCTTTCTTTTTCCTCCTATAACTCATTTGACTTTTTAAAAGAATTTGGATGCTATATTAATTAATGCATATATGTTTACTATGGCTATTACTTCATTGTCTGTGGTATCTTTTAGCAAAATATATTTTCCTTCCTTATTTCTTGTAAGCCAATCTCCTTTTTGTTTTTGCTATGCCTTGTGATTTCTTTCTCATACCTCTTATTCTCATCTTCCCTCCAACTGTGATAGATTTTTCACACCTTTTCATGTGAGATAACTTACCCATTCTACTTCTCCTTTCCTGTAATTATCTTTCTCACCTATTAGTTTTTGGGGTTATTTTTGGATATTATCTCCCCAAAGTTGCCTCATACTTACATCTACTCTCTATCCATACTTTTTTGTTGTTGTTGTTGTTTGTGGCAGCCATCTTTGTAGTGGCAAAAAACTGGAAACTGAGTGTATGCCCATCAATTGGAGAATGGCTGAATAAATTATGGCATATGAATGCTATGGAATACTATTGTTCTGTAAGAAATGACCAGCAGGATGATTTCAGAGTCTTGGAGAGATCTACATGAACTGATGCAAAGTGAAATGGCAGAATCAGGAGATCATTATACAGGGCAACAACAAGACTATATGATGATCAGTTCTGATGGACGTGGCTCTCTTCAACATTGAGATGATTCAAACCAGTTCCACTTGTGCAGTGGTGAAGAGAACCACCTACATCCAGAAAGAGAACCATGGGAAGAGAGGGTGGAACATAACATAGCATTCTCATTCTCTCATTATTTGCTTGCATTTTTTCCCCAAGTTTTTCTTTTTCTTCCTTCTTGAGCTAATTTTTTTTTGTGCAACCAGATTACTATATAAATATGTACACATATATTGAATCTAAATATTTCAACATATTTAACATGTTTTGTACTACTTGCCATCTGGGGGGGGGGTGGAGGGAAGGAGTGAAAAAATTGCAATAAAAGGTTATGCAAAGGTCAATGTTGAAAAAATTTCCCATGCTTATGCTTTGTAAATATAAGGCTTCAATAAAAAAAAAGAAAAATAAAATCTTTTATAGAAACATAAAACAATACAGTTGGAAAAAAAGATTTATTTCAGCTTCAGTGTCAGTTTAGAAGCAGTGGAAAGATTGGTATATATGAAATCAGAACTGAGTTTAAATGTTATTCTTCTGCTTACTACCTGTCAAAATTAAGTCATATATGGATTAATTTCTCTGGAAATCAATTTCCTTTTCTGTAAAATGAAGACTTTAGGTAGTAGATGGTGCTTTGGGAAGAATGCTAGTCCTAGAGTTAGAAGAATTTAATTTGAATTATTATCTGTTATTTTACTACTTTTCTATGCAAGTCACTTAACTATGTTGGGTCTAAGGCATATATTAAGGCATGGAAGGTGATGTATTGGAGATCTGGGTCTGTAGTCTGGAGGAACTGGATTTAAATCTGATCTCAGACACATACTATTTGTTTGTCCTTAAGTAACTAACTAAAAGACCAAATGCCTTTGTTTCCTCAATTGTAAAATGGAGACAATAATAGAATTTATATTGCACTGTTATTTTTGATAATCTAATGAGATAATATCTTACATGCATTTAATCTAGTAGATATTATATAAATATTAATTTCCTTCCTTTCCCAAGTTCTTTGTCTAGCTTCCCCCAGTCATAAATGTATGATTCTGGATGACTTCTAACATCTTTTCTATATCTATATCTATCTATATCTATATCTATCTATATCTACATATATACATATAGATAGATAGATAGATATCTATATCTAAACAAATCCATATAGAGAGTGTAGAATTTTTTTTTTTTTACTTTGGCATGAAAGTTCTGGGGCTCTGAAATTTCTCACTGAAAGAGGCAATTTCTTCAGGAAGATTCCTTAGTCCAAAACCTTATTCAATGCTGTCAAGCATTCGATGCATGTGTATATATTCAATATTACTCTATAGATTTTGGACTTTTCCTACTGTCCCCTATGTCTGGAATTCTCTTCTTCCTGGCTTCCTTCAAATCCTACTTTTTACAGTAAGCCTTTCTGAGTCCCTTTTAATTCGAGTGCATTCCCTCTGTTGCTTATCTCAAATTTATGTTATTTATTACTTATTTATCCATACCTTTTGCATTCAGAAGTGTGATTCTTGAAAAAAGGGGCTATCTTTTGCATTTCTACACATCTCCAGGCACTTAAAAAAGTGACTGGAAATTAGTAAGAACTTAAAAATGTCTATTGACTGATTATCAATAATTTGGGGAGAAATAGGATTCCATAGAGTTTACACAGTGCTTTTGGAAATATGCAGACATTCCTGCAAATCCTTGTTTCTCCATCAATGAAAAGAAACACCTTTGGCAAGGACTGGTTGCCTGCAAATAGGAAACACACCAGTTCTAAGAGAGGTACTTTTCCATCAGGCAGGTTTGTAAGCAGCATTTGCTTCAGGGACAAAAGGTTAAGGATCCATTGGGTGGATCAGGTACGTGATAATCCAAGACTAGAAAATAGATGGGATACAATACCTAATGGAAACAAAGTATAGGAAAAAATGTTGAGATTCTGTGGTAAAATGACTGAATCTATTAGCATTTTCCAGGTAGCAGTTTTTCATCTTTTTTTTTTTTTTTAGTTTTGTTTTGTGAAAGAGGCCAGAAAAATATAGGAAAAGAAAATTATTTTACTTCCTCAAGAATCACAAATCAAAAAGCACATTTTCTACATGCTAGTCTTGGGGATGCAGATGGAAAAAACAGGCAAAAAAGTGATCCTGTCCAAAAAGAAGTTACATTGTAATGAGAGTTGCAACTTGTAGGCAGATGTGTGAATAAATCTGAGGACAGAAAAAAAACACTAACAATGACTTGGATAAGGAAAGGTGTCTTTTGCAAACAAAGATGAGAGAGAATGTTGGGCTCATAAAAAATATTGTGTTTCAGTCTGATTCAAATGTATGTGAAGGGAATAATGTCAAGCAAATCAAGAAAGAGAAGCTAGAGTTACTTTGTGCAAGTTTTAAATGCCAAAAT
Organism: Antechinus flavipes; assembly: GCF_016432865.1. Lineage (NCBI taxonomy): Eukaryota > Metazoa > Chordata > Mammalia > Dasyuromorphia > Dasyuridae > Antechinus > Antechinus flavipes. The sequence continues at coordinate 222,090,444 of NC_067398.1, read as the reverse complement.
AAATAGATTTTATTTATCAAAGATGACATAGGGAGTGTGTGATAGTTCTTAAATTTGAGAGAAGACAGACAATTTATATTTATTCTTAAAGTTCTAATTTATTTAAAGGATTCAGAATATATTATTTCAGAATTGGAAAAATTCTTCACACCTATTTTATTATAGAACAGGTTCTGAGACAATAGGAGATGATGCCTAAGGTCATACAGCTAACCAGTGGCAGAACCAGCATTAAAACTTTAAAAAATATTTTATACTTGTGATTCCCCCATGTTGCTAATCTCATTACCTTTCCTTTATGTTTGTTCATTTTTTCCATTATTTTCCTTGTTTTATTTTTCTTTTATTAAATAATATAAATCTAAAAGCTCAATACTATATATTTTAATAGTTAAGATGAAATAGGAGTATCTTCTTAGCCACATCTTACTCTTTCAACTCTCTAATGTGTCTATTTTATGAAAACACTCCCATATTCAGGAAGATATTAAAAACTGCTTTCGATTCATTTTAAAAATATTCTTTGCAAAATGTAGCCTTATAATATTCAAAGGGCATCTAACAACTTGCGCCTTTCTTTGACATTTCAATGGTATATCCATAAAACAGAAGAAATCCTTAAGGAAAAGTATTTGTTTTTGCACATTACAGAGACATAAAAACATAAATGGTTTCTTTGAGGTGATTGGCAGTCATAATAAACCTTTAGGGAAAAGAGGAAAAATAAAGTCAAATTATGATACAGTAGAAATTTTATTGAAAGCAGTCATTCATTGTGCAGAAGTGCAATTAGGACTGGAGTGATTTGCTCTTGACCTCTACCCCTCCATTTTTAAAAAGTAATGTAAATTAAACACAAGTAGCATTGCTAAAATATGTTTTATTAATTTCATGGCAAAACAAAAATTCCCTAGATTTAACTTTTTAATAATTTATGTTGGCTTTATGGCTTGCAAGTGTTTTATAGACATGATCACATTTGGGCTTCCCAATTGTCTTATGGGAAAGGTCCTATACATACTGTAATCACCCTCTCTCTCTACACAGGAAGAGACTGAGATTTATAAAAGTTAATTGACTTACTCTTCCATCTTGACACAACATGAAAATATTGGAGGCAAGATTTCAACTGAGATGTTAAACTCCAGGTCCTTTATGATATCTCTACTATATAGTCTCTCTTCTGAGTTCAGATGTAAACTACCATAATGTTTGTCTCAGTTTAATTATTTTGTCTTCTCCTAGAAACCAATTTTAGAAAAGAAAGAATGTTATCCTTCCAGAAACCTAGGATGATGTTGGAAAAAGGAAATTAGAAGGGCAATAAGATAAAAAGGATAGATATGACAAGAAAAGAGAGAAAGGGAGGAAAGAAGGAAGAGAGAGGAATAAGGATGGTAGAAGAAAATGAAAGAGAGAGAGAGAGAGAAAGAGAGAGAGAGAGAGAGAAACAAGGAAAAAGGAAGAGAGAGAGAAAGAGGAAGACAGAGAGATAGAAACAGAGACAGAGAAACAAAGAGACAGATAGAGATAATTAAGACAGATTATTTGTGATCACTATGTGATAAATTGATATATTTTCGTGATACCTTTTCAATTTGTTAGACTAAAATAACAGAATCTCAGATTTAGAGAGAACTTCATTTTATTATTTTAATTAATGCTTTTTATTTACAAAGCATAGGCATGGGCAATTTTTCCAAGATTGACCCTTGCATAACTTTTTGTTGCAAATTTTCCCCTTCTTTTCCCCATCCCTTCCCCATCTGGCAGGTAGTCCAATAAATGTTAAATATGTTGAAATACATGTTAGATGCAATGTATGTATACATATTTATATAGTTATCTGGTTGTGCAAGAAGAATCAGATCAAGAAGTAAGAGAAAGAAAAACTGAGAAAAAAACCAAACAAAATGCAAGCAAATAACAAAAGAGAGAATGAGAATGCTATGTTGTATTTCACACTCTGTTCCCATGGTTCTCTCTCTGGGTGTAGATGGTTCTCTTCACCACTGCACAAGTAGAAGTGATTTGAATAATCTCATTGTTGAAGAGAGCCACTTCCCTCAGAACTGATCATCTTGTTGTTGTTGCTGTGTATAATGATTTCCTGGTTCTGCTCATTTCACTTTGCATCAGTTCATGTAAGTCTCTACAGCCACTCTGAAATCATCCTGATGATCATTTCTTATAGGACAATAGTATTCCATAGCATTCATATACTATAATTTATTCAGCCATTCTCAGAAAGAATTTCAAACACAAATCCAACACATATCTTAACATTTTTTTTCACAATATTCCCAAGAAGCACTTATATAATCTTCACATATTTCTCTGAATTTTTCACCTTTTATAATTTCTTATCCATTGTGTGGATTGATTTTTGTGGTTATTTTGAATGGAATTTCTCTTTCTATTTTCCCTCCTGGTTTGGTTAGCCCTGCAGTGAAATAATAATACCATTTTTATGCTATTACTTTTTAGAATGTTATTTCAAGTATTATTTTGTTTATTCTTGATATAATGATAATGACAAAATAAACATTTACATAATGGCTATTATGTGTCAGGCATTGTGCTAAGCACTGGATATATGAATATGATCAAATGACAGTCCATGCCTTCAAGGATATAATGAGGGAGATAACTTGAAAGCAAATATATACAAAGAAAACAGCACATTAAGAATTAAGAGGGAAACTTCCAGCCAAGATGGCAGAAAGGAAACACACATTTACTTAATCTCTGTCTTTGCTCTCAGAATTTATTTCATAACAAGACCGTGGAATTAGTGCTTGACTGGGGAAAAAAAAACACAAATAATTACCAAAAGAAGACATCCTTGAAATTTGCCAGAAAAGGTCTGTTTTTGCTTGTGGGTGAGGGCAGTTATACCAGGTAGGAAGGTAGCCACAGCACAGCAGACAGAGTACAGAGATGACTGAAGGGGTTTGGAGTGTGATCTCAGCTGTTTCTGCAGGGAGATCTTTAACACAGTGTTGGCTACTTTGCCCTGGCAGCAAGTCAGTAGACCAGCAGAGGAGCTGTGAGCAGAAAATAAAGACTTTAACCCTGAAAAGCTAGGGTCTCTTGGGACCTGGCCACACCCACTCAGAGTGTATCAGCATGCTTTCAGAGTCTCAGAGCACAGATGCAGCTCAGTGCAGCCATTACTGTCCTGCTAGTGCCTCACTGTTGTTCTTGGCAGTCTGTAGAGGAAGCTCGGTAATATCCAGCCCTCCCCATCACCCCCCAAAAAAACATCAGACTGCATTTGTTCTTTTGCTAGTTTGTTTTCTTTGAGTCTTCTTTGACAAAATGAGCAAAAAATTAAAGCAGATTTTAACTATTGATAGCTTCTATATGAATAGAGAACAGACTTTAAAACCTGAGGAGTCCATCAATTGGAGAATGGTTGAGTAAATTGTGGTATATAAATGTTATGGAATATTATTGTTCTGTAAGGAATGACCAGCAGGATGAATACAGAGAGGACTGGCGAGACTTACATGAACTGATGATGAGTGAAATGAGCAGAACCAGGAGATCATTATATACCTCAACAACGATACTGTTTGAGGATGTATTCTGATGGAAGTGGATCCCTTCGATAAAGAGAGCTTTAATTGATCAAAGATGGACAGAAGCAGCTACACCCAGAGAAAGAGCACTGGGAAATGAATATAAACTGCTTGCATTTTTGTTTTTCTTCCCGGGTTATTTATACCATCTGAATTCAATTCTCCCTGTGCAACAAGAAAACTGTTTGGTTCTGCACACATATATTGTATCTAGGATATACTGCAACCCATTCAACATGTAAAGGACTGCTTGCCATCTGGGGGAAGGGGTGGAGGGAGGGAGGGGAAAAATCGGAACAGAAGTGAATGCAAGGGATAATGCTGTAAAAAATTACCCTGGCATGCGTTCTATCAATAAAAAGTTATTAAAAAAAAAAAAAAAAAAACCCTGAGGAGACTAAAAACAGTCTGTCTCCAGATGAATCCCCCAAAGGGGATATAATCTGGTCCTTAACACACAAGACTCTTATAGAAAAAATTGAAAAGGCTCTCACAAGAGAGCTAGAAGAAAAATGGGAAATGGAAAGGGAAACTTGGCAAGAGAGTCTGGATAAGTCATCCCACTCATTTAAAGATAGAGTGGATAAAGAATTCAACTCCCTGAAAAACAGAATTAGTGAACTGGAAAAAGAAAATAGCTTTCTAAAAAATAAAATTGGCAAAATGGAAAAAAAAATTCCATAGAGCAAAACAACTCACTTAAAAACTCAATTGGACAATTAGAAAAAGATATAAAAAAGTGAGTGAAGAAAATAATTCATTGAAAATCAGAATTAAACAAATGGAATTGAATGACTTGAGGAGACACCAAGAATCAGTAAAGCAAAACCAAAAAAATGAAACAATGGGAAAAATGTTAAATACCTTCTTGGGAAAAAATAGACCTGGAAAACAGTGCTAGGAGAGACAATCTGAGAATTATTGGACTCCCTGAAAAATAGGAAGAAAAAAAGAGCTTGGACTATTTTCCAGGAAATTATCAAAGAGAACTGCCCAGAAGTTATAGAAACAGAGGCTAAAATAGAAATTGTAAAAATTCATTGATCACCTACTGAAAGGGACCCTAAAATGAAAAACCCAAGAAATCTAGTGGCCAAATTCCAGAACTATCAGATGAAGAAAAAAATATCACAAGCTGCTAGAAAAAATCAATTTAAATATAGAGGAGCCACAATAAGGATTATTCAGGATTTAGCAGTGTCCACATTAAAGGATCAAAGAGCCTGGAATATGATATTCTGAAAGGCTAAGGAACTTGGTATGCAACCAAAAATAACTTACCCAGCCAAAATGAGCATTTTTTTCCAGGGAAGAAGATGGACATTCAACAAAATAAGTGAATTTCATCTATTTCTGATGAGGAATCCTAAACTAAACAAAAAATTTGGGGGGACTTCCGACCAAGATGGCGGAGAGGAGGCACATACTGTATAGCTCCACATTTTCTCTCACTATCCATTTCATTACAAGCCTCTGAATTAATGCTTGACTGAAAAAAACCCCCACAAATAGTTACCAAGAGAAGCCGTCCTTGAGATTCGCCAGGAAAGGTCTGTTTTTACTGGAGGGTGGAGACAGTTTTAGATCGGGTGCAGGCTGTGGGCAGCAGCAGTGAGAGCATGGGAGCAGACTGGAGAGGGGGTGGGGTGTGATCGCAGCCGTCTCTGCTGGGAGAGCTTTGCTACAGGATTGGATACTTTGCCCTGGCAGCAAGTCAGCAGCCCAGCAGAGAAGCTAAAAATACCGGGGGGTGAAGAATACAACCCCAAACAGCTGGAGTCTCTCGCGACCTGGCCATCTCCCCCCCCCCCCCCCCCCCCCCCAAAGTGCTCTGTGTCTGCACCAGAGTGCTCCTCTCCAATCTAGCTGAACTCTCTTCTGGGACCAGCCAGCCAAGTGGAATATATTCTGGAATAGCTCCCTCTTCACTGGCCTTATATGTGAATCTTCTGAGAGAATGGGATTATGGGTTTTCTCCCATAGTGCTCTCTGGCCCAAAGAGCTTCAAGGGAGGTGTGAACTCACAAAGTTACGAAGTTTACTTTGTGAAGCTGGCATACTTGTGAACTCCAATGAGTAAAGGTGCAAACACAAGCATTGTACTAATTAGTTCTACTTAGTACCTTGTTTCAGGTTCTGCCCAAAACATCTTCTTGTAAGATTAGATCAACTCTAATTAGTTAGCAGTTTGTAAGGATTCCAACATCTCCCCCTTTCTTTTGTTTTGGAACATAGGATGGTCATGACTTCCCTGATTTCTCAAGGAGGTGAGAATCCCACCTAAAAGGTGATCACACCTTCCCTGACATAAGTTCTCTAGGGTTACCCATGGCTCCCCCTTTCTTTTGTTTTTGGAGCAGTCTTAATATATTTTTATATAATCAAAATTTTCTATTTTGTGATCAGTAATGGTCTCTAGTTCATCTTTGGTCAGAAATTTCTTTCTCCTCCACAAGTCTGAGAGATAAAGTATCCTATGTTCCTCTAATTTATTTATAATCTCATTCTTTATGCCTAGGTCATGGACCCATTTTGATCTTCTCTTGGTATATGGTGTTAAGGATGGGTCCATGCCTAATTTCTGCCATATTAATTTCCAATTATCCCAGCAGTTTTTATCAAATAATGAATTCTTATCCCAGAAGTTAGGATCTTTGGGTTTGTCAAACACTGGATTGCTTTAGTTGACTATTCTGTCTTGTGAACCTAACCTTTTTCACTGATCAACTAATCTATTTCTTAGCCAATACCAAATGGTTTTGGTGACTGCTACTTTATAATATAATTTTAGATCAGGTACAGCTAGGCCACCTTCATTTGATTTTTTTTTTCATTAATTCTCTTGAGAGTCTTGACTTTTTATTGTTCCATATGAATTTTGTTGTTATTTTTTCTAGATCATTAAAATATTTTCTTGGAAGTCTGATTGGTATAGCACTAAATAAGTAGATTAGTTTAGGGAGTAGTGTCATCATTATTATATTCACTCGGCCTATCCAGGAGCACTTAATATTTTTCCCATTATTTAAGTCTGACTTTATTTGTGTGGAGACGTTTTTATAATTTTGCTCATATAATTCCTGACTTTCCTTTGGTAGATAGATTGCCAAATATTTTATGGTATCAACAGTTATTCTGAATGGAATTTCTCTTTGTATCTCTTGCTGTTGGGTTTTGTTGGTGATGTATAAAAATGCTGAGGATTTATGGGGATTTATTTTGTAGCCAGCTACTTTGCTAAAATTATGAATTATTTCTAATAGCTTTTTAGTAGAATCTCTGGGGTTCTCTAGGTATATCATCATATCATCTGCAAAGAGTGATAGTTTGGTTTCCTCATTGCCTACTCTAATTCCTTTAATATCTTTCTCGACTCTTATTGCCGAGGCTAGTGTTTCTAATACGATATTAAATAATAATGGTGATAGTGGGCAACCTTGCTTCACTCTAGATCTTACTGGGAAAGGTTCCAGTTTTTCCCCATTGCATATGATGTTTATTGATGGTTTTAAATATATGCTCCTGACTATTTTAAGGAAAAGTCCATTTATTCCTATGCTCTCAATTGTTTTTATTAGGAATGGATGTTGGATTTTATCAAATGTTTTTTCTGCATCTATTGAGATGATCATATGATTTTTGTTTGTTTGGTTATTGATATAGTCAATTATGCTAATAGTTTTCCTAATATTAAACCAGCCCTGCATTCCTGGTATAAATTTTACTTGGTCATGGTGTATTATCCTGGGGATGATTATCTGTAATCTCTTTGTTAGTATTTTGTTTAAGATTTTTGCATCAATATTTATTAGGGAGATTGGTCTATAATTTTCTTTCTCTGTTTTCATGCTACCTGGTTTAGGTATCAGTACCATGTTTGTGTTGTAAAAGGAATTTGGTAGGAGTCCCTCATTCTCTATTTTTTTCAAATAGTTTACATAGTATTGGATTTAACTATTCTTTAAATGTTTGGTAGAAATCAAATGTAAATCCATCTGGTCCTGGGAATTTTTTCTTCGGGAGTTGATTAATAGCTCGTTCTATTTCTTTTTCTGAAATGGGACTGTTTAAGTAATTTTTTCCTCTTCTGTTAATCTGAGCAATGTATATATTTGTGTTTATTTCTCTATTTCACTTAGGTTTTCAAATTTATTGGCATAAAGCTGGGCAAAATAATTCCTAATTATTCAATGGTGGAAAGTTCTATCATTCCTTTTTGAGACTAATAATTTGATTTTCCTCTTTCTTTTTTCTAATCAAATTTATTAAAGGTTTATCTATTTTGTTTTTTTTTATAAAACCAACTTTAATTTTATTTATTAATTCAACAGTTTTTTTACTTTCAATTTTATTAATCTCTCCTTTTATTTTTATAATTTCAAGTTTGGTATTTGATTGGGGTTTTTAATTTGTTCTTTTTCTAGTTTTTTTAGTTGCAAGCCCAATTCATTGATTTCCTCTTTTTCTTTTTCATGCAAGTAAGCATCTAGAGACACAAAATTTCCTTTTATTACTGCTTTGGCTGCATCCCACAAATTTTGGTATGCTGTCTCATTATTATCATTCTCTTGAATGAAATTATTGATTGTGTCTATGATTTGCTGTTTCACCCATTCATTCTTTAGGATGAGATTATTTAGTTTCCAATTACTTATTGGTCTATTTTCTCCTGGACTTATATTTCATGTAATTTTTATTGCATCATGATCTGAAAAAAAATGCATTTACCATTTCTTACTTTCTGCATTTTATTTTGAGGTTTTTATGCCTTAATACATGGTCAATTTTTATAGAAATTCCATGAATCACTGAGATAAAATTAACTCCTTTCAATCCCCATTTAATTTTCTCCAAAGATCTATCATACCTAACTTTTCTAACATCTTGTTTACCCCCTTAACTTCTTTCTTATTTATTTGTTGGTTCAATTTATCTAGTTCTGAGAGAGCAAGGTTGACATCCCCCACTGATATAATTTTAATATAATTATTGTATTATATATTATTACATATAATATGCATATTATATTATTATACATAATAATATAATTTAACTTATGTTTAGTATTGATAGTACTTCATTTTCTATGGTACCCTTTAGTAAGATATAGTTTTCTTTTTTATCTCTTTTAATTATATCTATTTTTGTTTTTACTTGATCTGAGATCAGGATTGTTACCCTTGCTTTTTTTTCCCCTTCACCTGAAGCACAATATATTCTGCTCCAGCCCTTTACCTTCACTCAATATGTATCACTATGCTTTAAATGTGTTTCTTATAAGCAACATATTATAGGATTCTGGCTTTTAATCCAGTCTGTTATCTGCTTCTGTTTTATGGGATAGTTCATCCCATTGATATTCACAGTTAAAATAACTAATTCTGTATTTCTTGCCACCTTATTTACCCTATGTTATGCTTTTCTCTTTCCTATCCCCTTTCCCTCCTCCCCAGTATTTTGCTTTTGATGACCACCTCCTTTAAACAGCTTACCCCCCCCCTTAGAGCCCCTTTCCCTTTTTTACACCTTCCCCTTAATTCTTCTGTTTCCTCTTTTCTTAATCTTTCCTTTTCTTTCCCCCTTTCCCTCCTATTTCTCTAAAAGGTTAGAAAAGTTTCTTTATGATAACAAATATGTCTGATATTCGCTATTAGAGCCAAGTCTGATGAGAGTAAGATTTACACAGTGCTCATCCCCCTTCCTTCTTTCTCTCAATTATAATTCGTTTTCTTTGTCTCTTTGTGAAATGTAATTTCCCTATTTTACCTCCTTTTCCCTCTTCTTTCAGTATGATTCCTTTTCCACCTCTAGCTTTTTTCATATTATCATAAAAATCAAATTATACCCCCATTCTCAAAGTATTCCCATAGCAGAAATATAGTTCTCAAGAGTTCTTTCCTTTTTTTTTTTTTTTTTTTTTACCTTTTATACTTCTCTTGAGTTCTGTGTTTGGAGATCAAACTTTTTGTTCAGTTCTGGTCTTTTCATTAGAAATAGGTAAAATTCATCTATATCACTGAATATCTGTTATAAGCCAGAACTTGAAATAAGGTGATAACTCAGTGGAATTGATGGAAGCAATGCTTGTGTCCTTGGGTTTGCACCTTTGAGAGTTCACACATTAGCTCACACACATTAGTTCACAAGTTTGGAAGATTCACAAGTCAGTATGAGATTCACAAGAATGAGATTCACACCTCCCAAAATCCCACTCTTGGAGGAGGAGTCAACTTTTTGAGTTTACACCTCTAAAAGAGCATAAAAAGGGTTTCAGTCAATCAGTTAGTTCGGAAGACTGCCAGGCGTCGGAGTTGAGCTAGAGGTAAAAGACTAGCAATGAGAGCTCTCAGAACCAAAGAAAGCTCAAATCAGTCAGTTCGGAAGATTGACAGAGAGGGGAGCATCAGTTGGAGATTGAGAAGCAATGAGTCAGAGTTGAGCTAGAGGCAGAAGCTGGAAGAGCTAAAAGACAAGCTCTTGCAGCTCTTGGAATCAAGGAGGGAGAGAGGCCTCTAAGAAAGCTAACTGGGCCCAAGGAAAGAAATAAAACTTGGAAGGAGAAAACAAACATTTGAATTTTATCAGCTGCCTGCATTTGAAGTGATTATTACATTGAACTGAAACTAAGCCTGCCTCTAGAAACCTCCTCAAGAAACCTGCTCCCAGAGAACGATCACATACTATTACAAAAGAAGAAAACACCACAAATATCCATCTTCGTCCCTGAAAGATAATGTTCATTTTACCTGGATACCTTATTCTTGGCTGTAATCCTAGTTCCTTTACCTTTCAGAATATCAGACTCCAGGCCCTTCGATCCTTTAAGGTGGAAGCTACTAGGTCCTATGTAATCCTAATAGTGGCTCCTTAGTATTTAAATTGTTGCTTTTTGGTTATTGCAATAAATATCTTTTCCTTCGTATAATAGTTCTGAAATTTAGACACAATATTCCTTGGGGATTTAATTTTGGAGTTTGTTTCAGGTGGTGATCAGTGGATTCTTTCAATGGCTATTTTACCTCTGATTCTAAAATATCTGAGTAGTTTTCTTTTATGATTTTCTGTAAGATAATGTCTAGGTCCTTTTTTCATTATGGCTTTCAGGAAGCTTAATAATCCTTATATTGTCTCTCTTACATCTATTTTCCAGGTCAGTTGTTTTTCTTAGGAGATATATTTTCTTCTATTTTTTCTTTTTCTTTTCTTTTCTTCTTCTTCTTCTTCTTCTTCTTCTTTTTTTTTTTTGCTTGACTGATTCTAGAAGTCTTATTGAGTCATTTACTTCAATTCATTTATTTCTAATTTTTAGTGTATTATTTTCTTCAATTACTTTTTAAAGCTTCTTTTGTAATTGATCCATTATTTTTTTTATTGCATTCTTTTTCCATTTTTTCATTCCTTCTTGCAATGATTTCACTTCCCCAATTTTTCCTAACTCTCTTTTAAGATTTTTTATGCAATCTTCAAAGAAAGCATTGTGAAATGGGAACCAGCCCATGTCTCTCTTTGGGGCATCTTCTGAAGTTGCTTTGCCTTTAGAAACCTCAGGATTTGAGGTTTGTTCTCTCTCTCCATAAAAGCTGCCTATGGTGAGAGTTCTTTTTTGTTTTTTTAATTTATTTTTTAAGGATTGAGGTCTGCCTGAGGAGTGACAGATGCTTTAATTTACCTTGGGGCAGTTCTGCTGATTGATTTCCAGTCCTGGGTAATGGCAGCTAAGTCCTGCCTTTCTTCCCGGGCTCAGTGGTTTATAATTTGTCTTTTATAAAAGGCAAATCTGCCAAACCACCTGATTGCAACCTGGACAGAGTGGACTAAGAGGCTCAGAGAAGATTCCCAGGTGCATGGAAACTACACCTGGGAATGCTCTGACTCTCTGCTTTAGCTTCTTGCCCTGGTTTCCCTATGTCGGGGTTTGGCAGCCTGTACCCTTGCCCGTTTGAAACAGACTTGTTCTGAAACTCTTCTAAGGTATTATGTAGAAATGTGTTGTACTCCAAATATTTGTGGATTCTTGCAGTTTAGATCCTTAACCTGCTGTTGGTTTGAGAAAATGTTAGAGGAGGTTACAGAGAGTGATATCTTCTCTCTGCCATCTTAGTTCCACTCCCAAAAGGCCCATGTTTTTTTCAAATAAGTTTCTTTCTTTTGAGCAAACCAACCAAAGTTTATGTTATTTTTTTTTTCATAAAATCTTCTTCTAGTATTACTTATCACTTCAATGATTTTCTAACTTCAAATTTTATCAGTCCTTTGAGTTTTAAGATTTTCAGTTTAGCGTTTCCTTGGGGATTTTTAATTTGTCCTTTTTTTTTTTTAAAGTAACATTCCTACATCATTACTCTGTTCTTTCTCTATTTTATTTAGGCAAATGATTATCATACAAATTTTGTTAAATACCTCTTTGGCTGTTTTAAATAAATTTTCCTTTGTTGTTGCCTTGTTGTCCTCTTTTATGAAATTATTATTTCTATGATTTGTCCTTTGACTCACTCTTTCTTTAGAATTAGATTATTTAGTTTCCAATTAATTCTTATTATATATATTCCCAGCCTTTTATTAAATGTATTTTTATTTCTTTGTTATCTGAAAAGGTTGCATTTAATATTTTTGCTTTTCTAGATTTGATTTTGTGGGTTTTATTCTTATGTTTAATTTTTGTGTATAAAAGGCATATTCTTTCCCATGCCTATTCAAGTTTCTCCAAAAGTTTACCATAGCTAACTTTTCTAAAATTCATTTCATCTTGTGTTTTCTTTGTTTTGTGATTAGATTTTTATTTCCAAGAGGAGAAAGTTGATATGCTGCCCTATTATAGTTTTGCTTTCTTTTTCCTCCTATAACTCATTTGACTTTTTAAAAGAATTTGGATGCTATATTAATTAATGCATATATGTTTACTATGGCTATTACTTCATTGTCTGTGGTATCTTTTAGCAAAATATATTTTCCTTCCTTATTTCTTGTAAGCCAATCTCCTTTTTGTTTTTGCTATGCCTTGTGATTTCTTTCTCATACCTCTTATTCTCATCTTCCCTCCAACTGTGATAGATTTTTCACATCTTTTCATGTGAGATAACTTACCCATTCTACTTCTCCTTTCCTGTAATTATCTTTCTCACTTATTAGTTTTTGGGGTTATTTTTGGATATTATCTCCCCAAAGTTGCCTCATACTTACATCTACTCTCTATCCATACTTTTTTTTTTGTTGTTGGTGTTTGTTTAGGCAATCAGAGTTAAGTGACTTGCCCAGAGTCACATAGCTGGGAAGTATCAAGTGTCTTGAGATCAGTTTTGAACTGACTTTAGAACTATTGCTCTATCCACTGCATCATCTTGCTGCCCCTATTTTTCTAACTGTACTAATAATAGTATAATTCTTAAAAATTGTATTGGGATACAAACAGTTTAATATTCTTGAACACTTTATTTTTTTTCTTTTTTATCTTTTTAAAAAAATCTTCTCTTGAGTCTTGAAACTGAATTTTTTGTTTGTTTCTTCAGTTGTAGCCTTTTGACCAGGAATGCTTGAGAGCTTTCTATTTAGTCAAATGGCTATTTTTCTCTTTGAAGGAATATGTTCAATTTTGCTAGGTAGGTAATTCTTGGTTCTAATCTTATCTTATTTGCCTTTCAGATATACATTCTATGTCTTCTAATCCTTTAATATTGAAGTTTCAGAGTATTGGGCAATCCTAACTAATGCTCCTTAATATTTGAATTGTTCTGGCTAGTTACAATACTCACTAGTTGATCTGGGAAATCTAACATTTGCCTACTATGTTCCTGAAAGTTTTCATTTTGAGATCTCTTTCTGGAGGCAAATTGTGGATTCTAGGTTCTAGGATATTAGAGCAGTTTTTTAGATAATTTCTTAAAACTATGATGTTTAGGTCCTTTCTTCTTTTTTAAAATAGCATTTGGGTAGTGTAGAGAGTGGAACTTTGTAGAAATATACTTGAAAGAAGTGTACTTGTGGAATTGATGAGACAATGGTTATCTAGTTTACATATAGTTAGTACTTAGTATGGTGATGTAATAGTTCTACAATTGATGTAATTGTAATAGGGTATTTGAATTGAAGACAAAGTCAGCCACAGACATTCTATCTTTGATCACCATTGTGGTGGCTCTCCTACTTCTTGCACTAAGATCAGACTGGCAGATGGGCAGAATGCTGGCAGAGGAGACTGGGTCAAATTATGACAGACAAAGGTTGTAAAAGGGACAATAAAGCCTTTAGACTTTATTCCTGACTATCCTTGGGGTGATTATTCTGCTGAGACTAAAGCTGATCCCAAGGCCCTCCAGAAAGCTAGTCTAGACATTACATTTTGGTGCCTGAACATGGGTGTAAGGATTTACACTCAGCAGTTCAACTGACACAATCGAGTTAATGGAGCAGTCCCCATGACCTGGAAATAGGGTGAGTACAAAAATAGACAATCAGGAAACTTTGGTAAAGGGCTAAACTAGTGTTTCAGCTGAAATGGGACAAATGCTTAGAAAAGAACCTTCCCCACCCCAAGGGAAATGAATATAATGCATAGTTAGGCTAACCAAAAAACCAAGGTTTGATTGTAACTTGAAAGAGATCATTGAATTCTTAGAAACATTAAAGTACACATTTCCTTAGTTCTCTAAGGAAGAAAAATTAGAATCAGATAAGTAGCAACTAGTGGGAGAGCAACTAATTGAATACTACAGTGATAATGGTTCTGATTCAATTCCTGAAGAATTTTATATATACAACATAGTACAATTGGCTTTAAAGAATTCCACACATTCTAACAAAGCAGCTGAAAAGCATGGAGATTGGACAAGAACAGCACTGATGAACTTAAGGGGTATAGTACTTCTCATTTTCACAGGTTCAGTTACACCTGAGCAGATGCCATTAGGGCATTCCCCATCTCTTGATCATACTCCCTCAATTTTACCCTCCTGGGTGGAGGGTAGAGGAGGAAGGGGAAAGGCAGTAACACAATCAGTACCACCCATGCAATAGTTTTCTCCACCTCCATGACACATTTACAAGGGCACTAATTAAAGCTAAAGAGAAAGGGCAAGAAGCATCTGATTCATCGTAATTGAAGAGTTTCAGGTCAAGAAAAAAGAAAATACACACCATTTAATTCAGAAATTATGAAAGATCTGAAAAAAGTTTGTACTCTTTATGGATCCACATCATCTTATGTTAAGATAATATTAGATAATTTGATTTTTGAAATTTTAACCTCTAATAATTGGAAATCTATACCAAGGACATGTTTAGAACTTGGACAAAACTTGTGACTTTCTGAATATAGTGAACTCTGTAGACTACAAGCTCAACAAAATAGGCAACCTGGAGTTAATATACCAGTCAGCTCTGACCAACTAACAGGTGTAGGTCCTTATGCAGATGCTTTAGTTCAGATTAATTACCCTGTAGCAGCATATGAACAAATTGTTTTTGTTGCTATCAAAGCATGGGGACCCTCCTAGGAAGACAAGATGGAAGGGAAACCTTTACGAAAATAGCCCAAGGTCCAAATGAACCCTTTGCTGATTTTGTGGGACATCTGCAGACAGCTATCATATGAACTATTGGTTAAAATGCAGCAACATAAATTATGATAAAACAACTTGCTAGAGAAAATACTAATAAGGTTTGTAGAAAAGTTATACTAGAATTACATAAGGATGCTCCTTTAGATGAGATCATAAGATGCTGTGCCATAGTGGGCACAAATATCTTTTAAACCCAGGCTATGATGCAGATTTTTCAAGATTGAAATATGGAAAGACATGCCCTTTTGGCAAGGGACTTCCAGAGAGACTTGTCAATGCTTTCAATGTGGTAATTTAGGGTATTTGAAAGCTCAATGTTGGCATAAAAGACAGGATGGGAGAACGAGATCCCAAACCGCATATCCAAAATGCAACAGAGGCTTCCATTGGGCATCAGAATGTATATTGACTCAGGAAAATGGGAAGTGGGGCCCAGCTCCAGGACCCTAGGCAAAAAAAACAAAAACAAAAACAAAAACAAAAACAACAACAACAAAACTTGGAGCATGATGGCAGTCAATGTTACATCCAGAGAGTCTTTAGAAGATCAGTACTCAGACATGATTAATCAGCCGAGAAGCAATCTGATGGGAGAAAGGGATTATAATTGGGGAGCAAGGAAGAGAGTGGCTTTACATGATTCGCCTGAGGAAATGTGTCATGATGGACACAGAGCCAGCACTGAAACCAGGAGGACTTCATTCAAGACCTACCTTTAAAACATATTGTCTGTATGTCCCTAAGCAAGTTGCTTAACCTCTGAGCAGTCTAGGCAACTTCCTAATACTGTAAGTTGAAGAGAAGATTCTAGACTGCACTAATAAAAGAAGTTTCTTCACTCATGAATTAGGTCTCTTTATACTATTAATTTTCTGATTTTTGACAAGGATACACTGGCTCTGGCAGACAGGTTTTATAACCCATCAGAAGGGCAATGTCAGTGGGCAATTCCACTATCTTTAGATAATTTCCAGGTGATGTGGAGAGATTCAGAAAGTGGTGAATGTAAGTGACCAGATAGGTTAACTGCATGGAGAGAGAGTTTGTTTGTATCTCTACAGATGGAGAATGAATCAGATGGGTGCCAATGAGCCATCTTCACCTTATCCATCAGAGAGAAAAGGAGAAGACCCAAGAAACAGCAGATGGCAATTGACTCATGAATATTAAAAATTGTTGATAAGATTTGCAGAACTTCAAAACCCACAGGAATCATTGTATTCCCTGAGATATATGACTGATGCAAGACTTCAAAACTCTCAAGAATCATTGGATTCCCTGAGACATGATAAGATTGTTGCAGGACTTGAAAACCTTCAGGAATCACTGTATTCCCTAACACATGATGAGAGTATTGCAGGACTTCAAAACTTGGAGGAATCATTGGATTCCTTGACACATGAAGTAATGGATAACAGACTGGTTTTGGGATATCTTTTGTTTGCTAAAGGAGATGTATGTGTGATTGTTATTTATATACCCTCCTTCTAGGACTTATGGAAATTTTTTACAATACCATGTTGATTCATATTGTTTGTTATATCAGTACCTGCATGTATAAGTCATGTTTATTACACTACATGGAGCCTGCGCTAGTTGTGGGGAGAGTCATCACTACTAGTCTGTGTTATATTACTATGTGCTTGTGTAATACCTCTCATACTGATGGATTTATGTATTCTTGTTTCAAGTTCAGCCCAGAAGAAACCCGCTAATAATATCTGGTTTGACTCCCCATTTCTCTTTTGGTATTTTCATCTCCCTTCCTGAGAAGTCAGAGAGGGCAAGATCAACAGGCTAGTTTTCTGGAGGGCCTTGGGCCTTGATCTCAGCAGAAAAATCACCACAAGAATAGTCAGGAATAAAGTCCAAAGTCTTTATTGTCCCCATCATAATCTGTGTCTGTCATAGTTTGATCTAATCTCTTTTGCCAGCATTCTGCTGGTCTGCCAGTCTGATCTTAGTGAAGGAAGCAGGAGAGCCATCATGAGGATGATCAAAGATAGCATGTCTGTGGCTGACTTTGTCCTCAATTTAAATACTCTGTTACAATTACATCAGTTTAGAACTATTACATCACCATGCTAAGTACTAAGTGTATGTAAACTATATAACCATTGTATCATCAGTTACACTGAGTTAACACCTTGTTTCACATATACTTCTTTCAAATATACTTCTTCAAAGTTCTGCTCTCTATAGGGTAGTCTAAATTATTCTTAAATTAGATCTCCTGGATTTATTTTCTAGCTCTGTTGTTTTTCCAGTGAGATATCTCACATTTTCTGCTATTTTTCATTCTTTTGAGTTTGTTTGATTCTTGATGACTCATTTTTTTCCCCCAGACTCTTTCTTGACTTTTAAGTTTATGATAAAGTTGGGCTCTGATCCTAGGATGGAGGAGGCACTGTCCCAACCTTCAGTTTTTTGTCATTGTTGTTGTGGATTTTTTGTTTTGCTTTGTTTTGTTTGTTTCTTTTTTACTGCTGTTTTCAGAGATAATTCTAGGAGTTTATAAATTTAGTTATTTCAAGATGATATGATCTAAGGATAAGTATTGTCACTAGCCTCTTGGCCTGTGCTCTATTATGTGAGCAACCACAAGCTCTCTTTTCCACTCAAAAACTCTCATTAGAGGACCCACTCCTGCTACTATTTTTTTTTTTTCTCGCTCTGAGCCTGTGACCTAATAATGCATTAGGGAATTGCAAATAGAATCTTGTTCTCAAGGCCAGCAAAAAGTCCTCTGTGATCTCTTTCTGAGCACTTGTCTAACCTCTTTACTATCTCTGTTTTGAAAATTCCAAAAAATGCTGTTGCTAATTTGGAGGGTCCTAAAACCAGCTACTGATTTGCAGGGTATGGGCTATGCTTGTACTCCACTTTTACCCCAAAGAGAGAGAATTTTTTTTTTTTGCCAAACTTCTAAGTTGTTTTGCTTCAGAAAATTGTATTATACTATTCTTTTGTTGGTTTTTCCACTTTATGATTCATTTTAGGTGTTATTCTAATGTTGTTTGGAGGGCAACTTGGGAGAGCTCAGTTGACTTACTGACTTTAATCAGCCATTTAAGCTTTGACTTAAAGATTTCATTTCTTTCTTTTTTAAGTTTTAATTTCAATATATGAACTTTTCAGTGGAAAATACAGTGGTCTCTGTTTGGTGCTGTGATGTTTAGCATTTTTATAAATGACGTGAAAAGGCATGGATGATATTTTCATTAAATTAACAAATTATACAAAGTGGTGAGTGATAACTTTCATAGATGATGACAGTCAGTGTTCAAAAGGATATTAGCAAGCTAAATATTAGGCCAAATCAAGTAATATTTACTCCCACAGAGCGCAAAGAAAACTCTTTCAATCTAGTATTAAAAAAACTCATAAAAATAAAGTTTTAGCAATAGATATGGATGGGGAGAAGTTGTTTTAAAAAAAATCTAGGGGTTTTAGTGGACTGCAAACTCAATATGAGGAAATAGTATTATGTAACAGCCATAAAATTACTGAGATATTGGATTGGATTAAGAAGAAAGAGATGCCCCCAGGAACAGAGAGGTAATAGTCTGCTATATTTTGCTTCCATTAGATCTTTTCTGGAGCTTTGTGTTCAGTTTTAAGTGTGATATTTTAATGTAGCATTCTTAAACTTTTTCTATACATTATTTCCTGGAGAAATTTTTAAGCATTCCTATCTCAAATCTGAACCAGAGTGTTTGTGGTTGCCTTCTTGTGTGAGCAGTGCTAAGTGCCAATGTTATATGTTCAGAATCAAAATTGCAGTGAAGTTGTGCAATGCAACAGAGGCAAACACTGCCAAAACACTTTGTAATTTGATTTTGAATTAATTTTTGGTCACTGTGTTCAGAAACCTTTTACTGTTGCTAATTTTTTCACAACCCCCATGTTGGAATTCTTACAAAGTGTAAAGTCATTAAAGTTGAGAGAGACAATAATTATCTGTGATGACCGCGTATTTAAAATCAGCCGGAGTCAGGAATTCAGGTTAAGGGAAAAATCTTCAATCTTTATTCTCAGTAGAGGTGAGGGGGGATTGTGATAGCAATATGGACAGGAAAGATTGCAATAATAATATGGGCAGCTGAAACAGGAAGCCAGCTAGCAGAGGGAGATTGGAGCTGAACGGCCGTCGCAATGGCAATGGGAGCAGCTGTGTCAAGATGCCAGCCAGCAGTCTCTCTTTCTGCTTCCCTTTCCACTCCCTTGCCTCCACCCACCAAAAACATTATTTCCTATACAACACATCAGGACTTGCACAAAAAGTGGGTGGGGGCCATTCTTTCTCCAAGCATATATATATTAATAGACTATGGTCCAATTACTATTTAGCCTCACGTACTTGGGACCTCAGTGCATCAACTCAAGCCTCAGCCCACTGCAATTATCTAATTTAGTATGGTTCAGTATGATTGATCTGATCTTACAAGGAGATGTTATGGGCCAGAAGAAACAAGTTACTAAGTGGAGCTGATAGAAATAATGCTTGTGTTCACACCTTTAGAGAGCTCATATAAGCAAGAAGCTCTTAGGGCCAGAGAGCACTCTGGGAGCAAACCCATAATCCCACTCTCAGATCCCACAATCCCACTCTCAGAGAAGAAGTATAAATAGAGCTTCAGTGAGCCAGTCAAGTGAGTTCAGCTGAAAAGATTGAGAGGGGAGCATCAAGTCAGTTCAGCCAGAAGCCCTCTCTCAGAGGCAAGAGAGATTCATTCCATCTTCCACCTTTGTGCTGGCTGGTGGCTGAAGAAAGCAGAAGCAAAGGACAACTATAAGAGCTCTTGAAACCAAGCAGAAAGATAGGCCTCTAAGAAAAACTAACCAGGCTATTTTGGAGGAAGCAATAAAAGATTTGAACTTTTAGCACCTGGATGCATTTGAGTAATTATTACTTTTAACTGAAATTAAGGCTGCCTCCAGAAAACCTCCCAAGAAATCTGCTCCCAGAGAGAACCATTATATTTTAAAGAAGAAAAACACCACACTTCCAAATTCAATTCTATTGCCCTATGTGCAATTGCACACATGTTTAAGAAATTTTGATTTTATTGATACATTGACAAATAGGTAAAGTGTCCAGAGGAGAAGAACAAGAGATTTTTTTTAGTATATTACTCCTGGGGTTAGTTTGAAGGAACTTGTCTAATGTTTAGGCTAAAGAAAAGAGACAGGCGTTTTACAGTTGTCTTTGAGTATTTGAAGGAGTCTCACATGGTGGAGACATTAGACTTCCTATGTTTGGCCACAGAAAGCAGAATTAAGGAAAAAAATAGAAGCTGTAAAGAGGTAATTTTGGATTTGTTTTCAGAAAAACAAAACAAAAAAAGAAAGCAAAACATTCCTCATGATTAAATATGATAAAAAATGGAATGACTTGCTATGGTGGAAGCCATATTATAGCCCTTATCCCCGTGAAGGTTATGCTAGGTTTTCCTAGCATGAAATCATCTTATAGATTTGATTAGCAAGAAAAATAAAGATTCAGCTGTTCACATTTTCCTTATCACTTAGGTATTAAATGACCTGGGGGAACTCTGGATGTTCTCTGATACTTGGTTGGTAGACCACAACAGGCAACTCAGGCAGAGGAGACTACTCAATTTAATCATCTAGGATATTTAAATATTGTTCTTTTGCTACAACTGAGCAAATCTTCTTTTATTTATTGTTGAATGATTTACAAGTATCTTATTTTACTCGAATACAAAATATAAAGAAACATGGGACTGCCTTCAGTCAGATCCAGATCAGATCACATTTCCAGAGAAATAGTGTTTTCCCCTCTTTTGGAAGCCTCAGAGCAGAAGCTAGATAATCTTAACTGTCAAGATTTTATATAGGGGATACTTTTTTGTATATGGGTTAAAATAAATGACTTCCAGGCTCCTTTCCAACTCTCAAATTCTTTGATTCTCCTGTTCTGTTGTACCTAATGAAGTATGCTGTGCACAATAAGCTCTTAATAAATCTTTGTTGAATGAATGTGCATGGCATACTATGTTTCACAAAGACAGAAAGACATATATACATAGAATTTCTGAACTGATTACAATATTGAGATGAGCAAAATCATCAATCACACTTGTTATCGAAAGATAAGACAATTTTGGGCATGTCAGCTTATTCTTTCTATGATCCATTAGAAAGCATAATAGAAAGCCCAATCACAGACATTAACAAAATGGTCACTGTTATATTTCTGACTTTTATTTGACTTCCAAAAATAAAGATTTGCTAAAGGTTAGAAATGGTTTATGTCACCTTAATTATTATTGTAATTTAACACTATTATCTTTTAGTTCTCATTTATTTCCTATTACCAAGAATCTAAAATATCTAAAAATCTGTAGTTCATGGAAGAGTAATAAAGCAGAATAGTGACAGTTTTTTGAGAGTATTTAATATGTTTCCTAAAATACCTAAAGGTCCTTCAATGACTAATCTGGTAAATCTCAAAATCTCATCATTTTGCTTTAATGATCTAAAGGATATAGAACATGAATTATTTTCTAGCTCTTCAAAGAAAATTTGCTTCTGTTTTACATAATAGATTTCTCATAACATGGTATATGTATTGAAATAGTTGATACGTTAGGAAAGAGACTTGTTCCAGATTCAACTTCCCTGAATCTCTTCAGTTTCAAATAAATTGTCCAAAATAGAGTGTTAAACATTTCAGAATAATATGCTATGATATTTAGTCCTTGGCAACTAGGTAGTATATAAGGTACTTAACATCTGAAATGACAAATAAATATATGACATGCAACCATTTCCTTTTTCTAAGGATGGTTTGATTGATTTAAAGGGCATGAAACGGATATGTTTACAGTCAATAGCACCCAAGGATGATGAAAACAGCACAAATGTGTGCCATAAACCTAACAATTGCTCTCACTGCTGCATTTTTATGGGAGAGCTAATAGAATGACTATTTCTCTTGAGAAAAAAAAAAAAACTCGGAAAAATCAAAATGGTTTACTAGGAGTTGGCTGCCTGCTAAAATTTAGCATCTGCTATTATATTGACAGTTAACTGCTGCTGAGTTTCTTCATCATAAGATTATTTTTATATTCTTTGTATGTATTTCATATACACATATATTTAAATATTATCTTATTTTATTGATACATTATATTGAGGGCAGGGGCTTTTTGTTTTTATATTCATAGATTGGAGACATATAGGTAGCATACTGGATTTAGTGTTACATTTACAGTAAGAATGACCTTGATTCAAATCGTAGCTCAGACATGTAGTATCTGTATGACTCTGGAGAGATCACTTAATCTCTCTCAGCTTCAGTTTCCTCATCTATAAAATTGGAACAATATTACAACCAATCTCTGAGTTTTGGAAAGGATAGAATGAGGTAACATTTGGAAAATACTTTACAAACTTTGAAGTGCTACAAATGTTTTGTTATTATTATTATTGCATTTATTTCTACCTCTTATAATTAACATGATAACAGGTATGGCATTGACTTGTTATTGATTGATTAAAATAATAAACCTCTTCTCCCCTAATCTAAATCTTAAAGGGCCTTTTTTGGTACTCATTTTTAGAAGAAAGTAATTTGATAATTCAGTGGGCTTCATTATTCTCTACATGTGAAGAATGGGATGCAAATTATCCCAAAGACCAGGCACATTGGTTTCCCAATGACAGAGGACACCTGCCTGACACTGTATTGATCTTGAAATATTTTTTTTCTTGTGAGCTATATTGCTCATTGATGAGGAATGTCATGGGTAGAGCAAGGCTTTGGATGACAACATCATTCAGAAATTTAAAAAAGATAATACAGCAAAAATAGTATTGAAAAATTCTTGACATTATATCTTGGTTTTTCAGAATTCCAGTCAGTTGGCTCACAACTATGTCTAGTTAAAACCAAATTACATAATACAAAAACTCCATAAAACTTTACCAAAAACATGGATACATATATATGTGCATATATATGTGCACACATACTTACAAACATGAAATTCATCCAATGAATTTTGTTTCTAAAAAAGTCATCACCCAATTGCCAACCTTCTAATAACCTATTGACTAGTATGTAAACACACACATGCATATACAAAAAATTGTGTGTGAATGCATCCATCATACATATGCAGAAAAGTATATATCTATCTATATAAATATATACAGACACATGCATTCATACATATCAAACACATATGAATATGGGGCAGCTAAATGGTTCAGTTATTAGAACACTAGGTTTGAAGTCAGGAAGTCCTGAATTCAAATATGACCTCAGAAACTAAATACTTTCTAGTTGTGTAATCCTGGGCAAGTCATTTAAATGCTGTTTATCTTAACTGGAGAAGGAAATGGTAAACCACTCCAGCATCCTTGCCAAGAAAATTCCATGGACAGTATTGTCATTGGCTCATGGGGTCATGAAGAGTTGGTGATAACTGAACAACAAAACCACAACAATATATGCTAAAAAAATTAGGGAAAAATTGAGAGTGGTACAAACAAAAATACAAAAAGTTAATTAGGAGAATGGCTTAAAAAGCAAAATTGACCAAGAGGGAAAGGAGGAGGTACAAAAGCTCACTGAGAAAAAGTAATACCTTAACAATTAGAATTGAACAAAGGGAAGCTAGTGACTTTGTGAGAAATCAAGATAAAGCAAAACCAAAAAAAAATAGTAAAAAAAAAAAAATGAACTAACTCATTGGAAAAACAAATGACCTGAAAAATAGATCCAGGAGAGATAATTTAAAGATTATTGGTCTACCTGAAAATTATGTTCAGAAAAAGAGCCTAGACATCATTTTTCAATAAATTATCTAGGAAAACTGTCCTAATAGTCTAGAACCAGAGGGGAAATTGAAAGAGTTAAAGATCCTTTCATCTCCTGGAAAAAAATGCCAAAATGAAAGCTCCCAGGAATATTATAGCAAAATTCCAGAATTACTAGGTCAAGGAGAAGATATTGCAAACATCCTGAAAGAACAAGTTCAGGTTTAGAATACCCGATAGCACAAGATTAACAACTTCTATGTTAAAGGATCAGAGGGCTTGAAATATGATGTTCTGGAGAGCAATGGAACTAAGATTAAAACTAAAAAATATCTACTCAGAAAAACTATGTATAATCCCCCAGGGGAAAAGTGGAAATTCAAGAGGGTTTTCAAATATTTGTGATGAAAAGATTAGAGCTGAATGAAAAATTTGATTTTCAAATTACATGGCCACATTTCTCAAACATATGGAGGACTGAATCAAATTTATAAAAAATAAGAACCATGTTCCAATTGATAAATCAAAAGATATGATGACTTCTAAAGGGCTATAAATTCATGCATATCCTTTGGCTCAATGACACCAGTACTAAGCATTAATGCCCCCAAAAGATTTTTTTTTAAAAAAGGAAAGGACCTATATATACAAAAATATTTATAGCTCTCTTCCCAGGACCAAAAAAAAAAAAAAAAGGAAATTGAGGGGCTGACCCTTAATTGGAGAGTGGCTGAACAAAATATAATATGTGATTATGATGGAATTGTTCTACTGGAAATGATAAGAAGGATGCTCTCAGAAAAAAAACCTGGAAAGCCCTCAATGAACTCAAAATAATAGCAATGTTGTGAGATGATTGGCTGTGAATGACTTTGCTATTCTCAGTAGTATAATGGTCCAGGACTACTATGAAGGGATATCATGAAAAATCCTATCACTATCCAGAGAAGGAACTGGTGTCTGAATACAGAATGAAGCGCTCTCTGTCCTTCTCTCTCTCTCTCTCTCTCTCTCTCTCTCTCTCTCTCTCTCTTTCTCTCTCTCTCTTCCTCCCTCCCTCTCCTGTCTCTTTATTTTTCTTGAAGGTTTTTTGTTTTCTGTTTTTGCTTTTTAGATTCATGTTTTCTTTCACAATGTGTTTTAGGGAATTTTTTTGCATAACTTTACTTGTAGTTTCTTAATGGTGGGTGGGGTTGGGAATAAGTAAATATTTAAAAAAAAAAAAAAAGCACAAATTTTTACAGGTCCAAACAAGACTGAAGAAATTTAACGCAATCCCTACTCTTGAGATGTGCACTCAATCTGGTTTCACTCTTTATCCTTAAGGGACGGTACTCTTCCCAAGAGACTCACAGACACTTAAGGAATTAAAATATATTTTATTCTAATTGAAAAAAAAATTAAACCTTTGTTTAAATTGCTTTTCAATTTCTTAGGCTCTCAAATATAGCACCTTCTCTGGGGAAGTCCTCAAACTCAGCATTCTCATTTATACTTTTGGTCACCAAAGAACAACTGCTATCTCTAGGTTCTAATATACATTCTTCATTTCTGCTCCTACAATTCACATAAAACTCTGTCATAGGTGAAATATCTTCTCGGGTAAGTTGCTCATCTGGATTTCCAGAGTTTTCCTCTCTTCAGAGTGACTCCTGATTGCTAAGACTAGCTATCTCTGGAGGTTATAGTCATTTCATTTCTCTGCTATGAAAAGTTTTTCTTCTAAGGACTGTTTCTAGCTTTTAATAAGTTCCTCTCTTTTTCACTATGTGGAATTCATGTCTCTGCTCCCTCAAGTGCTCTTTAAACTCTCTCAAATAAACTTTCCAACTGTTGAGCATTTTCTAAATAAACAGTTCCCCTTACAGACATCTTAGCCATGGAGATATATAGAGAGAACTCTCAGCTCCAGCCTCATAAAGAGGTCTATAGAAAGATTATTTCCTGACTGTTGATAGTCCCTTGGAATACTTCAAACTCCCCACTGTGTAAACTATTCCTAGGGCTTTGCTGTTTAAAGTGCTACAATGCCATGACCTATTATTATTTGTTCAAATTCATTATTTCCTTCTGGCTTAATCAGAGAGATGATTATACTTGCAGTTATAAGTACAGTCCTCAGAGCATGACTGCTACTCCAAAGTTCTATGATGTACTTGGTGAGTATTCACTTCTAATATAAATTGGAAGCTCCTACCATCACTTTTACCCTTAATAATCAGCTACTAGACACCACTAATTCTTAGTAAAGATGTCTACTTAGATAGAATAATTTTAAAAATAAGTTATAGAATATTTCCCTAGAAATTTGAGAAGCACTTTTATACAAAATACATAATACCCATGCCAACAATAGGTTCAGAGTACAATGTTAGTGAAACACAGATGTAGGAAACATAGCTAACTGAGACAACTCACAATTTTGGTCTTGCAGGACTTTGATTCCATTTCTTTCCTGGTAGATTGATCATACATCTTAGCACTAAATGTTCAGAACTAGCCATTTCTTGAGTCCACATCCAAATCTGCTTGCTGCCACAGATTATACTTCCTGAAACTTCCTCCAGCCCAAAGGATCTGACTTTTTAGATTTATGAGTGTTTGTTTCTGCTTCCTGAATGGTTTTCATTAAAACTAACTTTCTAAATGGAGGATGAATAATCTCCTTGATAAATATCTTTAAGACATGACAACAGTGATGATGATGGAAAGAGCTTGTTAGAGAAAAATCATCTTGAAGGGGTCATGCTTCAGATCCTGTGATCCTCTATTTCCCCAAATTGTTTCTAGGGCTTTGGTATTTAAAATTTAGGAAAATGTTGACAAACTTGTTTTTGCTTATGCAATGGTTTTGAACCTTCTCAACTGAATCAGAAAATGTTGTTCAAACTTGTACAGATATAGGATTATACTGTTTTTTTTAGTTTTTTTTAAAGAGTTACATTGTTAACATGATAACAAATCATTTGTAATTTCATTTTATGATTACATAGCCTCAAATGTGGAGACTGAGAGGAACAACATAGTGATTTGGGAAATAATGCCAGAAAACCATCAACCACCATTAATAGTTTTATATCAAAACAAATGCAATGTTATTTCATTGTGATTATTAGAAGAGATGGCTCTCTATAGTTGATATATCCCAAAAGATACAATACTTACCAATGAATGACTTTATTTCCACCCAGAGATGATATAAATGTTATTCACCTGAGTTCCCTTCAAGTACAGGGTATAAGAGTTACATAACATTGTATAATACAGTATATGTCCAAATATCATGAAAAATCTTGGTTCCTCACATCTATGAGACAGAAAATTAATTTAAATAAGATTGTTAAAACAAAATGCTTACAATACTTTTATAGATTTCACCAAGTCTCATAAACCTAGAAATTCAGAAAAATGAAGTGATCTAGTAAGAAACCTCTTGAGTAAAAAGGTTGACATTTCTCAGGCAATGGACTATTTGTGTTTAACATAGTGTGTGTACTGTTCTGAATTTGAGTGATAGCATACATGTTAAACATATTGACAGGGTCATCATGTTTCTATTCATAATTCTCCTTAAGAGTAGTTGCTTATGAACTTTTTGTTGGTGAAGCTGCTGTTTAAAAATTCTGGAAGTAAGGACTGAAATAAGAACCCTAGCATTATAAAGAAAATTATTATTTCATTATCAAATAGCTAGTCATCATATATTATTAGATGTTATCAAATACTTAGTTCACCCTATTAATGAGGATGAAAGAGGAGGTGTAAAAGTTGGCTTGAAGTTTAACATATAAAAGAAACCTTAAGTTCCCTCACTTCTGGCCAAATAGAAGGAGAAAAGATAGAACCACTGTGAGATTTTATATTCTTGGTCTTGAAAATCACTGCAGACATGAAACCAAAACTTGTTTTCTCCTTAGAAGGAAAATTATGGCATATATGGACAGCATACTAAACAGTAGAGACATCACCTTGCCAAGAAAAGTGATATTGCCGGCAACAACAACCAAAAAATGTAATGAAAGCTATAGTATTTTGTTGTTTTTGTTTCCCCTACTAGCAATGTATTGTTTTAAGAATTTGACTATAAGGGAAAGCAGAATGATACAGAGTAAACAGTTTTGAATTGTAGTGCTGAAGAAGACTTTTGAATTTTCTACAGGAAGGACATCAAATCAGTCAACACTTAAAGAAATTAATTCAGTTTTTAAAATATTTAGGAATCTATCTGCCAATGGAAAATCAGAAACTTTATGAGCAAAAGTACAAAACACTTTCCACATAAATTAAGTC
This sequence comes from Antechinus flavipes, assembly GCF_016432865.1. NCBI lineage: Eukaryota > Metazoa > Chordata > Mammalia > Dasyuromorphia > Dasyuridae > Antechinus > Antechinus flavipes. The sequence goes on along the minus strand of NC_067398.1, from coordinate 222,062,225 downwards.
TGATCTAACCAACTGGAAAAATATTAAATGCTCTTAGATTGGGCAAGCAAATATAATAAAGATGACAATACTACCTAAATGAATCTACTTATTTAGCTCTATACCAATCAGACTCCCAAAAAACTACTTTGATGAATTAGAAAAAATAACAACAAAGTTCATATGGAAAAACAAAAGGTCAAGAATTTCAAGGGAATTAATGAAAAAAAATCAAATGAAGGTGGCCTAGCTGTACCAGATCTAAAATTATATTATAAAGCAGCAGTTACTAAAACCATCTGGTATTGGCTAAGAAATAGACTAGTTGATCAATGGAATAGGTTAGGTTCAAAGGACAAAACAGCCAATAACTTTAATAATATAGTGTTTGACAAACCCAAAGACACCAATTTCTAGGATAAGAATGCATTATTTGACAAAAATTGCTGGGAAAATTGGAAATCAGTATGGCAGAAACTAGGCATTGACCCACACTTAACACCGTACACCAAAATAAGGTCAAAATGGGTTCATGACCTAGGCATAAAGAATGAGATTATAAATAAATTGGAAGAGCATAGGATAGTTTACCTCGCAGACCTGTGGAAGAGGGAGGAATTTATGACCAAAGAAGAACAAGAGACCACTATTGACCACAACATAGAAAATTTTGATTATATCAAATTGAAAAGTTTTTGTACAAACAAAACAAATGCAAACAAGATTAGAAGGGAAACAATAAACTGGGAAAACATTTTTACAATCAAAGGTTCTGATAAAGACCTCATTTCCAAAAATATAGAGAATTGACTCTAATCTATAAGAAATGAAGCCATTCTCCAATTGATAAATGGTCAAAGGATATGAACAGACAATTCTCAGATGAAGAAATTGAAACTATTTTTAGACATATGAAAATCATTATTAATCAGAGAAATGCAAATTAAGACAACTCTGAGATACCACTACACACCTGTCAGATTGGCTAGAATGACAGGGAAAGATAATGGGGAATGTTGGACGGGATGTGGCAAAACAGGGACACTGATACATTGTTGGTGGGATTGTGAACACATCCAGCCATTCTGGAGAGCAATTTGGAACTATGCTCAAAAAGTTATGAAAATGTGCATACCCTTTGATCCAGCAGTGTTTCTACTGGGCTTATACCCCAAAGAGATACTAAAGAAAGGAAAGGGACTTGTATGTGCCAAAATGTTTGTGGCAGCCCTGTTTGTAGTGACTAGAAGCTGGAAAATGAAAGGATGTCCATCAATTGGAGAATGGTTGAGTAAATTGTGGTATATGAATGCTATGGAATATTATTGTTCTGTAAGGAATGGCCAGCAGGATGATTACAGAGAGGACTGGCGAGACTTACATGGACTGATGCTGAGTGAAATGAGCAGAACCAGGAGATCATTATATACCTCAACAACGATACTGTTTGAGGATGTATTCTGATGGAAGTGGATCTCTTCGATAAAGAGAGCCTTAATTGATCAAAGATGGATAGAAGCAGCTACACCCAGAGAAAGAACACTGAGAAATGAATATAAACTGCTTGCATTTTTGTTTTTCTTCCCGGGTTATTTATACCTTCTGAATTCAGTTCTCCCTGTGCAACAAGAAAACTGTTCAGTTCTGCACACATATATTGTATCTAGTATATACTGTAACCCATTCAACATGTAAAGGACTGCTTGCCATCTGGGGGAAGGGGTGGAGGAAGGGAGGGGAAAAATTGGAACAGAAGTGAATGCAAGGGATAATGTTGTAAAAAATTACCCTGGCATGCGTTCTATCAATAAAAAGTTATAAAAAAAATTAATTCAGTTTTTTCATTGGAAGATCAAATACTGATTTGGAATCAATAAAAAGAAAATGGGTATGTTGAAGGTTGAGATAGGTAGATAATGATAAGAAAACAATGAATGTAAATTTGGACAGACCTTAATAGAGCATAGAAGGGCCTGTCTTGTTATAGTCCATGGGGTCACAAAAAGTCAGACATGTTTGCAAAACTGCATAACAGCTAAGTTCAGCAGAACCATATTGTATGATACAGAATAATTATCAATTTGAAAACATCACCACTTAGATAATTTGGTAAATCTCATCAATGTGGGTAATCTGTCTGCTGGGTTACACTATGATTCAAAATTCCTTTTAAGCTATATGATCCTCATCTATATTTTTCCAGAAATTATCTAGAGACAATTTATCTATTGTACTGTGGTGATTGTCTGATTTCTTTAATATTTTATGGATGACTGTGCAGTACTGGCCTAATTGATTTGTAATAATTTTTTTTTTGCAATACATAAAATCTTTTTGCCTTTTTCAATTATACATCTTAGATGTAGTTGGCTATATGTTGTAATCTACTTTCTTCCCATGGTTGATTACTACAGAAAGAAGTATTATACCTATGTATACTTGATTCCAGCGCAATAATTTATCTAATCTCTCCAGGATTTATCTACTTCTTGTTGCTACAATATTTCTCTTTTCACTTTAAACCTTTATTTCCTTTCCTTCTCTAGTATATCTCCTTACCTCTTATTTTTTTCCCTGAGAAAATAGGGCCCATCCTGATGATCATCCTTTTCTCCATAACTTTATTTTTTTTTATTGTATCTTTTTATTTGCAAGATATATGCATGGGTAATTTTTCAGCATTGGCAATTGCAAAATCTTTTGTTCCAACTTTTCCCTAACTACAATAAATGTATACATGTCCATACAGTTATTTTGCTGTACAAAAAGAATTGGACTTTGAAATAGTGCACAATAGCATGAAGAAAATAAAAAATGCAGGTGGACAAAAAGAGAGGGATTAAGAATTCTATGAAATGGTTCATAGTCATCTCTCAGAGTTCTTTCTTTGGGTGTAGCTGGTTCAATTCATTACTGCTATATTGGAACTGATTTGGTTCATCTCATGGTAGAAGAAGGCCACATCCATCAGAATTGATCATCATATAGTATTGTTGTTGAAGTATATAGTGATCTCCTGGTCCTGTTCATTTCACTCAGCATCAGCTCATGTAAGTCTCTCTAGGCCTTTCTGAAATCATCCAGCTGGTCATTTCTTCCAGAACAATAATATTCCATAATATTCATATACCACAATTTATTCAGCCATTCTCCAATTGATGGGCATCCATTCAGTTTCCAGTTTCTGGCCACTCCAAAGAGGGCTGCCACAAACATTCTTGAACATACAGGTCCCTTTCCCTGCTTTAAAATCTCTTTGGGATATAAGCCCAGTAGTAACACTGCTGGATCAAAGGGTATGCACAGTTTGATAGCTTTTTGAGCAGAGTTCCAAATTGTTCTCCAGAATGGCCAGATGTATTCACATTTGTACCAACAATGTATCAGTGTCCCAGTTTTCCCAAATCCCCTCCAACATTCTGCATTATCTTTCCCTGTCATTCTAGCCAATCTAACAGATATGTAGTGGTAACTCAGAGTTGTCTTAATTTGCAGTTCTCTGACTAATAATGACTTGGAGCATGTTTTCATGTGGCTAGAAATAGTTTCAATTTCTTCATCTGAGAATTGTCTGTTTATATCCTTTGAACATTTACCAATTGGAAAATGGCTTGATTTCTTATCAGAGTCAATTCTCTATATATTTTGGAAATGAGGCCTTTATCAGAACCTTTGACTGTAAAATATCTTTTCCCAGTTTATTGCTTCCCTTCTAATCTTGTCTGCATTAATTTTGTTTGTACAAAAATTTTCAATTTGATATAATCAAATTTTTCTATTTTGTGATAATAATAATCTCTAGTTCTTCTTTGGTCATAAATTCCTTCCTCTTTTACAGGTAAACTATCCTAAGTTTTTCTAATTTATTTATAATCTCATTCTTTATGCCTAGGTCATGAACCCATTTTGACCTTATCTAGGTGTACAGTGTTAAGTGTGGGTCAATGCCTAGTTTCTGCCATATTAATTTCCAATTTTCCAAGCAATTTTTGCCAAACAGTGAGTTCTTATCACAAAAGCTGGGGTTTATCAAACATTAGATTACTAAAATTATTGATTGTTTCTTATTTTGAACCTAACCTATTTCACTGAACAACTAGTCTATTTCTAAGCCAATACCAAATGGTTTTGGTAATTGGTGATTTATAATATAATTTTAGGTCTGGTACAACTAGGCCACCTTCATTTGATTTTTTTTCATTAATTCCCTTGAAATTCTTGACCTTTTGGTTTTCCATATGAACTTTGTTGTTATTTTTTCTAGGTCATTAAAATAGTTTTTTGGGGAGTCTGATTGGTATAGTGCTAAATAAATAGATTAGTTTAGGTAGCATTGTCATCTTTATTATATTTGCTTACCCTATCGAAGAGCATTTGATATTTTTCCAATTGGTTAGATCTGACTTTATTTGTGTGGAAAGTGTTTTGTAGTTTTGCTCATATAGTTTCTGATTTTCCCTTGGCAGATAGATTCCTAAACATTTTATACTATTGGTAGTTACTTTAAATGGAATTTCTCTTTGTAACTTTAACTGTTGGATTTTGTTAGTGATATATAAGAATGCTGATGACTTATGTAGGTTTATTTTGTATCCTGCAACTTTGCTAAAAGTGTGGATTATTTCATTTTTAAATTTTTTTCTTTATTATTATTATTTTAAATTTATTTTTTAAGTAACTTTTTATTAACAAAACCCATGTCAGGGTAATTTTTTACATTATCCCTTGTATTCACTTCTGTTCTGATTTTTCCCTTCCCTCCCTCTACCTCCTCCCCCAGGTGGCAAGCAGTCCTATACATGTTAAATAGGTAACAGTATATCCTAGATACAATGTATGCATGCAGAACCGAACAGTTCTCTTGTTGCACAGGGAGAATTGGATTCAGAAAGTATAAATAACCCAGGAAGAAAAACAAAAATGCAAGCAGTTTATATTAATTTCCCAGTGTCCTTTCTTTGGGTGTAGCTGCTTCTGTCCATCCTTGATCAATTGAAACTGAGTTAGATCTCTTTGTTGAAGAAATCCACTTCCATCAGAATACAGCCTCATACAGTATCATTGTTGAGGTATATAATGATCTCCTGGTTCTGCTCATTTCACTTAGCATCAGTTCATGTAAGTCTCACCAGTCCTCTCTGTATTCATCCTACTGATCCTTTCTTACAGAACAATAATATTCCATAATATTCACATACCACAATTTACACAACCATTCTCCAATTGATGGGCATCCATTCATTTTCCAGCTTCTAGTGTGGATTATTTTTAATAGCTTTTTAGTAGAATCTCTGGGGTTCTCTAAGTATATCATCATATCATCAGCAAAGAATGATAATTTGGTTTCCTCATTACCTATGCTAATGCCTTTAATCTCTTTTCAATGTTTATTGCCAAAGCTAGCATTTCTAATACAATATTGAATAGTGATGGTGATAGTGGGCAACCTTGTTTCACTCCTGATCTTATTGGGAATGGTTCCAAGTTTGTCCCCATTACATATGATGCTTACTGATTGTTTTAAGTAGATGCTACTGATTATTTTAAGGAAAAGTCCATCTATTCCTATACTTTCAAGTGTTTTTTAATAGGAATGGATTTTGAAGCCTTTGTAAAAATAAAACTAATGCAAACAAGATTAGAAGGGAAGCAACAAACTGGGAAAACATCTTCACAGTTAAAGGCCTCATTTCCAAAATATATAGAGAACTGACTCAAATTTATAAGAAATCAAGCCATTCTCCAATTGATAAATGGTCAAAGGATATGAACAGACAATTTTCAGAGGATGAAACTGAAACTATTACCACTCATATGAAAGAATGTTCCAAATCATTATTGATCAGAGAAATGCAAATTAAGACAACTCTGAGATACCACTACACACCTGTCAGATTGGCTAAGATGACAGGAAAATATAATGATGAATGTTGGAGGGGATGCAGGAAAACTGGGACACTGATGCTGGAGTGCAATATGGAATTATGCCCAAAAAGTTATCAAATTGTGCATACCCTTTGATCCAGCAGTGTTTCTATTGGGCTTATATCCCAAAGAAATACTAAAGAAGGGAAAGGGACCTGTATGTGTCAAAATGTTTGTAGCAGCCCTGTTTGTAGTGGCTAGAAACTGGAAAATGAATGGATGCCTATCAATTGGAGAATGGCTGGGTAAATTGTGGTATATGAATGTTATGGAATATTATTGTTCTGTAAGAAATGACCAGCAGGATGAATACAGAGAGGACTGGCGAGACTTACATGAACTGATGCTAAGTGAAATGAGCAGAACCAGGAGATCATTATACACTTTGACAACGATATTGTATGAGGACATATTTTGATGGAAGTGGATTTCTTTGACAAAGAGACCTAACTGAGTTTCAATTGATAAATGATGGACAGAAGCAGCTACACCCAAAGAAAGAACAGTGGGAAATGAATATGAACTAACTGCATTTTTGTTTTTCTTCCCGGGTTATTTATACCTTCTGAATCCATTCAGTTCGTTCTGTTCTGCAAACATATATTGTATCTAGGATATACTGCAACATATTTAACATATATAGGACTGCTTGCCATCTAGGGGAGGTCGTGGAGGGAGGGAGGGGAAAAATCGGAACAGAAACGAGTGCAAGGGATAATGTTGTAAAAAAATTACCCTGGCATGGATTCTGTCAATATAAAGTAATTATTAAATAAAAATTAAAAAAAAAGGAATGGATTTTGAATTTTATCAAAAGTTTTTTTCTGCATCTATTGAGATGCTCATATGGTTTTTGTTCATTTGATTATTAATATGGCCAATTATACTGATAGTTTTCCTAATATTGAACCAGTTCTGCATTCTTGGTATAAATCCTACTTGATCATGGTGTATTATCCTGGGGATGATTTTCTGTAGTCTTTTTGCTAAATATTTAAGATTTTAGCATCAATATTCATTAGGGAGGTTAGTCTAATTTTCTTTCTCTGTTTTCAACCTAGCTGATTTAGGCATCAGTACCATGTCTGTGTCATAAAAGGAATTTTATAGGACTCCTTCATTCCCTATTTTTTCAAATAGTTTATATAGCATTTGAGCTAATTGGTCTTTAAATGTTTCGTAGAATTCACATGTAAATCCTTCTGGTCCTGGGGATATTTTCTTAGGGAGTTGATTAATAGCTTGTTCTATTTCTTTTTCTGAAATGGGCCTATTTAAGCAATTTACTTCCTCCTCTGTTAATCTGGGAAGCCTATGTTTTTGGAGGTAGACATCCATTTCACGTAGGTTATCAAATTTATTAGCATAAAGTTGGGCAAAGTAACTCCTTATTATTTCTCCAATTTTCTCTTCATTGGTGGAAAGTTCTCCCTTTTCATTTTTAAGACTACTAATTTGATTTTCCTCTTTCCTTTTTCTAATCAGATTTACCAAAGGTTTATCTGTTTTATTATTTTTTCATAAAATGAACTCTTAGTTTTATTTATTAATTCAATATTTTTAAACTTTCAATATTATTAATTTCTCCTTTTAATTTTAGAATTTCAGGTTTAGTATTGGGGGTTTTTAATTTGGTATTTTTCTAGCTTTTTAAGTTGCAAGCCCAATTCATTGATCTTCTCTTTCTCTATTTTATTCCAGTAATCCTTAAAAGATATAAAATCTCCCCTTTTTATCGCTTTGGCTACATCCTACAAATTTTGGTATGATGTCTCGTCATTGTCATTATCTTGACTGAAATTATTATTTGTGTCTATAATTTGCTGTTTCATCCAATCATTCTTTCAGATGAAATTATTTAGTTTCCAGTTACTTTTTGGTCTATTTACCTCTAACTTTTTGTTGAATGTAGTTTTTATTTCATCGGGATCTTAAAAGAAAGCATTTACTATTTCTGCCTTCCTGCATTTAATTTTGAGGTCTTTATGTCCTAATATATGGCCAATTTTTGTGTAGGTTTCATGAACTGCTGAGAAGAAAGTGTATTCTTTTCTGTCACCATTCAGTTTTCTCCAAAGATCTATCATACCTAATTTTTCTAACATTGTATTTATCTCTTTAATTTCTTTCTTATTTGTTTTGTGGCATGCTTTATCTAAATCTGAGAGTGCAAGGTTGAGATCTCCCACTATTATAGTTTTGCTTTCTATTTCTTCTTGCAACTCTCTTAACTTCTCCTTTAGGAAGTTAGATGCTATACCACTTAGTACATATATGTTTAGTATTGATATTGAATCATTGTCTATGCTACCCTTTAGCAAGATATAGTTTCCTTCCTTATCTCTTTTAATTAGATCAATTTTTGCTTTTGCTTGATCTGAGATCAGGATGGCTACCTCTGCTTTTTTGACTTCATCTGAAGCATAATAGATTTTGCTCCAGCCTTTTACCTTTACTTTGTATGTATCTCCCTACTTTAAATGTGTTTCCTGTAAAAAAAAAAAAAACATATTGTAGGTTCTGACTTTTGATACAGTATGCTATCTGGCTCTGCTTTATGGGAGAGTTTATCCCATTCACATTTACAGTTAAAATTACTAATTCTGTATTTCCTGCCATCTTATTATCCCCAGATTATGCTTATCTTTTTCTTGCCCCACCTTACCCCCTTTCCCAGTATTAAACTTATGGGCCCCAGTTGCGTCACACAGTTCTCCCTCTTTAGGCTCCCTCGCTCCCCCCTTGGAATCCCCTCCCCTTTCTTGTACCTTTCCCTTATTACTCTTTTCCTCTCCCACTTTTTAATGAGGTGAGAGAAGTCTCTCTGTAAAATAAATATGTCAATTATTTTCTCTTTGAGCCAACTCTGATGAGAGTAAGATTCACACAATGTTCCTCCCCCTCTAAATTCCCTCAGATATGATAGATTTCTTTTGCCTCTTTGTGGGATGTAGTTTTTCTCTTTTTATCTCCCCTTTTCCCTCTTTTCTGACACTATTCCCCATTCCATTTCTATTTCCCCTCCTTTAATGTTATATCAGTAAAATCAAATTATACATGTACTCTTTATGTATATCCACAAGAGAAATACAGTTCTCAAGAGTTTTTTTTTTTTTTTAACCTTTTTCTGCTTCTCTTGAATCCTATGGCTGGAAATCAATTTGTTTTTTTAGATCTGTTTTTTTTTCTTAGAAACAAATGGAGTTCATCTGTTTCATTAAATGTCCATCTTCTTCCATGGAAGAAAATGCTCAGCTTACTTCGGTAGTTTATTCTTGGCTGCATTCCAAGTTCTTTTGCCTTTTTGAATGTCATATTCCAGGCCCTTTGATCCTTTAATGTGGAAGCAGCCAGATCTTGAGTGATCGTTATTGTGGCACCTCAGTATTTGAATTATTTTTTTTTCTGGCTACTTATAATATTTTCTCCTTTGTTTGATAGTTCTGAAATTTAGCCACAATATTTCTTGGATTTTTTATTTTACAGTCTTTTCCAGAAGGTGTTTGATAAATTCTTTCAATGTCTATTTTACTTTCTGATTCTGTTACATCTGGGCAGTTCTCTTTGATAATTTCCTGCAAAATAGTATCTAGGCTCTTTTTTTCATTACAATTTTCAGGAAGTCCAATGATCCTCGGACTATCTCTCCTAGATCTATTTTCCAAGTCTGTTCTTTTTCCAAGTAAATATTTAACATTTTTTCCTAATTTTTCTTTTTCTTTCTTTCTTTCTTTCTTTCTTTCTTTCTTTCTTTCTTTCTTTCTTTCTTTCTTTCTTCTTTCTTTCTTTCTTTCTTTTTTTTTTTTTTTGTTTTGCTTGACTGATTCTTGATGTCTGAATGAATCATTCATTCCTATTTGTTCAGTTCTGATTTTTAATCATTTATTTTGTTCATTAGCTTTTTTTATTTCTTTTTGTATATATCCAATTGAATTTTTAAATGAGTTGTTTTTCTCTATGGAATTTTTTTCCATTTCAGTATTTTTTTTTTATACTGAGTTATTTTCTTTTTTCCAGTTCACAAATCCTACTTTCTTGGGATTTCTTTATCTTTTACAATTCACAAACCCTGCTTTCCTGGGAGTTCCTTACCTTTTCCAATTCACATTTCAGGAAGTTGTTACTCTCTGGCATAATTTCCCTTTCCTTTCCCCATTTTTCTTCTAACTCTCTTTTAAGATTTTTTATAGTTTCTTTTAGGAGAGTTTTTTGAGTTGAGGACTAGGTTATATCCCCCTTTGGGGTATTGTCTAGAGACTGTGTGCTATTACTCTCCTCAGAGTTGAAAACCCGCTCTCTTTCTGTATAGAAGCTATTGATAATCCTTTTGATGTTTTTACTCATTTTTTATAAAGCCTTTAGACTCTACCTTCAGGGCAAGGAGGTTACCAACTTCCTCTGTAGAACAGGAATAAATATATGGACAGTAGCTGCCCTGTCAATGGGCTGCAAAGAGGGGGTGCTCAGGGAAAAGCTCTGCACCAGAAATGACTAGGCGTGGGTATCACGGACCAAGCTATGAAAGTGCCCTGTGAGGAGCCCCGCTGTGAGGATTATTGATTGCCTTGGGGCTAGAGGCTGAGCAACGAAAGTATTATTGCCCCTGAAAAAGCCCACTTTGGGTATTAGCAGTTGCCCTATCCCTCACTTAGGCACTGGAAGTTTCTCTTCCTGGAGAGTGTAGTCAAGGGAAATTCCATTGCCCCAGACCGAGACTCCCACTGTTTAGATTAGAGGCTGCCTTGCATATTTGTGACTGCTCTCACAAAAGCCCCTGGCTGCAGAATGCCACTGCAGAGCTGTGTTATGGTATGTGCTGAGTCACTTCCAGTCCTGGATGGGCACAGCCAGATACTGTTAGGCTCTAGCGTCCTTCAGAATACCCTCTACCCTAAGCTCTAATTTCTCTGCTGGTCCACTACCAGGCAACCAAACCAAAGCAGTCAGTCTATGGTAGAGAGCTCTTTGTGAACCTTCCAACCACAGAGCCACCCCACTCCCGGTTCGCTCCAAATGCTAGCCTCTGGTTCTATCCCTGCCTGTGCTGGTTTGTTCTCTTTGCTCAGGACAAACCTTTTCTGGTGATCTTCCAGATTATCTTCTGCTGAATGAGTTGTTTCACTTCCAATCTTCATGAATTTTACCAGTCAAGCACTATTTTTGAGGCTGAATTTAATAATTGGTAGTGAGGGTATGAGAGAGGCTCAGAAAGTCACATGTGCCTTCTCCACCATTTTGGCTCTGCCCTCTCCATGACTTTAAATCTTATAACTGTCTACTTTTTATCATTCCTTTCCTCCTTTACTTCTGTATGAAAGGAACAACTTTACTCTTTCCTTGTTAACTCTTCTCCTCATATTCTTAATTACATCCTTTGCTGACTAGATTATGCCAATCATCATTATGCTCCCTTCCTTTTTTCATCCTTCCCTCTCTCCCTCCTGTTGGAATCCTTACTAACTGCTAAGTAATTAGAGTTGATCTAATCTTTCAAGAAGTTGTTTTGGCCAGAACCTGAAACAAGGTACTAGAAGACCCAAGAAATATCGGGTGGTTCTGTTGCTGATTGTGCTCACAAGAATTATTAGATTCCTGGCACATGAACTAATGGACAATGGAATCCTATTGGACTGTTTCTAGGACTTATGGACATGTGTAAATTTTCAGATTGATTCTTGTTATTTGTTACATTACTACTAGCCTGTGTTATATTGCTATGGGCTCATGTGAATTATGTATGATGCCTCCCATATTAATGGATTTATGTATACCATGTATATCTGTTACAAAGTTCTGGCCCATATTGATGGATTTATGTGTACCCCCTCAGAAACCCCCTATGTTTTAAAACAAAAGAAAGGGGGAGATGTTGGAATCCTTACTAACTGCTAAGTAATTAGAGTTGATCTAATCTTACAAGAAGTTGTTTTGGCCAGAACCTGAAACAAGGTACTAAGTAGAACTAATTAAGACAAGGCTTGTGTTCACACCTTTACTCACTGGAGTCCACAAGTATGCTAGCTTCACAAAGTACACTTTCTACACCTCCCTTAAAGCTCATTGGGCCAGAGAGCACTATGGGAGAAAACCCATAATCCCATTCTCTCAGAAGAGGCATATAAAAGGCCAGCGATGAGGGATCTATGGGAGAATACATTTTTTCCTCTTGGCTGGCTGATCGCGCTAGACTCGAGAGGAACGACTCTGGTGCAGAGAACACTTTGACGGATTTCAGTGGAGCTACGCCAGAAGCCCTCTCTCCGCGGCAAGTTGGTGGCTGGGCTCCCCAGAAGGAGATAAGAGAGACCTTCCATCTCTGTCTTGGTTGGAGGCAGAAGAAAGCAGAGTCAGAGGCTGAAGGACAGAACCTTTGGATTTGGAGACATCCGAAGGGCTCCAAGCCTCTAAACCGGCTGTGCTTTGAGAAGAACAAACTCCAACATTTGAACTCTAACACCCTCCCTCCCTCTTTCTGTCCCTCTCTCTTCCTCCCTCCACCTGTCTGTCTCTCTCTCTCTCTCTCTCTCTCTCTGTCACTTTTAATGGAATACCATCCATTTCTTATTTACTTAGAGTAGGTTTTCTGAGCTCTTTTCTCTTTTCTACATGGGTTTTTTGAAGTTCTCAATTCTCATACATTAAAGACATATCTCCATGCAGATAAATGACGACTCCAACATCTATGCATCTAATCACTCTGCTAATAAAACACTAACTATCTATGGATTTTTTCTTGCTTGATTTTGTGTAGACATCTCATTTGTAGGATGTGCATATTGTGAGAGTAAAATTCTAATTCTTGCCCTCATGCAAGTCAGGCTACTTTTTCTCTTCCTCACCACCAATAGCCAATGAAACATTTCTTTGGGACTTGATTGTTTTAAGAGTATAAAGGCTCAGATCATTGGTGTATTTCCCTGATTCCTTAAATACAAAACATCCCCAAAAAATCTTCAGTTAATTTCAAATGCTTAGATCATTATATGCAAAATAGCTAGTAAACAGTTCAATCTACTTCTAGAATGGTGATATTATTTATTGTTTAAAAGGTAGTGTCCACTTCTAGGTCTATATCCTAAAAAGTTCAGAAAAAAGGAGTATGACTCATATGCACACAAATATTTATAGCAACTCCTTTTTGTTGTTGAGGCAAAGGATTAGAAACAGAGGGGTTAGCTATCAAAGAGGCATGGTTCAATAAGTTATGGTACATAAATCCAATGAATTCTATTGTATTGTAAAATATAATGAAGGTACAGATTCAAAATAAAACCTGGGAAGATGTCTTGCATAAACTGATTAAAAGTGTTTTGAGTAGAATCAGGATAATAATTTATATGGTAACAATAATGTTGTAAAGTTAATCAAATTTGAAAGACCTAGAAACCCTAATCAAAAACTGACCATCCACAATTTCAAAGCACTCATGAGGAATCATACTATCATCTCCACATAGAGAGTTGATATACTCTAAGTGTAGAATAAAACATAAAACATATTTTATATTTGTTTTTTTCTTGGGGAAGGAATGCTAATTAGATGTTTATGATTTCATATCTATATTCTACATACTTATAAATGTATCTATATGCATTTGTGTATGCACACATTTTGTTGTGTGATGAATTTCATTTTTCTTGCCATCTCAGAAATTTTGGGAGGAAAAGGAGAGCAAGAGAGAATTTGGAACTGAGAATTAAATTGGATCAAGAAAAAAGAATTGGTATAAACCCCAACTGAGTATTTTCTGAACACATTTTTCACTTTAAGCAATTGTGGCTTTAATATCAAATATTTGAAAATGCACTTAATTTTATTTTGTTCTGGTAGCAACTCCAGAAAGAGTTTAAATTGCAATTATCACTTGGTGATTCAATATTTGAAATAAAATAAGATAATCATTCAAATATTACTGGATAAAATTCATTCTATGTATCACAAATCTATTAAAAAATAAAACCAAGGTACAAACCATAGCTAAAGAATTTGAAATTGAAATTATTAAATTAGTTTAATAATGGAACTAAGATGGGCAGCAGGTAGTTTATGAGCTCCTATTGCTGTATGGCATATATAATCTGCCTTGTACATTTATTTCTTTTATTTATTCTACTTTGAGAAAGGAATTAGCTAAAATTAATTTCTTGTGTGACCTTTCTTTGATGATTGGCATTCTTGAAGAATTTTCATTATTTTCAACTGCATTGCAGTCAAGATCAATTAAAATTCAGACAGATAAAAAATTAATAAAATGCACAATAAATGGTTTGGAAATTTAAAGACTGGTATTGAAAAGCATGAATCTCAAGCTGAATATTTGATTAAATCAGATAAGTTTAAAGATATTCCATTTAATAAAAATGATAAATTTAATTCAGTTACTAAGAATAATTTACTAGAAAAATATAATAGCAAGAACTTATGTTTCTTTTTGGACATAAGGAAAAAAAACAATGAAAACATCTTAAATTTTAAGACCATATAATTGGTCATATGAAGAACTATCTATACCCATACATATTTTGTAGAAAAATCCCCCACTATATCATTTAAGTAAAATTTTAAAACTGCAATTCATTTTGAATGATTTTTCTGGGTTGTATAATGTGGAATCAAATAGTATTCTAATTTCCACCAAAGTTAATCAAGTTTGAAAGACCTAGAAATCCTGATCAAAAAATGACCAACCACAATTTCAAAGGGCTCATGAGGAATCATACTATTATTTCCACATAGAAAGTTGATATATTCAAAGTGTAGAATAAAACATAAAATATATTTTCTATTTATTTTTTTTCTTGGGGAAGTCATGCTAATTTGATATTTATGATATCATATCTGTATCTATTCATGTATATACACTTATAAATGTGTACTATTAAAAAGTACTATTAAGATTAATAGTGCTGAACTGAAAGAAGTTTCTTTTTAATGGATGTAATTTGCACAAAAGTGTAACAGAGTTTAACACTATATAACAGTAGATTCAAAAATGATAAATTTGGTGGGAATATAATCAATAGATTGGAATGTAACACTATTTGTGAAATAATAGTTAAATTGCAAATAATGACTAGCCGTGAATATAAAGATTTGGCAAAAAATTAACAAAAGCACCTTGTGAAAAAAATGTCTATGTAGGTGTGTTTTCACACATATGCATACATATATACATACAACATCCATCCATGTATACATATAAAATATACAGTTAAAATTTTTTCCTGAGAGCTAGTTGTTAAACATTTATCATCACATTCTTATAAATACACTAACATAAAAATAGAATAGAAGAATACAATCAAACTTTGTTCTCTAGAAGTTCTACTTTGCACAAGAGAAGTAGAATAAAGAAGCAACCTGTACATTATGATTTGTGAATGGGAGAATAGAATTCTGAACCCACTAGAAGGAGAAAAAGAAATTTTTCTTTGAATTTAGTGGTTTACTGGTAGAATTATCATGCTCACATGGGACTTCCAGTTTTGATTACTGTACTATCAAATTCACATGGAGTGGGAAACCATTAAGCTACATATAGAGATCCTAGTAAGCTGCATATTGACTTAAAATGTAATATTATTTGCTTTAGTTATATTTTTATTTAGTTAAACATTTTCCAATTGCATTTTATTCTCATTTGGGTTGCATATGGGAGACTAGCTGTATGTTTGACACCTCTGATCTAGTCAATTTCTCTGATCTAGTCTGATATGAGGGGGGAAAAGTCCAAAGAGGTTGTTTTCTGAAGATTGTAAAGTATAAACAACAGAAATTATATTCAAGCCTGTATCCTATGATTCCACAACAAAATTTTTAACTTAAATGCATCAACTAAAACTAAACTAAAACAATTATATTTTAAAGTAAAAAGTAAACTTTAAAATATAAACAATGTGGCACAAAAACAGAATTATTTTTGAGGTTTTGGAACAGGGTTCAAACAATATTTTATTCATAAAATTATAAAATTTTATATTCGAATCATGAGAATTTGGTTTTTTGTACACACACACACACACATGCCCAATTTTGAACCATTGATTGTATTGGGAAGGAAAGATTGCCTTTTTGAAAGTCCCTACAAAACTCTTCAATGAGGTATCATTGATAAAAGGACTTGGTTTACCACTGAAGCAAAATCTTCCAAAATGTTGTTCTCTTGCATTTGAATAATAAAACAATAATCAGTCTTCCAATTTTGGTTAGTATAAAGCTCTTTTCATAATTTGCATTTGTTTTAAATTAAATATTAAAACTATTAAAATAATGAAATTGGCTACTGCTCAATTTTTTTATATTCTTTTGATAAATTTTTCTACAGGATATTTGATTAACAATATTAAGTCTATATATCTGGGTTAATATTGAAAATAGAAGTTGGTTAGAATTTTAGTTAGTAATTCAGACTGGGTAACCATTTAATTTTTCTAAGGGAAGACCTTTTGAACAATCTTGTAAAAACAGCCTTTTTCTAATTAACAATTCCTTTTTAACTTATACCATATGAATCCTTCTTATGAATCCCAATTTAATAAAAATAATGGGGGGTTGGGAGAATGCTATCTGTTTTCTATTTAAACTTTTTTTATTTTCTTATGTCAAAAGAAATTTCATTATTTATAAATAACTTGCAGCCAACCTCAGCTTCCAAATTCCAAATGGGAATCTTTGGTGTTCAAAAAGAGATACGAACAGTCTAAATTTTGTTAAAGGAGATTTAAAAGTGATTGAAAATAATTTGTTCCTCAGTATGTATGCCTCTCCAGTATCCATGAGTTTCATCCTAACCCACAGGATTTCATTGTATTTTCTGGAATAGCACCTTGAGGACAACAGTGAAAACCAAAAAAAATTCTGTTATTCAATCATACTTATAAATTAAATATGACTTGGTACTTATAAAAATAAAAGTCAATTGAAACAAGGATGGAATAGTATGAAAAGCTAAATACCAGCTTCTGAAATTTTACCAGTTTTTTTCCCAAATCCACTAATATGCCCAAACAAGTAAACGTATAAAATAAAGAAATTCTAACAGATCTCAAACTTCCTTTCTGCCCCCATTTTATAATCCTACAGGATATGGTAAATGGATTGACTTAAATGGATTGTCTTAGCAAGTGAAGAGTAGATTTCATGTTGCAAAAATCTTTCAGTTTTTTAAAAAGATGGAAGCTTACTTACTTACAACTAGATAAATCTCAAATCAATCTGTATTTTTGGCGTCATGCACTCAGATGTTTCAAAATGACTATTGAGAAAAGGTGCTTATTTTCTACTTCTGGACAACTGATTAAAAATTTTCCCTGTTGAATCTATAAAGTTGTATTAAATACACTTGCATCTATATTAGGAGAATTCTGCAGGGACTGACAGGGACAGTTTAAAGTAGGTTCTTTTATTTTCTATTGTATTTTTTTTGAATTCATGAATCAGTTATGGCATGGATAGCTAGCTAGTTTTTATAAATCTCCCAGATGATTGCACCCAAGTTAATGTCCATGAAGCTATAACTGTACATTCTTATTTGCTAAGCCATAAAATTTTGTCATTGCTTTTTTTGTGTGTTTTCTGTTTTTAGCTTATGTTTGAATATTTAAGACAATTCTGGTTACCTTACAATAGGAGTTGATAGTCTAGAATTTATGACACAAACCAATATAAAATCCAAGAGTTGTATTTTTAATTTGAGTTCAAAGGGCTGTGAAATTTAGAAGACATGAAATGTGGGCTTTGAAATCCAACAAAATACATTCTACCTAGTCTAATTTTCCATGAAGAAACAACATCATGCTCATTTAGAGGGCAACATAAAAAATTAAAGTTTTTGTTATTTCTTTATAAACCAGTTAGAGTCCTGTAATATGATTACTTTGGTCATTATAAGTATCTTAATGGCCAAATTGAACTGTTTAATAAACTGAATGCTTGTTGATTCATATGTGCTGGCATTATAGTTTTGAGCATCATTCCATTTTTTCTTCAAACAAAATACTGTCTTTCTTAATGTTTGACTTCTTGAATCCCCAGCAACAAATCTTATTCTGTCTATTTGGGTTATATAGGGATAAACTCTTACAATTTATTGATATTATCATCAAGATTTTGTTTTTCCTCAGTCCTCAACTTCATTGTTATCATTTAAGTTAAAAACAAATTGGCATGTTTTTTTAATAAATTGACACATATGTACTGAGAAAATACTTCAAACAATATGGTTTTATAAATGCAAGCTTTAAAATCGGATATTGTTCTATAGCTTCCCATGAAGGTAATCAAAAGCAGTGCAATTCACTTCCCATTTATTCAGTTCTCCATTTGTGAGCATATAGGGCAGGAAAGTAACCAGCAATTATTGCATATGACATCTCCCAAATTTTCCAAAAGAAACATTGAGGAAAGAAGAGAAGTTAAGCTAATAGAAGGACTAATCACTAGCCCATTACTGAAATTCATATGATCACCTATAGGATCTGGGATTCTTTCTCTAGCTTCCCAGTACTTATCTTAGTCATTGAAGATCATTAATGCTTGATAGTATTGAATTCAACTTGTGATGGCAGCATTTAGCATTATTGACTCCCTATGCAATTACAAACAACATTTATAACATAAACTACATGAGTAAACATTAATATTGTCTCAGGATGCTTGTGTAATAATTTCTCCAATTTCATTTGGAATATTGTCAATTAGTCTGGTAGTAAGTCAAATAGGCCTGTCTTCCTTTTGACCTATTGACCTGTTTGTCCCTATAGCTTGAGCAAATTAATGATTTGAATTGCTCATAGTTCTCATAAAAATTACTATATTATGGTCAATCCTAAATCTGAATTCATAGCAGGCTTAGGTTAGCTAATGATATTACTGTGCTCTTAGGATTTTTCCTTCCTTCTCTGTCTCTCTCTGTCTCTATCTTCCCTCTTTCCCTTTCTTTCTTCCTTCCTTCCTCCTTTCTTCCCTCCCTCTCTCCCTATTTCTCTCCTTCCTTCCTTCCTTCCTTTCTTCCTTCTTTCCTTCCTTCCTTCCTTCCTTCCTTCCTTCCTTCCTTCCTTCCTTCCTTCCTTTCTTCCTTCTTTCCTTCCTTCCTTCCTTCCTTCCTTCCTTCCTTCCTTCCTTCCTTCCTTCCTTCCTTCCTTCCTTCCTTCCTTCTTCCTTCCTTCCTTCCTTCCTTCTTTCCTTCCTTCCTTCCTTTCTTCTCTATCTCTCTCTATCTCTGTCTCTCTTTCTCCCCTCTCCTTTTTCCTCCTCTTCCTCTCCCCTCCCTCCCCCTTTCTCTTGAAAATCTAGTCCTATAGCATTATTGTCTTGCTTTTTGGTTTGTGTCAATTTCTTTAGTCTTTTTTTTTGTTTATATCTTTTTTAATTAAATTTTTTTTTAATACTTATTAATTCATTTTTACATATTTCCTTATGAATCACATTGGGAGAGAAAACAGAACAAAAGAGAAATAAAAAATAAAGAGAAAAAAAAGAGAAGAGAAAAATAAGCCAGAATAAAAAGGGGGGGAAAGTGAACATAGCATATGTTGATTTACATTCAGTCTGAATAATTTCTTTTGTGGATGTGGGTAGTATTTTCCATCTAAAGTTTAGTGTGATTTTCCCTGTATTACTGACATGCTGAAAAGAAGCAAATTTGTAATTGTTGGTTATCCCACAATCTTGCTGTTACTGTGTACAATGTATTCTTTGCTCAACTTTGCTTTGCTCAGCATCAGTTCATATAAATCTTTCCAGGCCTTTCTAAAATCAGCTTATAATTTTTTAATAAAATCACAATATTCAACTATTTATACCATAACTTATTCAGCCAATCCTCAATTAATAGGCATCTACTCTTTTTCTAATCCTTTGCCACCACAAAAATAGTTGCTACAAAGATTTTTTGCACATTTGAGTCCTTTCCCCTGCTTTATAATTTCTTTGGGATACAGACTCAGTGGTGGCACTGCTGGATCAAACGGCATGCACAGTTTTATAGTTCTTTGAGGATTGTTCCAAATTATTCTCTAGAGGACTGGATCAGTTCAGCACTCTACCATCAATACATTAAGGTATCAGTTTTTCCATATCCCCTCCAACACTTATCCTTATTTTCTCCTATCATCTTAATCAATCTGAGAGGTGGGAGGTGTTACCTTAGAGTTGTTTCAATTTGGATGTGTCTAATCAATAGTGGTTTAGATAATTTTTTTTTTCATATAAGGATAGATGACTTTAATTTCTTCATCTGAAAATTGTCCATATGTTTTGACTATTTTTCAATTGGGGAATTTTCCTCAGGCTTTTATTATTTTTCTGTTCTTGCTTTAATCTAGAGAAAGTAAATCACTCAAGTTTTGTCAGAATTTTGGTTATGTATTTCCAGGGATAGTTTTCCTTACACACCACAGGTATTTAAAAACTTACTTGCCATCACACAATTCATCATACTCTCAGCTGTCAACCCTGAGTTCTTCCTTATGACCCTCCAATCATATTTCTTCTCATTTTCTCCCACGGAGATGTTCTTATTTGTTAAAATTCCTATTTTGGACTAATCTCTCTACTCTGTGATGTCTAGTTTTGGTCCTCTCCACAAATGAAGGCTTCTGTTTCCTAGCCCTTATCTCACCTGCAGGTGTTACTCTTTTGAAAAATTCTGAAAATTAGTCCATTGTGAACAGATATTGCTCCTTTTTATGAATATTTTGTATGAAGTTTTATTCTGGGACCACATAACTCTAGATTTAAAAGAGTTCATTAATTTGGATTGGGGAAATATATTTTAAAATAATTATTTTTCCTGGTGATCACTTTAAATTTTATTTTATTTATTAACATTAATAAATCCTGCTCTAGGGGAACTAATCCTTGCCTTTTTAACAGGTGGGACTTTTGTTTTTGCCATGGAAAATATAGATTCAGATGTAGAATTTATTTCTGGTCGGAAAAAAAATGTTCTTTAAGCTTCCTCTCTACAGGGGTTTTTAGTTTATCACCAATGCAGCCATACCTTTTATTCACTGGAACATGTCTCTCCTTGATCATTAATACTTTAAAATTCATTAGGTTCTTTCCAAATGGAATTTGTGATCTAATTTCCAGGTACCTTAGTCCCTTCTTTGGATTTTATCAGGCATTTTTGAGTGATCAAATGGCACTAATAATTAATAGGTCACATTCTTACAGAGTTCATCTGGCATGGTACCACTATAAATTATTTTATAATCCCCTATTTCTTTTACTGTTTCCTTCAGTGTTTTGTAATCCTTTAGGAATCTTAATGCCCATCATGCAACAAATATTGCACATACAATCTCCATGTATTGAAAAGACTGATCCATAAAAAGAACATTTAAGTACCCAGTAAAGCAACTTTAAGCATTAAAAATGCATTTACTCATATGCACTAAAACAGTGGCACAATGAATTAAAATGCATACTTAGCACATAAGCCATAAAATAGAAAAGGTATGAATAGTGACACGATTCTATAGTCAAATACCAACAACTGCAATATAGGTAAGGCATATAATTAAAGTAAGAATTCAATTAGCAGAGGTGGATAAGTTTTGCAAATAATACATAATACTGTTAGAAGCACTAATTACTAATCTTTTATATTTATCTTCATCATAAATACTTTGGATTGAATATGGCTGAGGAAAATATGTACAGAAAACTAAAAGACTAATATAGACTGACAGAAAACCAAAACAGAAACAGGATTTCCAAAATTAGACAGTAAATTTCAATGACAAAAAAAACAAAAGCATTCTTAACAAAATTATATATCAAATTTATAAAATTCAAAAAGCCCTTCTTAAATAAAATCGATTAAAAAGAGCTAACTTTAGCTCAATAGACAAAAAATTTTCAAAGAACATAAAGCTATTAATAATATATAAATATTCAAGTACATTTTATTTATGTATGTTTATCTATCTATACATATATATTTATATTTATTTTTATTTATATCTAATTATACTTGGATGAAAATTTTACTGAAGCAAAACTGAACAGTGGGTGGAGATGGGCTTATATACCATAGAAAGAAAAAAATCACTCAGATAAACTTCCTAAGTTTAACAACTACGTGCCACTGTGTCATGAAAGTGACTGGGCTGTCAGTTGTCCATGGAACTAGAGACCAGTTTTGGGTATGTTCATACAAATTCCTTCCTCTCTTCTTCAAACTCTTTAAATCTAAGCTGAACTTTCAAGATAGCAGGTAAAAATAGTAGCTACCTCTCGCTGATTCAGACCCAGTGGATACAGTGTTTCTTGGTGCTGGAGATATCAATCTTGAAGAAAAATCATTTCCTTCCTCTCCCAGATGAAATGTGCTCTCCCTTAATATTTATATATTTTTCCATTAACCATCATCTTTTTAAGATAAAGGTCAAACAGACAACACAGTTAGGTAGTTTGTCCACAGGTAAGGTATATAATTTCTTAGAGAATAACAGAAAACGGGCTTATTTTGTAATAGGCAGCTGTGGCCCTACTCCTTTTTCTCCATGTCTAAGTCCATTTTAAAGAGCTTCAAAAAATGTCAATTATACCTTGAATATATTCAGTGGATGTTTTCAGTAGTCTTGAAATGCTTCAGTGTGCAAAGCAGGGTGTCAAGTGCATTTTACAAACCAATTTTGAAAATAACACCCAATGAGAATATTTTATGGTCCACTTCACATCATCACAATGCAAAACACAAAGTAATTACTCTAAAGATGGAGAGGTAAAGCTATTCCCTTTAGTAACAAACATAATTTATTTATTATTTTTTCACAGCTCAATCTTCAGATATAGTAAGATTTGAAACTTTTTAGAGTTTTCTCATTTCAATCCTTTTGAGAAAAAGGAATAAAATTATAAACATAGACAATAAAGCATTTTCTGTCTGAGTCTTCAGTGCTCACAAACGATTAAAACAAGCCTTAAGTGCCTTCT
Organism: Antechinus flavipes; assembly: GCF_016432865.1. Lineage (NCBI taxonomy): Eukaryota > Metazoa > Chordata > Mammalia > Dasyuromorphia > Dasyuridae > Antechinus > Antechinus flavipes. Next base: position 222,039,377 of record NC_067398.1, on the reverse strand, counting down.
ACTTTTTAAATATTACTCTTGCAAAATATATTTATAACTTCCATTAAAATATAACTTGCCATTTGGATTATAGAGAACCATAACATAGAATAACAGCAGGTGATTGATATTCTGAATATAAATGAAATAAACAAACTCAAGAAAACTCATCATCACCTCTTATACAGATGCAAAACAACCTGTTCCAAATTGCCAGAGTAATAACAAGTGATTGGAATTTACACCAGAGAAGGATGGGATATGAGGAAAGGGACATATAACAACTTGGAATAATTTATTTCTAAAGAATTTTGCTACTTTAAAAATTGCTAATATCAGTAATTTTTATTTTAAGGGGGGATTTTAGAAGGATACAACAATATGTAACATGTCTTAACTTGAACATTTAAATAAACCAGAATAGAACATATATCTATTCTTCAAGTCTCTGAGATAATGATCCTATATGAAGACATTCTTATGCCTTCCTTTTTTTTTATTTCAGACTGCAATATCTTCCTTTGGAAATGATGGGAAAGTGAAAAAATGGAAGCAGATTATAAGCTCAAGAGGCCACTGATGCTATTTCTATACAAACATGAAAAAAACAGTCAACATTGTTTATTAGAATCCTATAATTTCATAGTGCTTAGACTAATGGCATTTAAGAGTTGGAAGAGACTAAAGAAATTCCGTTAAAAATATCTACAACTTAGTAGCTATCTTTCACTTCAATGCCTTCAAACATTGTGAATTATATTATTTTGTACATTAGGTACCTAACCTAAGTTTTTCTTGAGTTCATTTGAATTGAATACCTCAAAGAAGAGAGAATCTATTATATTTCTAGTCAACCCATTCTAGTTTTGTGTACCTTTAATAATTAAAAAGTTTATCCTTTTTATTTCTACAAAAATATTTTTCACAATTCTTTTTTTGTGTTGGCAAAGAACTTGAAAACAAGGGAATGCCTATCAATTGGGGAGTGGGTGAACAAGTTGCATTATATAATTGTTATAGAATATTGTGCTATAAGAAATTATGATGGGGACAATTTCAGAAACACTGGGAAAGACATATGAATTGATGCAAAATGAGGAGAATAGAACTAGCAGAACATTGTACAAGTAGAAGAAATATTATAAAGATTATCAATTGTGAACTTTAATCAAGACAATGATCCAAGACGACTTTAAAGAACCCATTGGACTTCCAGAAAAACATGATGAAAAAAAGAGTCTGGACACTATTTTCCAGGAAATTATCAAAGAGAACTGCCCAGAAGTCATAGGAACAGAGGAAAAAATAAACATTGAAAGGATTCATCGATCACCCACTGAAAGGGATCCTAAAATCAAAACACCAAGGAATATAGTGGCCAAATGCCAGAACCCTCAGACAAAGGAAAAAATATTGCAAGCGGCTAGAAAAACCCAATTCAAGTATCAAGGCGCCACAATAAGGATCACCCAGGATCTGGCAGCATCCACATTAAAAGATCGAAGGGCCTGGAATATGATATTCCGAAAGGCTAAGGAACTTGGTATGCAACCAAAAATAACTTACCCAGTGAGAATGAGCATCTTTTTCCACGGAAGAAGATGGACATTCAACAAAGTAAGCGAATTTCATCTATTTCTGATGAAAAAACCAGAACTTAACAAAAAGTTTGATCTACAAATATAGAACTCAAGAGAAATCTAAAAAGGTAAAGATTAATCTTGGGAACTATATTTTGACTATATAGATGTATAAAGAATACATGTATACCTTGTTCTAGAAATTGATGTGGAAAGGACATTGTACCAGAAAAAGGGTAAAGTGGGGGTAGTACATCTCATGAAGAGGCACCTATTATATCTGAGAGAAAGAATGGAGGGGGATGAATATAGTGGGTATCTTACTGCCTTCAGAATTGGCTTTAAGTGAAAAATCTTAAGACATATTCAATCTATGGTGAAACTTCTCCCACCTCATTGAAAAGTGAGAAGGGAAAAGTGAAAAGGGAAGGAATAAGCTAAGAGGAAGGGAATACGGAAACTGGGAGGGAAAGGGGTAAGATAGGGGGAGGAACTCTAAGGCGGGGGGAGGGATGCTAAAAAGGGAGGGCTGTGAGAAGCAAGTGGTGCTCACAAGCTTAATACTGGGAAGGGGGGAAAGGGGAAAAAAGGGAGAAAAGCATAAACCGGGGTTAACAAGATGGCAAGTAATCCAGAATTGGTCATTCTAACCATAAATGTGAACGGGGTAAACTCCCCCATAAAGAGGAAGCAGTTAGCAGAATGGATTAAAAGCCAGAATCCTACAATATGTTATTTACAGGAAACACACCTGAAGCGGGGAGATACATGCAGGTTAAAGGTAAAAGGTTGGAGCAAAATCTACTATGCTTCAGGTGAAGTAAAAAAAGCAGGGGGTAGCCATCCTGATCTCAGATCAAGCTAAAGCAAAAATTGATCTAATTAAAAGAGATAAGGAAGGGCACTATATCTTGCTAAAGGGTAGCATGGATAATGAAGCACTATCTATATTAAACATATATGCACCAAGTGGGGTAGCATCTAAATTCTTAAAAGAGAAATTAAGAGAGCTGCAAGAAGAAATAGACAGTAAAACTATAATAGTGGGAGATCTTAACCTTGCACTCTCAAAATTACATAAATCAAACCACAAAATAAATAAGAAAGAAGTCAAAGAGGTAAATAGAATACTAGAAAAGTTAGATATGATAGATCTCTGGAGAAAATGTAATGGAGACAGAAAGGAATACACTTTCTTTTCAGCAGTTCTATACAAAAATTGACCATATATTAGGACATAAAAACCTCAAACTCAAATGCAGTAAGGCAGAAATAGTAAATGCATCCTTTTCAGACCACGATGCAATGAAAATTACATTCAACAAAAAACCAGGGGGAAGTAGATCAAAAATAATTGGAAACTAAATAATCTCATACTAAGAATGATTGGGTGAAACAGCAAATCATAGCCATAATTAATAACTTCACCCAAGAAAACGATAATAATGAGACATCATACTAAAATATATGGGATGCAGCCAAAGCGGTAATAAGGGGGAAATTTCATATCTCTAGAGGCCTATTTGTATAAAATAGAGAAAGAGAAGGTCAATGAATTGGGTTTGCAACTAAAAATGCTAGAAAAGGAACAAATTTAAAACCCCCAGTCAAACACTAAACTTGAAATTCTAAAAATAAAAGGAGAGATCAATAAAATTGAAAGTAAAAAAAAAAACTATTGAATTAATTAATAAAACTAAGAGTTGGTTCTATGAAAAAACCAACAAAATAGACAAACCCTTAGTAAATCTGATTAAAAAAAGGAAAGAGGAAAATCAAATTGTTAGTCTTAAAAATGAAAAGGGAGAACTCGCCACTAACGAAGAGGAAATTAGAGCAATAATTAGGAGTTACTTTGCCCAACTTTATGCCAATAAATTCGACAACTTAAATGAAATAGAAAAATACCTCCAAAAATATAGCTTGCCCAAACTAACAGAGGAAGAAGTAAATATCCTAAACAGTCCCATCTCAGAAAAAGAAATAGAACAAACTATCAATCAACTCCCTAAGAAAAAATCCCCAGGACCAGATGGATTTACATGTGAATTCTACCAAACATTTAAAGAACAATTAACTCCAATGCTAAATAAACTCTTTGAAAAAATAGGGATTGAAGGAGTCCTACCAAACTCCTTTTATGACACAGACATGGTACTGATACCTAAACCAGGTAGGCTGAAAACAGAGAAAGAAAATTATAGACCAATCTCCCTAATGAATATTGATGCTAAAATCTTAAATAAAATATTAGCAAAAAGATTATAGAAAATCGTCACCAGGATAATACACTATAACCAAGTAGGATTTATACCAGGAATGCAGGGCTGGTTCAATATTAGGAAAACTATTAGCATAATTGACTATATCAATAACCAAACAAACAAAAACCATATGATCATCTCAATAGATGCAGAAAAAGCATTTGATAAAATCCCACATCCATTCCTAATAAAAACACTTGAGAGCATAGGAATAAATGGACTTTTCCTTAAAATAGTCAGGAGCATATATTTAAAACTTTCAGTAAGCATCATATGCAATGGGGAAAAACTGGAACCTTTCCCAGTAAGATCTGGAGTGAAGCAAGGTTGCCCACTATCACCATTATTATTTAATATTGTATTAGAAACACTAGCCTCGGCAATAAGAGTCGAGAAAGATATTAAAGGAATTAGAGTAGGCAATGAGGAAACCAAACTATCACTCTTTGCAGATGATATGATGGTATACCTAGAGAACCCCAGAGATTTTACTAAAAAGCTATTAGAAATAATTCATAATTTTAGCAAAGTAGCTGGCTACAAAATAAATCCCCATAAATCCTCAGCATTTTTATACATCACCAACAAAACCCAACAGCAAGAGATACAAAGAGAAATTCCATTCAGAATAACTGTTGATACCATAAAATATTTGGGAATCTACCTACCAAAGGAAAGTCAGGAATTATATGAGCAAAATTATAAAAAAGTCTCCACACAAATAAAGTCAGACTTAAATAATTGGAAAAATATTAAGTGCTCTTGGATCGGCCGAGCGAACATAATAAAGATGACAATACTCCCTAAACTAATCTATTTATTTAGTGCTATACCAATCAGACTTCCAAGAAAATGTTTTAATGATCTAGAAAAAATAACAACAAAATTCATATGGAACAATAAAAAGTCGAGAATCTCAAGGGAATTAATGAAAAAAAAATGAAATGAAGGTGGCCTAGCTGTACCTGATCTAAAATTATATTATAAAGCAGCAGTCACCAAAACCATTTGGTATTGGCTGAGAAATAGATTAGTGGATCAGTGGAAAAGGTTAGGTTCACAAGACAGAATAGTCAAGTATAGCAATCTAGTGTTTGACAAACCCAAAGCCCCTAACTTCTGGGAAAAGAATTCATTATTTGATAAAAACTGCTGGGATAATTGGAAATTAGTATGGCAGAAATTAGGCATGGACCCACACTTAACACCATATACCAAGATAAGATCAAAATGGGTCCATGACCTAGGCATAAAGAACGAGATTATAAATAAATTAGAGGAACATAGAATAGTTTATCTCTCAGACTTGTGGAGGAGAAAGACATTTGTGACCAAAGATGAACTAGAGACCATTACTGATCACAAAATAGAAAATTTTGATTACATCAAATTAAAAAGCCTCATTTCCAAAATATATAGAGAAGTGACTCAAATTTATAAGAAATCAAGCCATTCTCCAATTGATAAATGGTCAAAGGATATGGATAGACAATTTTCAGAGGATGAAATTGAAACTATTACCACTCATATGAGTGTTCCAAATCATTATTGATCAGAGAAATGCAAATTAAGACAACTCTGAGATACCACTACATACCTGTCAGATTGGCTAAGATAACAGGAAAAAATAAGGATGAATGTTGGAGGGGATGCGGGAAAACTGGGACACTAATGCATTGTTGGTGGAGTTGTGAACGAATCCAACCATTCTGGAGAGCAATCTGGAATTATGCCCAAAAAGTTATCAAACTGTGCATACCCTTTGATCCAGCAGTGTTTCTATTGGGCTTATATCCCAAAGAAATACTAAAGAAGGGAAAGGGACCTGTATGTGCCAAAATGTTTGTAGCAGCCCTATTTGTAGTGGCTAGAAACTGGAAAATGAATGGATGCCCATCAATTGGAGAATGGCTGGGTAAATTGTGGTATATGAATGTTATGGAATATTATTGTTCTGTAAGAAATGACCAGCAGGATGAATACAGAGAGGACTGGCGAGACTTACATGAACTGATGCTAAGTGAAATGAGCAGAACCAGGAGATCTTTATACACTTCGACAATGATATTGTATGAGGACATATTTTGATGGAAGTGGATTTCTTTGACAAAGAGACCTAACTGTTCGGTTCTGCAAACATATATTGTATGTAGGATATACTACATGTTTAGGACTGCTTGCCATCTGGGGAAAGGGGAAAGTTGGAACAGAAGTGAGTACAAGGGATAATGTTGTAAAAAAAAATTTACCCTGGCATGGATTCTGTCAATATAAAGTAATTATTAAATAAAAATAAAAAAAAAGAACCCATGATGAAAAATGCTCTTCACCATGTGACAGAGAACCAATGAACTCTGAATGAAGATCGAAGCACTTTTTTTGTTTCTCCATCCCTCCTTCCCTCCCTCTTTCCCTTCTTCTATCCATCCCTTCCTTACTCCTTCCCTCCTTCCCTTTTTCCCTCCCTCCCTTCTTTCCTCTCTCCTTCCCTTCCTCCCTCCCTTCCTTCCTCTCTCCTTCCCTTCCTCTCTCTCTCCCTCCCTCCCTTTCCTTCTTCCATTCCTTCCTCCTTCCCTCCTTCCCTCCCCCTTCCTTGCTTCCTTCTGCCCTCCCTTCCTCCTCATCCTCCTTCCTTCCTATTTTTCTTCATCCCTCCTTCTCTCCCTCCCTCCTTCCATTCCTTCCTCTCTCCCAATAAAATTTCCATTTCAAGAAAGCTTATATATTAAATACTACAATTTACATTCAGTTGTTCATTTTTTTCTTTGCTTCCTTGTAAATTTTCTTTTGTTCTCTGATGTGCCCTTTTACTTTATTTTTTGCTTCTCCCCCAAAAAGATGCAATTAAACTCATATATGTATATCTATACACATACACACACACACATATATATATATATATAAAATCATACACATATATACATAATGTACATTCATTCACATATATGTAAGAGCACACTATGTTTATTACCATTTGTCCTCTACTTCTCTGAAGGTGGAAAACATTTTTTATAATTCCTTGTCTTTCCATATTTTTATTTCCTACACCATAGGAAGACCCAACTTTATCCTGTCTAGTTATTTTAATTATCTAAACCAATATTGATTAATATGTAATTTCCCTATATTTCTCCTTTGATTAAATCTATTTTAGCTTGAACTTTGAGATCATGATCACTCCCCCTAGTTTTTTTTTTTAAACATAAGTACTCCTGATCTTTATATCATGCTTGTGTATATTTCTCATTTTTATAACATTTACTGAAAGCAGCATATTGTTGAGTTCAAATTTTTAATCTACTGTCTGTTTCAATTTTATGGGCGAATTCATATAATTCACCTTCTAAGCTATAATTAGTTGTTTCATTTTCTTCCTTCCTATTTTCCTCAGCATCTTTCTCACCCTGTTCCTATCTCTCTGGACTCTATTACTTTACTTCTACCTGCTACTACCTTACCCTCCTGTATTAGTTCCTCTCCTCAGCCATCATTTTTATGTCATAATTATTCTTTTTTATGTTTCCTTACACACATTTGATTTTTAGAATAATATTATGCTCAGCTCTATTCTAATCTTTCTTTCAAATACTCTACTACTAATGACAATCTTACTCATATGGTTTACATCTCTACAAATAAAAGTAAACAAATTGTCCTTAATGAGTTCTTTGTAATGAGTCTTTGATGTTTACCTTAAATTTCTCTTGGATCACTTATGTCAAATTTTCTCTTATGTTCAGGTCTTTTTGGTATAAAATCCTGAAAGTCTTGCAATTCATTGAATATCCTTTTTTCTGTACAAGATTATGCTAAAGTTTACTGGGTATGATTTTTTCAGCCATAACCCCAGAGCTTTTGCTCTTCAATATATTATATTCTTTTAGTATGGTCACCGTTAGATGTTGTATAATTCTAATTGTAGCTCTACTATGTTTGAATTGCTTTTTTTTTCTTGTTGTTCATAATATTTTCTCCATAATCTGAATTGAGCTAGAATGTTCCTGTTGTTTTCCTTGTAGGCTCTCTTTCAGGTGGTTATTGGTGGATTTTTTCAATTTCTTTTTTCCTTCTCTTTTTCTTACACTAAAGACAATTTTCTTTACAAAAATATTAGCTGAAAGTTATGTCAGAGGTCCTCAACCTACGGCATGCGGCCAGATGCAGCAGCTGAGTATGATTATCCCCCTCATGCAGGGCTATGAAGTTTCTTTATTTAAAGGCCCACAAAATAAAGTTTTTGTTTTTATTATAGTCCAGCACTCCAACAGTCTGAGGGACAGTGAACTGGCCCCCTATTTGAAAAGTTTGAGGACCCCTGGTAAAAAGAGTCTTATTTTATCAAGATGAATCCAAGTATTCTCATGTTTTCTCTTCTTAATCTGTTCTCCAGATCAATTGTTTCCCTTATGATACATTTAACATTCTGTTCTTTTCTATTTTTTTATATTTTGTTTTATTATTCCTTGTTTTCTCAGAATTTCAAGGAATTGTTTCTTTTTTTCCTGCAAGATTCTGCATTTCCTTTTTAAGTTCAAATCGCTTTCTTTTTCTTATATTTTAAAAAAGAAAATTTCCCTTTAATCTCTCTGATTTTTATCTTTTTTTTGAGTGCTTTTTGTGTAGGTGATCATTTAACATTTTTCTTTGTGGTGGGAGAAACTTTTTTTTTTTGCTTCAATATCCTTTGAAGGTGAATTTTGGTTTTCTCTTATCCCATAACTGTCTATGGTTGTCTTCTTTTTCCTTTGCCCCCTTTTATTTATAGTGTTTTTCTTTTAACTCTTTTAGTACACTGATCACCTGATGCTATAGCAGACTGAGGGATAACATGAGAAGCCACTTAGGATTTGGCACATCATTCTAAAAAAAAAAGAACTTTTACCTCTGGGTAGCCCCAAACCCCAAAGTATATGATTGTTTACTACAATTAGGAAAGGAGAATTTGAGTACGGTTTATGGGATGGTCCCCATAAATCAATTCAACATTGTTATATATAAATTATGAGAGAATTAGAGTCAAAAGGTACTTTGCAGTTTTTTTAGTCCAGGAATTGAAATGTAAAGTAATTTGTCCAATAAATAGGTGGCAAAACTAAGAACTGTACCTAATTTTTCTCACTCCAGTATTCTTTTCATTGTACCATATTTTCTCTCATGCCTAATCTCTCTTCCATAGGAGAACTCTTCAAAGATTTGAAGGCAGCTCTAATGTCATTCCTAATTCTCTTCTTTAAGATAAACACCTAATTCCTTAAATCAATCATTCTGTAATATGATTTTTAAAGTCTTTCATCAACTTGGGGCATCTTGAAGTTTCCTTTAAATTTTCCAATTACCAATATGATTTTAATAAAACATTGTTTAAAACTGAACATAATATTCCAAAAAATTGAAATAGTAGAGGACAGCTGTTGAAAGAAATTGAATTACTAATGAAGTATGAGGTTTCATCTTTTTTTTTTTCCTTAGCTGTATCAGACTGGTAACTGATATTGAGTTAGCTGTCTGCTAAAATTCCTAGATCTTTTTTCAGATAATCAGTTGAAATTGCTAATTACTCTTTTGGAAATGTTCCCACCCTTTCATTTTACATACAAGAACATTGAGAACAAAAATAGAATGAATTTTTGTCCAGTGTTACACCTTGATTAATTTTGCATTATGGAGCAAAATATATAATCCCCATGATCCTCAAAAACAAACAATATTCTTTCCCTCACAAAAAAATCCATAACTATTCATCTGGAATTATAGAATTTTAAAGTTTTGAAAACTTCTAAAGATCCTAAATTTAGTTCAAACATTTCATCTTTACAGATCAGAAAAGCTGGGACTCAGAGAGTTTAAGTTCTAGAACTAGAGTTGAAATATGTATATCCTAACTTCTTCTAATACAGGGATCTCCTAATGTACCTTCTTACAATATTCTTCAGTGTTTTCCCAGGTAAATCTGTTTATTTTTTCTATACCAGTTTAGAAAATGTTTTTATGAAAGTCTAGAAAAATCCAATCTCATCCATTGAACAGTCATTAAATATTGACCATAAGCCATTAATTAATAAATTAGGGAGACACTAAAGGTTTATAAAAAGTAGAATGATATAGTCATATTTGTCCTCTAAGATTACATTGAAGCAGTATAGAGGGTAAATTAAAGTGGGGAGATATTGCATTTAGAGTCCATACAGGAAGCTCATGAAACAATCTAGGCAAGAGGTGATGTGACTGTGCATGTATGGAAGTTAAATCAGTGATGGAAAGGAAATGGGTAAGAGAGCTATTGTAGATGCAACATAGGCAGGGCCTCAGAACACTGACAGGATGGGGAAGAGTCAAAGATGACTTCTCTTTCAAAATGAACTAGAAAGGGACCAAGTGGGACCCACCCATTAAAATACAATTGGGATTTGTTTATTGAAAAAAATACAGTACAATATAGATAGTGTTAATGTGAGGTTTTAACTTTTAACTTTAATTTTTTCTCAATTATATATAGAGACAATTTATACCATTAATTAAAAAATTTTAAATTTCAAATTCCTTCCTTCACTCCTCATTGAGAACGGAAGCAATTTGATATCAGTTTGCATATGTGGTCATGCAAAATATATTTCTATATTAATCATGTAACAAAAGAAGAAATAAAACACTGCTCTCCTGAACCTCCAAGGGGAAAATACAAAGAAAAATAACGATTAAAAAATATGGTTCAATTTATATTCATATGCCATCAGTTCTTTCTCTGGAGGTAGATAGTATTTTTTCTCATAAGTCATTGGATCCTTGTGTTGCTAAGAATGGCTGTCATTAAAAGTTGATCATTATACAATATTGTTGTTACTAAGTACTATGTTATCCTGGTTTTGTTCATCTCAATTTGTATCAAGCCATATAACCTTTTCCCAAGTTTTCTTTTAAAACCATCCTCCTTGTCATTTCTTACAGTACAATATATACCATATACCACAACTTGTTTAGCTATTTCTCAATTGTTGGGCAGCCCCTCAATTTGCAATTATTTGTAATTACAAAAAGAACGGCTATCAATTACACACACACACACACACACACACACACACACACACACATATACATATATATAAAATTTTCCCTTGTTTTGCTCTTTTTGGGAAATAGACTTAATAGTGGTGCTTCTCAGTGAAATAATATGCAGAGTATTATAAACTTTGGGGTACTTTTCTACTCTCCAGAATGATTGAATCAATTCAGAATTCTATCAACAATGTATTAGTGTCTCAAATTTCCCACATCCTATAAAACATTTTTCATTTTCTTTTTTTTTCTATTATATTAGCCAATCTTATAGATGCCAGATATTATCTCAAAATTGTTTTAATTTGTATTTCTCCAGTCAATAGTGATATGGTGCATTTTATATGATTTTATATGGTGCATTTTGTATGATGATAGCTTTGATTTTTTTTTCTGAAAACTGCCTTTAACCATTTATATCATATCTTTTATTTAATATTTAAATCATATTCTGTGATGATTTATAAATTAGGAAATGATTAGAATTGTTATGAATCTGATTCAGTTCTCCATGTATTTGAGAAAAGAAACTTTTATCAAAAACACTTGCTATAAATTTATCTTCTCCTTTCTTTATAATTTTGGTTGCATTCATTTTGTTTTGGCAAAAAACAAAATAATTTAATATCATCAAAATGATGAAAACAATTTTGACCCCAAACATTTCTTTTTAAGAAACAAAGTAAAGATGATAGTAGAACATTGTATACCGTATGTTACCAACATAAAATTCTATCAATTATTAGCTGGATTCCATTTTTTCCCTTTGTAAATACATCTTCCCAAGGGAATGTATCATTATACACAAAGAAAAGTGCAAGTTTTACATGTAGTATTGAAGATACATTTCCTGTAAATAATGGAGACTAAATCCTGAAAAGACTATGAGGTTGTCTTGGTTACAACTGAAAAGAATTTTTATTGCTTTTTCCCCTCTCTCCAATTTACTTTGGTCTATATTGACCATTATTTTGATAGTGGTTGTAGAATCCCTACTGCATTAACTGAGGTTAAAAATGACAAATGTAGATCTTGCATCTGTTTTGCCTTCATTTAGTGTAGATTTCTATTTGGCATTTATCAAATTAGAATTAGAAGAATTAAATTTTTTTAGGAAATGAAGCTGACCATCCTGGGACCAGGCTCAGACATTCCTCCAATGGGGCAACATTTTTTGGTTGAATTTTTACTTTAGTTCATTTTTTTTTCATTGAAAGAAAGGAACACACATAGTTGTTACTTCCATCTTTAGTCTTTTTCTTACCCATCCTAATGAAATATACAATGCAGGACATTCAAGTGGCATTTCATGAAACATTAAATAGATAGAAGAGAAAAATCTTTACCTCTTGAATCACAAGCAGTAAGATTCAGAAGGTTTTAATCATTAAAAGGAGTTTATCAATAGTCAGATGAACAAACATAAATATTTAATAGCACCAAGCAACTAATGAACATTAAAGAACAATTGACTTTTTTCTCCAGAAAGTTATTTGGGAAGGTTATTGAAACATTCTTATCTTCCTCACAACTGTGACTTATTTTGTTTCCATGAGTTGTCAACCTAGTAGAAGTTTCCAATTTTAACTATTGGAAATGACATTTATGCTACTTGGGTTATCTTTGGAAAGTTTATCCCTATATTATAACAATAAATTCTATTAATTTATAGGCATTCTTTTTAAAAATAATTATAACTTTTTATTGACAGAATCCATGCCTGGGTATTTTTTTTTTTTTTACATTATCCTTGCACTCACTTCTGTTCCGACTTTTCCCCTCCCTCCCTCCACACTCTCCCCCAGATGGCAGGCAGTCCTATACATGTTAAATATCCCACAGTATATCCTAGATACAATATATTTGTGCAGAACTGAACAGTTTTCTTGTTTCATAGGAAGAATTGGATTCAGAAGGTAAAAATAGTGTGGGAAGAAAAACAAAAACGCAAACAATTTACATTCATTTCCCAGTGTTCTTTCTTTGGGTATAGCTGCTTCTGTCCATCATTGATCAATTGAAACTGAGTTCCATCTACTCTTTGTTGAAGAAATCTACTTCCATCAGAATACATCCTCATACAGTATTGTTGTTGAAGTGTATAATGATCTCCTGGTTCTGCTCATTTCACTTAGCATCAGTGCATGTAAGTCTCGCCAAGCCTCTCTGTATTCATCCTGCTGATCATTTCTTGCAGAACAATAATATTCCATAACATTCATATACCACAGTTTACCCAACCATTCTCCAATTGATGGGCATCCATTCATTTTCCAGTTTCTAGCCACTACAAATAGGGTTGCCACAAACATCTTGGCACATACAGGTCCCTTTCCCTTCTTTAGTATCTCTTTGATATATAAGCCCAGTAGTAGCACTGCTGATCAAAGGGTATGTACAGTTTGATAACTTTTGGGGAATAATTTCAGCTTACTCTCCAGAATTGCTGGATTCGTTCACAACTTCACCATCAATGCATCAGTGTCCCAGTTTTCCCGCATCCCCTCCAACATTCATCATTATTTTTTCCTGCCATCTTAGCCAGTCTGACAGGTGTGTAGTGGTATCTCAGAGTTGTCTTAATTTGCATTTCTCAGATCAATAGTGATTTAGAACATTCTTTCATATGAATGGAAATAGTTTCTTTTTTTTTTTTTTTTCTTTTTTTTTTTTTTATTTAATAATTACATTATATTGACACTCATTTCTGTTCCGATTTTTTTCCCCTCCCTCCCTCCACCCCCTCCCCTAGATGGCAAGCAGTCCTTTATATGTTGGATATGTTGCAGTATATCCTAGATACAATATATGTTTGCAGAACCGAACAGTTCTCTTGTTGCGTAGGGAGAATTGGATTCAGAAGGTATAAATAATCCGGGAAGAAAAACAAAAATGCAGATAGTTCACATTCGTTTCCCAGTGTTCTTTCTTTGGGTGTAGCTGCTTTTGTCCGTCATTTATCAATTGAAACTCAGATCTCTTTGTCAAAGAAATCCACTTCCATCAAAATATGTCCTCATACAATATCGTTGTCGAAGTGTATAATGATCTCCTGGTTCTGCTCATTTCACTTAGCATCAGTTCATGAAGGTCTCTCCAAGCCTCTCTGTATTCATCCTGCTGGTCATTTCTTACAGAACAATAATATTCCATAACATTCATATACCACAATTTACCCAGCCATTCTCCAATTGATGGGCATCCATTCATTTTCCAGTTTCTAGCCACTACAAACAGGGCTGCTACAAACATTTTGGCACATACAGGTCCCTTTCCCTTCTTTAGTATTTCTTTGGGATATAAGCCCAATAGAAACACTGCTGGATCAAAGGATATGCACATTTTGATAATTTTTTGGGCATAATTCCAGATTGCTCTCCAGAATGGTTGGATTCGTTCACAACTCCACCAACAATGCATTAGTGTCCCAGTTTTCCCGCATCCCCTCCAACATTCATCATTATTTTTTCCTGTCATCTTAGCCAATCTGACAGGTGTGTAGTGGTATCTCAGAGTTGTCTTAATTTGCATTTCTCTGATCAATAATGATTTGGAACACTCTTTCATATGAGTGGTAATAGTTTCAATCTCATCCTCTGAAAATTGTCTGTTCATATCCTTTGACCATTTATCAATTGGAGAATGGCTTGATTTCTTATAAATTTGAGTCAGTTCTCTATATATTTTGGAAATGAGGCCTTTATCAGAACCTTTAACTGTGAAAATGTTTTCCCAGTTTGTTGCTTCCCTTCTAATCTTGTTTGCATTAGTTTTATTTGTACAAAGGCTTTTTAATTTGATGTAATCGAAATTTTCTATTCTGTGATCAGTAATGGTCTCTAGTTCATCTTTGGTCACAAATTTCTTTCTCCTCCACAAGTCTGAGAGATAAACTATTCTATGTTCCTCTAATTTATTTATAGTCTCGTTCTTTATGCCTAGGTCATAGACCCATTTTGATCTTATCTTGGTATATGGTGTTAAGTGTGGGTCCATGCCTAATTTCTGCCATACTAATTTCCAATTATCCCAGCAGTTTTTATCAAATATTGAATTCTTTTCCCAGAAGTTAGGGGCTTTGGGCTTGTCAAACACTAGATTGCTATAATTGACTATTCTGTCTTGTGAGCCTAGCCTTTTCCACTGATCCACTAATCTATTTCTTAGCCAATACCAAATGGTTTTGGTGACTGCTGCTTTATAATATAATTTTAGATCAGGTACAGCTAGGCCACCTTCATTTGATTTTTTTTTCATTAGTTCCCTTGAGATTCTCGACTTTTTATTGTTCCATATGAATTTTGTTGTTATTTTTTCTAGATCAATAAAATATTTTCTTGGAAGTCTGATTGGTATAGCACTGAATAAATAGATTAGTTTAGGGAGTATTGTCATCTTTATTATGTTCGCTCGGCCAATCCAAGAGCACTTAATATTTTTCCAATTATTTAAGTCTGACTTTATTTGTGTGGAGACTTTTTTATAATTTTGCTCATATAATTCCTGACTTTCCTTTGGTAGATAGATTCCCAAATATTTTATGGTATCAACAGTTATTCTGAATGGAATTTCTCTTTGTATCTCTTGCTGTTGGGTTTTGTTGGTGATGTATAAAAATGCTGAGGATTTATGGGGATTTATTTTGTAGCCAGCTACTTTGCTAAAGTTATGAATTATTTCCAATAGCTTTTTGGTAGAATCTCTGGGGTTCTCTAGGTATACCATCATATCATCTGCAAAGAGTGATAGTTTGGTTTCCTCATTGCCTACTCTAATTCCTTTTATATCTTTCTCGACTCTTATTGCCGAGGCTAGTGTTTCTAATACGATATTAAATAATAATGGTGATAGTGGGCAACCTTGCTTCACTCCAGATCTTACTGGGAAAGGTTCCAGTTTTTCCCCATTGCACATGATGCTTACTGATGGTTTTAAATATATGCTCCTGACTATTTTAAGGAAAAGTCCATTTATTCCTATGCTCTCAAGTGTTTTTATTAGGAATGGATGTTGGATTTTATCAAATGCTTTTTCTGCATCTATTGAGATGATCATGTTGTTTTTGTTTGTTTGGTTATTGATATAGTCAATTATGCTAATAGTTTTCCTAATATTGAACCAGCCCTGCATTCCTGGTATAAATCCTACTTGGTCATAGTGTATTATCCTGGTGACAATTTTCTGTAATCTTTTTGCTAATATTTTATTTAAGATTTTAGCATCAATATTCATTAGGGAGATTGGTCTATAATTTTCTTTCTCTGTTTTCAGCCTACCTGGTTTAGGTATCAGTACCATATCTGTGTCATAAAAGGAGTTTGGTAGGACTCCTTCAATCCCTATTTTTTCAAATAGTTTATATAACATTGGAGTTAATTGTTCTTTAAATGTTTGGTAGAATTCACATGTAAATCCATCTGGTCCTGGGGATTTTTTCTTAGGGAGTTGATTGATAGTTTGTTCTATTTCTTTTTCTGAGATGGGACTGTTTAGGGTATTTACTTCTTCCTCTGTTAGTTTGGGCAAGCTGTATTTTTGGAGGTATTTTTCTATTTCATTTAAGTTGTCGAATTTATTGGCATAAAGTTGGGCAAAGTAACTCCTAATTATTGCTCTAATTACCTCTTCGTTAGTGGTGAGTTCTCCCTTTTCATTTTTAAGACTAACAATTTGATTTTCCTCTTTCCTTTTTTTAATCAGATTTACTAAGGGTTTGTCTATTTTGTTGGTTTTTTCATAGAACCAACTCTTAGTTTTATTAATCAATTCAATAGTTTTTTTACTTTCAATTTTATTGATCTCACCTTTTACTTTTAGAATTTCAAGTTTAGTGTTTGACTGGGGGTTTTTAATTTGTTCCTTTTCTAGCATTTTTAATTGCAAACCCAATTCATTGACCTTCTCTTTCTCTATTTTATACAAATAGGCCTCTAGAGATATGAAATTTCCCCTTATTACCGCTTTGGCTGCATCCCATACATTTTGGTATGATGTCTCATTATTATCGTTTTCTTGGGTGAAGTTATTAATTATGTCTATGATTTGCTGTTTTACCCAATCATTCTTTAGTATGAGATTATTTAGTTTCCAATTATTTTTTGGTCTACTTCCCCCTGCTTTTTTGTTGAATGTAATTTTCATTGCATCGTGGTCTGAAAAGGATGCATTTACTATTTCTGCCTTACTACATTTGAGTTTGAGGTTTTTATGTCCTAATATATGGTCAATTTTTGTATAGGTTCCATGAACTGCTGAAAAGAAAGTGTATTCCTTTCTGTCTCCATTACATTTTCTCCAGAGATCTATCATATCTAGCTTTTCTAGTATTCTGTTTACCTCTTTAACTTCTTTCTTATTTATTTTCTGGTTTGATTTATCTAATTCTGAGAGTGCAAGGTTAAGATCTCCCACTATTATAGTTTTACTGTCTATTTCTTCTTGCAGCTCTCTTAGTTTCTCTTTTAAGAATTTAGATGCTACCCCACTTGGTGCATATATGTTTAATATAGATAGTGCTTCATTATCCATGCTACCCTTTAGCAAGATATAGTGTCCTTCCTTATCTCTTTTAATTAGGTCAATTTTTGCTTTAGCTTGATCTGAGATCAGGATGGCTACCCCTGCTTTTTTGACTTCACCTGAAGCATAGTAGATTTTGCTCCAACCTTTTACCTTTAACCTGCATGTATCTCCCCGCTTCAGGTGTGTTTCCTGTAAACAACATATTGTAGGATTCTGGCTTTTAATCCATTCTGCTAACCGCTTCCTCTTTATGGGGGAGTTTACCCCGTTCACATTTATGGTTAGAATGACCAATTCTGTATTACTTGCCATCTTGTTAACCCCGGTTTATGCTTTCCTCCCTTCTTTCCCCTTTCCCCCCCTTCCAAGTATTAAGCTTGTGAGCACCCCTTGTTTCTCACAGCCCTCCCTTTTTAGTGTCCCTCCCCCCGCCTTAGAGTTCCTCCCCCTATCTTACCCCTTGCCCTCCCAGTTCCCGTATTCCCTTCCGCTTAGCTTATTCCTTCCCTTTCCACTTTTCCCTTCTCACTTTTCAATGAGATGGGAGAAGTTTCACCATAGATTGAATATGTCTTAAGATTTTTCACTTAAAGCCAATTCTGAAGGCAGTAAGATACCCACTATATTCATCCCCCTCCATTCTTTCTCTCAGATATAATAGGTTTCCTATGCCTCTTCATGAGATGTACTACCCCCACTTTACCCTTTTTCTGGTACAATGTCCTTTCCACATCAATTTCTAGAACAAGGTATACATGTATTCTTTATGCATCTATATAGTCAAAATATAGTTCCCAAGATTAATCTTTACCTTTTTAGATTTCTCTTGAGTTCTATATATGTAGATCAAACTTTTTGTTAAGTTCTGGTTTTTTCATCAGAAATAGATGAAATTCGCTTACTTCGTTGAATGTCCATCTTCTTCCCTGGAAAAAGATGCTCATTCTCGCTGGGTAAGTTATTTTTGGTTGCATACCAAGTTCCTTAGCCTTTCGGAATATCATATTCCAGGCCCTTCGATCTTTTAATGTGGATGCTGCCAGATCCTGGGTGATCCTTATTGTGGCTCCTTGATACTTGAATTGGGTTTTTCTAGCCGCTTGCAATATTTTTTCTTTCATCTGTGGGTTCTGGCATTTGGCCACTATATTCCTTGGTGTTTTGATTTTAGGATCCCTTTCAGTGGGTGATCGATGAATCCTTTCAATGTTTATTTTTTCCTCTGTTCCTATGACTTCTGGGCAGTTCTCTTTGATAATTTCCTGGAAGACAGTGTCCAGGCTCTTTTTTTCATCATGTTTTTCTGGGAGTCCAATGATTCTCAGATTGTCTCTCCTGGATCTGTTTTCCAGGTCTGTTGTCTTCCCCAGAAGGTATTTCACATTTTTCTCCATTGTTTGATTTTTTTGGATTTGCTTGACTGATTCTTCTTGTCTCCTCGAGTCATTCAATTCCACTTGTTCAATTCTGATTTTCAGTGAAGTATTCTCTTCACTCACTTTTTTAAAATCTTTCTCTAATTGTCCAATTGAGTTCTTTTGTTCTGTGGAATTTTTTTCCATTTCGCCAATTTTGTTTTCCAGTTCACTAATCCTATTTTTCAAGGATTTTACTTCTTTATCCACTCTCTCTTTAACTGACTTCTCCAGGCTCTTTTGCCAAGCCTCCCTCTCCTTTTCCCAAGCTTCCTTCTCCTTTTGCCAAGCCTCACTCTGCTTTCCCCATTTTTCTTCTAGCTCCCTTGTGAGAGCCTTTTTAATCACTTCTATGAGGTTCATCTGTGCTGAGGAACAGACGATCTCCTCCTTTGGGGAATCACCTGGGGACTGCCTGTTTTTAGTCTCCTCAGGATTTAGAGTCTGCTCTCTATCTGTGTAGAAGCTGTCTAGGGTTAAAGTCCTCTTCAGCTTCTTGCTCATTCTGTCTATTAATCAGAGACAAACTACCAAAGAAAAACAGAAAAAACTGGAGTCTTTCTTTGGGGGGGGGGGGCTGGGTGTGTTATCGAGCTTCCTCTACAGACTGCAGGTGGCAGCAGTGAGGCACTAGCAGGACTGTGCTGCGTCTGCGCTCTGAGATCCCAAAGCGTGCTGAGTCACTGAGGGGGGGGAAGGGGGGGGCGGCCAGGTCCTGAGAGACTCCAGCTGTTTGCGGTTGTGTTCTTCAGCCCTGGTGTTTTTAGCTTCTCTGCTGGGCTGTTGACTTGCTGCAGGTTCCAAACCTGTAGCGAAGCTCTCCCCGCAGAGACAGCTGCGATCACTCCCCACCCCCTCTCCAGTCTGCTCCCGTGCTCTCACTGCCGCTGCCCTCAGCCTGCGCCCGATCTAAAACCTCCCCAGCCCTCCAGTAAAGACAGACCTTTCTTGGCGGATCTCAAGGATGGCTTCTCTTGGTAACTATTTGTGGGTTTTTTTCAGTCAAGCATTGATTCAGAGGCTTGTAATGAAGTGGATAGTGAGAGAAAGCGCGGAGCTTATGCAACTGTGAGCCTCCTCTCCGCCATCTTAACCGGAAGTCCATGGAAATAGTTTCAATTTCATCATCTGAAAATTGTCTGTTGATATCCTTTGACCATTTATCATTTGGAGAATAGCTTGGTTTCTTATAGTGTGTATCCCTCTGCTGTCCTACTCCCGAAGACAAATTTCTTAATTTGAGAATTTGAGAATTTGAGAATTGAGAAAAAGAATTTTGGGGGACAAAATGAAACAACAAATTAAATGTCTGACAATATTTTCAGTGTTTTATATCCATAGGTCTCTTAACTTCAGTATAGAAGTGTGGGGAGATGCCATTTCATGTGTCTTCTTGGGGGCAAAACTTGGTTATAATTTAGCAACATTTTATTTTAACTGGCTTATTAATTACATATGTGTCCTGTGAAAAGGCATTCTGGAGTACAGAGTCAAATGATTTCAGTTAACCTTACAAGAGCACTGATTCTTTAATTTCTGATGTGAATTTAGAGAAATCTGATTGTGGGGATAAGCTTACCAGAAAAATGGTTAATCCAGAAGTTTAGCAGGATGTTAGCAGGATCTTGTTGCATGAATGGGATATGGGATGTACCTCACAAAATCTAGCTCAGCAAATATTGGTCATTCCAGGAGAAATATTGATGAAAATTCCCATCTATGATGAATGATCTTGGAGATCAATTAAAAATTCTCTTGGTTAATGAAATTATCATTGATTCCAACTGCTCATATGCCTTACCTATGCTGCTACTGTATACTGCTGAAAAATTGAAAAATCCTTCAACAATAGCAAAACAGCAAAAAGCACAGTAGACAAACCAGTTTAGTAGACCTGAGATTATTTATTAGGTAGCCAATGGTTCTGAAATTGAATATGAGCAGTGACTATGAAAATGTAGGAAGACAAAATTAATAGTGCTTTAGTTTTATCTTAGCACTGTTTTGGCTGTTTGGACACATACCTCATGTCCCATGCAATTTCATGAACACTGGCCCCTTACCAAAGAATGATGGGGAAACATATGTAGTTGGAAAGATGAATTATATGAAACTGTTGCCATTCCTTGATGACATCATTGTTTTTGGAAGGACTATAGAGAAAGGCTGATGAAAGTGTTTGATAAGTTAGGGGAAATGTCCGAAGGTTTTAAATTGTTAAGTTTCAATTTTATAAAGTTCCTATCAAGGATGAGTCATGGAATATATCAAATAAGGTATCAGTACAGATTTAGAGAAGATTGCAATATTCTTGACTATATAAAATGAGATCTATGAATTTTGATTTTTTGTTTATAGGATTTGATGTTTATACTCAAATTTGTTAGATGCAACTTCCTTTGCTTAGCCACTGAATGCCTCACTTGAGCCTCATTGAAAAGAAATAGTAGCAGAAGGGAAATAAAAGCAACAAAGCTTTTTGAATAAGAATGGAAAGAAATTTGGCCAGTTGTCTTTCAGATTACTAATATTCAGTCTAGACTCAAACAAACCTTTCCCCTTCCTCCCAACTCTGCTATGATTTGTGAGGCTGAGTTTGACTGTGAAGATGAAAGAGCAGCATCTCACTCTAGAATTTGGCAACTTTGCCACATGGTATGACTTTTCTTCCCAAACCACACACTTTTCTCCCACAGGGTAATCCAAAGTGTATGACTTTTCTTTTTCCAGGTCTCTTCTCCATCCTTTATTTCAAAGGCATGAATTTATTGAAATGTCTGTCACTCTAACTGAATCTTGGTTACACATTACTCTACTGTATAAGATTAAAATGATCATGAGGCCTGTGATCCATCCATTTTTTATGTTTAGGAGCTTGTGAGAGATATTAGTACAATCTAGTCCATGATATAGTCATAGCTAATCTCATGCGTAAGGGTAGGTTGAGGGGCTATATTTTTCCTTGTTACCCCAGACAATCAGACAAAGAAATTTCATTCGCTCTTTTTGTATTTCTATCAGAAGCTATTCATTATCTTCCTTTATTTTAATCCTCTTTGTATGTAATTAATATACAGGCATGAATCATAAAGAAGTTGTGATTCATCATAGTTTTCACATGAAATAAATTAGGCATTAGAAATAGCTTAAGAAAAGAAGGATTATATAGGAATACCTGTAAACTGTCAAGACAAGGAAAAGAGAAGATTTAAATGTTATTATCTTTCACTGATTTCAAAAAGTGGAAATAGAAAGCAGTGCCAATATATTCAAGCCATTTCCCCTCAGAATTGTTTGCTCCTGAGCAGAGGCTGTAGACACCAGTGCTCAGAATAGTTTTGCATTAATCAAAAATGCTTTCAATGGCCTTCCCACCTCCCCATCCCCTTACCCCCTATCCCTTCCTCTGCCTCCACATCCTTATGTCTATGTGTCACTGTCTCCATCTGCCTCTCTTTCTGACTCTTGTTTTCTTCCCTTTGTTTTTCTCTGGGACTCATCTCTTTCTGTCTGTTTTTCATTGTCCATCTTTTGCCCGGGCCATGCTTTTTTCTCTTTCAAACTAAACATTGACTTGTTGAAATACAATAAAACAAACAAACAAAAAACTACCCCCCCAAAAAAAAACCCTCAGGAGAGTAGAAATCTACATCTGAATCACAACTACTAATAATGTCAATCTCTCACAGGCTCAGTTTCTTCTTTGCACAGGAGGCAAATTACCAGGATTCACACAGTTAATTTTAAAACATTTTTCTGTCTCCAGAGAAATCAGGCTGGTTACAAATAAATGAATTGACTCCAAGTCAATACTCAGAGGGGGAAATATTTTGATGTTCCCAACCTATTGAGAGTAGGTGAGCAATGCTGACTTTATCTACTAAATATAGCATGTTCTTATTACTGATAGTAACGAAAAAGTCTGTTGCAGTTTCTCCAAAATGTTTGCATCAAGTACCAGAAGCACTGCTAGATTCTATCTGGTCATTAAAATGGAATGGCCTTCTTTATAATCCTTCAAATAGAAGCTAGATGACTATTTGTCTATTAATTTGCCTAAAGGATTCTTTTTTATTTATACATTGGACTAATTGGCCCATGAGTTCTCTTCCAACTCTGAGATTCTGGGGGGCATTTCTTTCTATTTGATGTTTCAAAGACTCAGAATAACTACAAGTAGAATTGATTAATCCTACTAAAAACATAAAGGAACAACTGGAAGTAACCAATGATCCTAGAGAATTATATTGCTGATGACTCAAACTGTATAAACTTTTAAAATCACCCCTATTCATTTTTATTCTAATCATTGTGTCAAAAATTGTTAGATAAGCATTCAATTCTATGTTTCTTTATAGTTTAGCAGAAAGCAGACATGTAGTAGCTACTGACAAGGGACAAGAGTCACAGAAGAAATATGAAAAAATGAATAAAAGCACATTTCCTCTTATATCTCACCTCATCTCACCAGAAAATTACTATACATAAAAATGATACCAACTGAGTTACTTTTAAATTATTTCTTCTCCCACCACTTCAAATTGTTATAGTAAGTCTAATGAAATTATCTCCCACAAAAATATTAAAACAGAATAATTAAAATAAAACTACAGTCATAAGATTAAAGGCAAGTGTGGAATGAATATATCTGTCCCTCATTGGGCTTGCTTATAGATTAACTATATAAGGGGGGAATGGAAGTGATTTCAAAATAGCAGAAATCCTTCAGAAGCTAAATTCCAAATGGTTAGATGGTAAATTAACCGATGATTAAAATGGGAAACAATAGCCTGGAATAAAGATCATCTTGACCTGCCCTAAACACACACACACACACACACACACACACACACACACACACACACAGAGAGAGAGAGAGAGAGAGAGAGACAGACAGACAGACAGACAGACTTTATGAGCAAAAATTTTGATGAGAACTTTACGACAGTTTAACTTTGCCCCCAGGGAGATTGATTGACCTGGGACAAAGTTGTGGGCCCTTCAGGTCAACAACAATCAATATTAAAGCAGTTATTTTTTTAAAAGACTTTGTCAAGATGCTCCTGGAGAACTCAGAGAACCTCCTTGCTAACTGCTTTTAATTTCCTGGATGAAGGCTCATCATTTCATAAGTTACTTTATATATATATAAAACTGCTTTTATGAAAAATTTATAATTTTTTAATTAAATGAATCCATTATTTGAACCCTCAGCCTCTGAGTGATTAGATATTAGACATTAAAGCTGCATGTGAATAGAGTTCCAATGTAAATGAATCAGATGGCAATGGTCAAACCTTTTCTTGTTCAGTCATTCCGTTGTGTCACTCTTGGTGACTTCCATGGACCATAGAATGCCTATATTGACCATGGGGTTTTCTTGACAAAGACATTGGAGTGGTTTGACATTTCCTTCTTCAGTGAATTAAGGCAAACAGAGATTGATTTGCCCAGGATTATATAGTAAGTGTAGAAGGGAGTAAGTGAATTCAGATCTTTTTGACTCTAGACACAGCACCCTGTGATAGATACTGAGGCATGTTACATACCTCACCCCCAATCTTACACACACTCTTCACAACAAGTATCTACTCCACTCATATCATTGACAGTGAATCACTTTTGCTTTCTTTCTTTTTTTTTTTTTTTTTGATCTCAGATGTTGTAAACATTTACTAATTATTTGAAAAGCTGACATTATTTTCTACATCAAGTAATATGAAATTAAAGGCCATTGTACCATCTACATAACTAATATAGATCCAATTCACTCCTAAAATTTTTTTTGGATAAAAGGATAATCTTTAATAACTTTCTTTAGGGTAAATTTGCTCTTTAAATCTACTTCTTTCCTTCTGTGTGTGGCAGCTAATTTATCTAAAACTCGAATTAAAAGGGCAACTACTCCTAAATCTTTCTGTCTATCTGTCTCTGTGAGTGTGTATGTATGTTATGTGATTCTGAACAATTCCTCATTTCAATTACTTCTTAGAGACGAAGGAAAACAATGGAAACATTTGATAAAATGGGGAGGGCACCACATTAACACTATGCTAGATCTGGAGAAGCAAAAGTTAAGGTAGACTGAAAGAGTTAAAAATATACCAAATACACAGTTGTTTTGCTTGCATTTTATTCACTAAAAGATAAATATTGTTTCCTTTAGTTGTTAAGAACAGATTTGACATCTAATTCAGCATTCATACCAATTCACCGGGAGAAAATGAATAAGGATGAGGAAGCACCACTTTTCCAAACTACTTTTTCCTCAAGGGATCTTTTTGAAAAACTGAAAAAGAGTCAATGTAGTTTAATAGAAAAAGTTACTTCCCTTCTCCCCTCAAAGTACTTTCTTATAAATTATGTGAAATGCCTTAAATAAGATTTTTTTTGTGCATTTGAAATTTAAGGAATCTGAAATGCAATGATTTGATATAATTTGGCCATGGTCATATAACTAGAAAATCTCAGAGCCAAGATTCTGTTACCTACAATATATGTAAAAATGAATTTTAATGTTTTTTACAAATTCATAGATGAGCAACATTAGACAGAAATTCCTCACTGATGAAAAAAATATATGCTACTGTATTGAGAGAGGTGTTGTAGAGTTTAAAAAAAACACTCCAATTTTCTCCCTATCTTTTCCTCTTTTAGAGAAAAAAAATTAAATTTTTGGAAAACTTGAAAAGGATTTTTACAGGACTTTCTACCTAGTGCCAAAATATCTACTCATATTGTATTTGGATGCAATTCTAGTTGTTTAACCAAGAAATAGGCATGTGTGAGAATCTTTGTCACAAAAGATAAAAGAAAAATAATTAAATATATATATTTTTGAGTTTTATATGCACAATTTATGTACAATTCCAAATTTTTCTCTAGAATGTTTGGGTTAGTTTACAACTACACAATTTATTAGTGTACCCTCTTTTCCACTTATCCTCCAACATTTATCATTACTTTTCTTGTCATCTTAGCCAATCTGAGAAACATGAGGTAATACTTTAGAGTTGTTTTAATATTAATTTTCAATTCTCTAATCAATAGTGATTTGAAATATTTTTTCATATGATCATTTATTATTTTCATTTTTCCTGAAAACTGCCTGTTTATAATTTTTGACCATTTACCAATTGGGAAAAGGCTATTTTCAATATATATATAAATTTGGCTCAGTTCTCCAGATTTTTAAGAAATGAGTGCTTAATCAGAGAAATGTTCTATAAAAATTTTTTCCAGTTTCTTGCTTTGCTTCTAATTTTGGCTGCTTTGGTTTTGTCTGAACAACAACTTTTTAATAGTATGTAGTTAAGATTGTACATTTTGCTTCCTGTGATCTTCTTTGCCTTTTATTTAGTCATTAAAAACCTTCCAATATCTGTAGATATGACGGGTAAAGTTTTCCTTTCTCCCCTTGTTTGCTTATTATATCAGCCTTTTTGTCTAAATTCATTGTGACCTTATCATGATATAATTGGGCAAAATAATGTCTAACAATTACTTTGACTTAATTTTCATTGGTGGCACATAAAATAATTTCATTTTTAATATTGATAATGTAATTTTATTATTTCTTTTCAAGTATCAAATTAACTAATGCTTTATCTAGTTTACTTGTTTTACAAAACCACATCTTAGTTTTATTTTTGAGTTTGCCTTTTTTCTAGTACATCCTTTTTTTCAATACATCAGTTTTTTCAGGAAGGAAATCATTCCTATATAATTTTCTCAATACTGTGCCCCTTGTTTATGTAGATAAACTGCAAATAATGATTTTGGGGAGTTACATGTGTCATCTTTCCATATATATATACATATATATATATATATATATATATATATATATATATATATATATATATATATATACACATATACACACACACACACACACAAATGGTTTGTTTATTGAGTCCCTTATGATTTATCTTTCATGTTTATCTTTTTATGTTTCTCTTCAGTCATTTGAAAGTAAAGTGTTTTATTCATCTCTAGTCTTTTCATCAGGAATGCTTGAAATTCCTCTTTTTTCATTAAATATCTACTTTTTTTCTGCCCCTCATAAGAATTATATTTCTTGGCTTGGTAAACTACTCTTGATTATAATCCTAATTTCTTTGCCTTCTATAATATCACATTTCAAGAATTTTTTTCCTTTAACTTGGTAGCTGCTAAATCTGTTATCATAAATGGCTTTATGTTATTTGAATGCTTTCTTTTGTCCTTTTGTACAGAGTAGTTTATCATAATTGATATTTTGTCACTTATTTTTTTCTTACCACAGGGAATAATATGTTGCTTTTTTTCTTTCTTAAAATGTTCAATGTTATTGAGATCTAAAGAAATAGGAGGGTTGAAAAAAAGTTCTGGACTATGATTATAAGTAGCTTCGTAAGGAAGCTCAGAACAATAAAGATTAATAAACTGAGGGAGAAAAATAGCAAGAACACAAATTTTCCTTTTTTAATAGCAGGAAGCCTAGGGCCCAGACAGGCCTGGTACAAAAAGGGTTTCATTAGTTTGCCATACTTAGGATTATAAATGGTTCTAGAGTTGTGCATATATCTTTGGATCTGGTGATTGCTCAATAAAATATTTCTATTTTATTTCTGTCCTTTTAATAAAACTATTCTGAACTAATTTGAATTAAGTGCCTGAAAATGGGATTCAGTGGCAGTGTTATTGGTAGTGGGATAATGGTATGATGCGTACATTGTCATTTCCTATGTACAGACCATAAAAATGATAAAATTCCAAAGAGCATATCCAGGATCTTTATGTCATGAGAGAGTGTTTGACATAAAATTTATAAATGCATTTTTGTATCACAGACTCCTTAGTCTAGTGAAATCTATGAATCTCTTCATAAGATAATGTTCTTAAATGCATAAAATAACATATATAGGATTGGAAAGGAAACTAATTATATTGAAAAAGTTATCAATTTTTTAACATGATCTCACTGACCCAATATTAAGAAATGTTCCTTTAGAGTCTTGAGTTTAGACCTTAGAGCATTTGAAGAAGTAACATGATTTATTTCAACTCTATCCTTAGCCTTTGCCTTGAAACTTTCTTCTTCTATAGTAAAGCTTAATGCTGGCTTTGAATTAATGATGTTTGTTGGATGTTAAGTCCAAGCTAGCTCACTGGAGGCCTCAGGATCAGCCAGAGTCAGAATAAATTAAAATCCTTGGTCTGTAGGGGGAGAAGTGAAGGAGATGGACAAACTGTCACAAGGTTCGCACCAACTTCTCTCCTCCTCATCCTGTTGCAAAGTGAGTTCTCGCCTCTCTCACCCATCTTCTAATCCTTGCCTAGGATTATCTTAAACCCAAACATTTGAGCCAGCACCAATGGTAAGAAGAGCCATTTTTCCAAACATATGCTAATAGAGCCATTGTCTCATATCACATAGGTAATTAGTCTTAAGTGCTCAGTTGTCTGATTCAAGTACACCTATTCATTATTACAGCTCTTTACATCTCCCACATTCTTTTGTTTTAGAACACAGGTGGTCACACCATCCCTGACTTCTCAGGGAGGTGAGAATCCCAAAAAGGAGGTGATTCTTTCCCCCCCTGAGTTCTCAGGAAAGAAGGTGAAAACACCAAGAAGGAGATGATCATGTCCCTCCCTGTCCCCCTCCCCTGACTTCTCAGGAAGGGAGGAGAAAGCACTAAAAAGGAGATGATCATGCCCTCCCTGACTTCTCAGAAAGAGAGATGAAAAATACCAGAAGGAAGTGGGGAGTCAAGCTGGATATTGTTAGCAGGTTTCTGGGCTGAAAGGTCTTACCAGAGATAGGTATACACAAGCCCACCAGAATGGAGGGTATTACACAAGCACATAGCAATAAAACACAGGCTAGCAGTGATGACTTTCCCCACAGCTGGTGCAGGCTCAATATGGTGTAAAAAACATGAATTGCACATGGAAGTAGTGATGTGATAAACAATATGAATCAACATGGTATTGTTAAAGATTTCCAGAAGTTCTAGAATGAGGGTATGTAAATGACAATCACACTATGTCTCCTTTAGCAACCGAGAGATAGGCTACTATCCATTACTTCATGTGTCAGGGAATCCAATGATTTTTGAAGTCTTTGAACAGTCTTTTTATGTGTTAGGGAATCCAGTGATTTCTGCAGATTTTGAAGTTTTGCAACAGTTTTATTATGTCTCAGAGAATCCAATGATTCCTGAGGGTTTTCAAATCCTATAACAGTCTTATCATGTCTCAGAGATTGATTCCTCAATTATTCCTAAAGGTTTTCAAGTCTTACAACAATCTTAACATGTCTCAAGGATTCCAATGATTCCTGAAGGTTTTGAAGTCCTGGATGAGTCTCATTAACAATTTTTTATGTCCATGAGTCAAATGTCATAACTACCATGCTCTTTCAGTGGTGGGCACAGTCAGTGATGGAACCACCTGATGTTTCTTGGGTCTTCTCCTTCGTTTCAAGGGTCTGCTCTGTCTCTCTCTCTCTGATGGACGAGGCAATTACGGCTCATGGGCACCCAACTGATTCCTTCTCCATTTGTAGAGATACAAGCAAACCCCCTTCCCCAAGCAGTTAACCTATCTGGTCTCTTCCATTCACCACTTATTGGATCCCTCCACATCACCTGGCGATTATCTAAAGATAGTGGAGTTGCTCATACTAGACACTGACCTACTGGTAGGTTATAAAACCTGTCTGCTAGAGCCAGTGCATCTTTGTCAAAAATCAAGAAGTTAATTTTATAAAGAACTAAATGTGGAAGTTGTCTAGGGTTACCTGTGGCTATCCCTTTCTTTTGTTTTTGGAGGAATGTCTTAATGTCTCTGTTTCTCCTCTCTACTATTACCTGTCCTTGAGGATTAAAGGGTATGCCAGGGGCATGTAAAATCTTATATTATGCACAAAAGTGTGTAAAATGTTTAGAAGTATATGCAGGTCCATTGTCTGTTTTTATTGCTTGTGGCACACCAATAATTGCAAATGCTTATATAAGGAATTCAGTGACTACTTGGGCTATCTCTTTTGCTGCTGGTATTGCAAAGTGAATCCTGAAAAGATGTCTACTACAACATAGATAAAAGACAGACAACCAAAAGAACTATAATGGGTTGTATCCATTTGCCAAATTTCATTGGGTGTCAAACCACAAGGGTTCTTCCCTGGAGGGAACATAGGAGTATGGAAAGGAAGGCAAGCTATACAGGCTTTTTCTATTCTCCTAGCTTCTTTTATCCCAAATTGCAAATGTAAAGCTCGAGCAGCCTGATGATATTTAAAATGAGATTCTTGGGCTTCTTGAAATAAAGGAGTATTGTCAACATGGTTAGAAGGCTATCTACCTTTGACTTACCATCAAAAATAGGACCTAGAACTCCACTATGAGAGTGGACATGCAAGATATAAATCTTACCTGATTGCTTTCTCACTTGCTCTTGAAGTTCCTTAAAGGGCTGATATATATTGGAAGCTACAAATTTTATTTGGGCTATGGTAATTTTTTGTACCAAACCTACTGAATAGGCCAAATCAGATATTATATTTATATCTCCTGGATAATAAGTAAGAGCTAGAATGATTGCATACAATTCATTCTGCTGAGTGGACTGAAAAAGAGTTCTGACTACTCTCTTTATAGTTAAGTCATAAGAGTATACAGCACAAATATTATGTTTGTTTGCATATGTAAAGATAGTTGGTTCTTTAAGAAGAACTTTAGAAACCTTTTCTTCAAGAATTCATTGCTAATTATGTACTAGTCTGATTATCTTTAATGGAGACCCATGTATAAAATTTGGAGCCATGGCTAATAAAATTTGCTACTCTGTGATGGTTTCACAGCATACATTAATTTGTGAATATTCCTGGATTTTGTTGCTTGGAGTCAGAATAAGGGGAAATTATCACCAAATTGCCTATTAGGAGTTTGTATCAGTAAACTGGTGCTACTACTTCTCCTGGGTGATAAGGCACACATTGTCTACCTATATTAGTGACTTGGATATTACCTACACATTCCCCAGTTTTTCACATTAGTGTATCAATGGATACTGTTATGTAAGTACTCTCAGGAGGTGCAATGGTCAAGCCTACTGTACCTGGAGACAAGGGATCCATAGGCTGGAGAAGAACAGATGTCACCTCTCCAGAGGGTATCTCAGTATTCCCAGCTGCATACAATTCTATTCTCCCCAATTTTAATCCCTTTCTCCCATCAGGTTGCTTCCTGACTGATTGTGTAATCCCTTTCTCCCATCAGATTACTTCCTGGCTGATTGGTGATGTATAAGTACTGAAATTTTATATACCCTCTGGGTGTAACATTGTCTGCCATCATGCCCCAAGTATTTTTTGCCTTGGGCCCTGGGGCTGGGCCCCTCATCCCGTTTCCCTGAATCAGGCTACATTCTGATGACCAATGGGAGCCTCTGTTGCATTTTGGACATGGGGTTTTGTGTCTTGTTCTCCCACTCTGTTTTCTTATTCTGTCTCTATGCCAATACTGAGCTTTCAAATGCCCTACTTTACCACATTGAAAGCATTGACGAGTCTCTCTGGAAGTCCCTTGCCAAAAGGGACCCTGTCTTCCAATGTTCAGATCTTGGGAAGTCTGCATCATATCCTGGGTATAAAAGGTATTTGTGTCCACTGTGGCACAACGTCTTACGATCTCCTCTAAAGGAGCATCCTTGCGTAGTCCTAGTATAATTCTTTTACAAACCTCATTAGCATTTTCTTTAATAAGTTGCTTTATCATAATTTCTCTTGCTACATTTTCACCAATAGTTCATATGACAGCTGTCTGCAGAAGTCCCACAAAATCAGCAAAGGGTTCATTTGGTCCTTGTGCTATTTTCATGAAGGCCTCTCCTCTGTTCTGTTTATCTGGGATAAAACCCCATGTTTTTTGATAGCAGCAGCAGCAGCAATTTGCTCATATGCTGCTATGGGGTAATTAATCTGTGCTGAAGTGTCTGTATAAGAACCTACACCTGTTAGTTGGTCACAGGTGATTGGTATATTAACTCCACTTTGCCTATTTTACTGGGCTTGTATCCTACAGAGTTCACTGTATTCAGAAAGCCACAACAAGTTTTGTCCAGGTCCTAAGCATGTCCTTGCTCTAGATTTCCATTCCCTTGGGGTTAAGACTTCATAAGCCAAATTCTGTAATAACATCTTAACGTAAGCTGATGTAGCCCCATAAAGACTGCAAGCCTTTTTCAGTTCTTTGATTATTTTTATATCAAAAGGAGTATATCTTCTACTTTCTTGACCTGAAGAGTTAAACTGTTGAATGACAGGATACATTTCCATTTTCAAATCATCTAAATTCTGCCCTTCTTCTGTGGCTTTATGTACTGCCTTTTGCAATCTAGTCATAGGAGGGGGTGATTGCTGGGTAGGAGGTGCTGGTAATATTACTGCCCCTCCCACTCCTCCTCCCTTCTCTATCCAGGAAGGTGAAGTGGATGGGGAAGGGTCAACAGCATGCTGGGGTGTAGGCGAAGTTGAAGCTGGTCTGTGAGAGTGAGAATCAGTAAGCCCTTCAAGTTCACTTAACTCCTCATGCCTTTTAGCAATATTTCCATTAATCTCCTTTCTCTTCCTCTTTCTCCTCACACTTCCTTATGTGGCTGTTTTTAAAACTTTTCTTTTTTCTATAACTTGTGGGATTCTTTAAGGTCAATTATATTAAGTTGTACATATAGAATGTTTCCTTAGAAATTGAATCAAGAACTTTATCATTATAATATTAACATAGCTAATCTCCTACTAGTTTCCAATTATCTGCCTCTATTTCTTCTTCCTTGAAGAATCGAGGGGACATGCATTCTAATGTATCCATGAGTCCATCAATCTGCTCCCAAGTTAAAATCAAACCTTGCCTCTTAATTAATTTGATTATGTTCCTGTATGTCTCCCTCAGAGTGGGGGTGGGGGAAGAATCTTTTCTTACCCCATTTCAGCTAGAAAATGAGAGTTCAGCTCTTAACAAAATAAGTTCCCTATTTGTCTATTAAAATACTCACCCTATTTCGTGGTCACTGGGATATCTTCAGAGCCAAAAGGGACCCTGTCTTCCAATTAGGGTCCTTAGTCCTCATTGGGTGCTAAAATGTTAAGTTTAAGCTAGCTCCCTAGAGGCCTCAGGATCAGCCAGAGTGAGGAAAGACCAAAGTCCTTGGTCTTTAGTGGGAAAAGTGAAGGAAACAGACAAACTGCCAAGAGGCTCACCACCAACTTTTCTCCTCTTCATCTTGCCACAAAGTGAATTCCACTTCTCTCACCCCACCCTCTAATCCTTTTCTGAACCCCAAACATTGAGGTAGCACCAATGGTGAGAAGAGTCATTTTTCCAAACATATGCTAACATCCAATTAGTAATTAGCCTTCAGTGCTCTGTTGTCTGACTCAAGTACACCTTTTCATAGTTTCAGCCCTTTACAGTTGGACAGGGTGGAAGAAAGGATGTTGTACTTTGGGAGAAGAAAAAAAAAGTTCATGACCTGGAGAATTCTTCACTTGGTCAGGTAGTGCCAGGGAAATAGGTGTGAGTAATATGTTTGTAACCTAGCCAATTTCATTACAACTTTCTCCTTAGAACACTGGTAATGTAAAAAAAAAAATTAAATATTTTATGATGATTTAAGTTTATCATAGTTGAATCTTTCTTGAATTTATGATGATATTTTTGCTTAGTTTATTCACAGATTTATAGAATCTTAGATATCTTGATCTTTATCTTACTACTGGATTTTTACAACTCTGGAGGAGATAGTGAGATATCTGTACCCCTCTCATGTCTAATTCAAGAGCAAGTCAAGATATCACCCTCATGATATCATTGGTCTTTTTAGAGAACAAAGAACCAACAACTGTTTCTTGATGTTTCATCAAGATTCCATTTACCCAAATGTTAATTTTTCCTCTTTTTTTTTTTTTATGCTGAGGCAACTGGGATTAATTGACTTGCCATGGGTCACACAGATAGGAAGTATAAAGTGGCTGAGGCCAGATTTGAACTCAGGTCCTCCTGACTTCAGGACTGGTGCTCTATCCCACTGCACCACCTACCTGCCCCCTAAATGTTAATTTTTAAGGAATTATTTTCTACAAAAAATAGAAAGTAGTATTTTCTAACAAAAATAATAACCCACATGCGAAATTTTATTTTAATGAGTTATTTTTATCAGTGAAATTTTGTACCTCTGTCCCTATTTGGTCAGTTCTGTTTTGTTTTGTTAAGGTGTTAGTTTTCTTCAGTATTTTTGTATATCTTTAGATAAATAGTTCATTGTCTTTTCATCATTTTCATGTTGCACTCATTTTTTTTTCATTTTGCCCACATATACCTCTTATTTTATTTGGACAATCATTTTGCCCCAGTGATTCTTGCTCGGCTTGTGCCAAATTCACATTTTTTCTTTTTAGGTTTTGCTTGTTGCTGTTTGACCTTGTGTTTTTCTGAGTTTTTGTGTTCATCTTCTGTGTCACCATAGTAGATTTTCATGGTGAGTTTCTTTATTTGGTCATTTTCCTAGACTATTGAATTTGAATTTAATGGCAAAGTTGGGCTATCTTCTCTAGGATGGAGGTGAAGCACTCTCCTGAGATTTAAGCTTTTTGTTTTTGTTATTTTTAGAAATATTTCTAAGGGTTTGGAAATTTTAAGAATTTTTAATATAATATGATACAGGGAGAGATGTAGCCAATGCTCCTTTGTGACTGGAAATGGTATTGCTCCTAAAGGCCCCTGCTTTCTTGTTTCTAAAAGTGATACTATTCCTCAGAGTAATTATTTCTTTGTAACTGAAAATTATATTTCTCTGCAGTATTTCTTATCTCTTGTGACTATAAATGATATTTCTTCTCAGAGCCTCTGATCCCTTGGGACATCAATTGCTCCTTTCTGTCCTAGATTTGTGACCCAAAACTGCATACTAGTAATGGAGTGGTCTTGCTTTCAGTGCTAGTATAGCGATCCCTTGTTGTCTCTTTCTGAACAGTTGCCAGATCCCTTTTCTATCTCTGGTTTGAGAGCATCCAAAGGTATTGCAACTACTGTCATATCCAAGACCCACAATTGGTGTTCTGGCCACATGAGCTCTAGGCCACTCCCTACTTCAGTATCACAGATCTTTCTTTCAGACATTCTTAAATTGTCTTAAAATGTAAAAAAAAAAAAAAAAGTTAGACCCCAACTGTTTATTGACTCTGGCACTTCAGAATTCAATTGGAAATGTTATTTTAAATTGTTTGGAAGACAATGTTGAGAAAGCTTATCTATCTCCTTTTCTCTGCTACCTTGGGTCCATTCTTTGTCCTAAAGGAATTTATATTCCACTTGGAAGATAAAACATGTATATATAAAAATATTATAGAAATGAGAGAGTGACAGGAACAAAGAGATCACACTTAACAAATTAAATTCAATACTTTAAGAGATATATTTCAACAATATAAAAGTTTCTTTTAATCCAATACCAGAGGACAGGTGTTTATTAAATTACTTATATACAAAATTGCTAGGAATGGAAAGACAAAATGAAGCTGACATAAGGCATATATCTTACTAGATGATCTTCCTCAGTGAATATTTCTAAAAACAAACAAAAAAAATAATCAATCAAAAAAAAAAAAACCAGAAACCTTCAACTCATCATCTGGTGGTAATCTATGTGCTTATGAGCTTATGTGGCAGGCTGGTTTTCAATACATTGGCATATGCTCTGTTGTTATCAAAGCCTGTACAAGAAGTCTTTGCAGCTTGATAGGTGCTCCCTGATGCTGTGTCCTGTTGAAAAGCTCTTGAGAATTAATTTGCATTTAACAAATACTCACTTCTATGTCATGAATTTATCAAAATATGAATTTAAAATAGTTGATAAACATATCCTGTCACTCTCCTCTCCCCCAAATTATGATAAAACTTTTATAAAGCACAAGCAAATTATCTAGCAGCATAGAATCACTAAAAAATGCTGGTTCTTCATATGTCATTTGTGTACTCTACTAGGAACTTCCTTGCAGGGCTGCCACCTGTTCAAGCTTTATTCCTGGCCTTCTGAGGATAAGGAATTCCCCTCAGTCCTTCTTTCTCTTCTTTTGAATTGACAGCTGAGCTTGCCACTGTCTCTGTTGCCTTTAATTTAGATTAATTTATGTTGGACACAGGGAAGGCTTTGTAGCATTTATACTGGATGGAATTGTGGAACTGCTGTGTAGCTCATCATTATATACTGACAAACTTCCCTCTAGGAAGTAAATAAATTGCCCTTCTCTCTCTGATTTTGTAAGATCAGAAAGTCTTCCAGAAGATTCACTTCCCTCAGAGTGAGATTACATCAATCTCTAGGGAGCCTCACAAACCTTTTATAGCAGAACCTACTGGAATTTCAGTTCTTTGTACAAATATGAGGATTTTTTTTGGGGGGAGAGAAGTGACAGAAGGGGAGAAAGGAAGGTAGTTATGGAGGAGGATGGAATTCCCTCATTCTCAAAAAGCACTTACACTAATGACAAGCCTTGTCTCTCTGTCAAAGCTAATCATAGGATGATCAGGCAAAATCAGCAATTTCCCTTTGAAAACAATTAAAGGTAAATTTTGTATAATTTCTTTTGTCACATTAATTTTGATATGATTCCACATTTGAAATGTCTCTTCCTGAGCAAGATGACAAGGATTCACATGAAGGACAACTGAAATGAAAAAAATGGCAAAGCTCAGTTGAGAATTAATGTAAAGCACTACATAAGTGGTAATTACCCTAGCATTTTTTTCTTTTTTTCCTTTCCTTCTTTCTTTATTTTCTTCTTTTTTTTTCCTGAAAAAAGTAATCTGGCTGACAGAAATAGTAGAGCTAGTAAATTATCTATACACTCAAACTTACCTTCATTAATGTCAAAATTATGTATTTTTGCTTTGTAAGAGACAAAATCTAACTCTGTAGTTTATAGGCATGCCATGGTTCTTTTCCTCTCTTCTGAGTTCACCTTTCAGTAATGATGATATGAAATAAAATTGAATTTCTTTGTGTAAAATTGTATCATCTATGGGAAATATTTTCTTTTTATTTAATTGACTGACTCGTATGCTGATTTCCAAAGTCCTATATGAGGGTAAAAATGTTAAAGAAAATGAAATTGAAAAAAAATGCTTCTTCTTCTTCTCAGTAGTTCTTGATTCTGCATTTATTTCCTCCCCTTTGTCCCCACTCCTATGAACCAGATAATTTGGTATATTTAGCAAATAAGAAAAATATTTCTGATTTTAACTTCAATTCCAAAAGGAATAAAGTGGTGTTATTAGCAGTGAACATTTGTATTCTCCCAGTCACAGAGGCCAGAATAATGACATATTCTGGATTGTGCTTACCTTGTGGAAGAAAAAGAGATGAAAAGACAATAAAAGAAAAATCCCTTCTGTGACTTAATCTCATGCTTTAGGAAATTATTCAGTACCATTACCACTTCTAAGGGTTCTAGAGGGTATATACGTTTAAGAATGAAGCCAACTTAAAGGTAAGGGAAGCAGAAGATGAATGATGAAGAATTAGAAAACAAATCCACATAGAAAATGCTTATATTCCCTTTCATTTTGTATTCAAATATCTACAGACATATATTTCCCTCACTTCCTCTTCCCCCTATTATAACATAAGCTCTTTGAAAACTGGGACAAGATTAATCAAGAGGCTAGCATAGTACATTTTATTAATAGACATATCATTAATACAAATTGAATTATCTTCCACTATATGTAAAGCCAATACTGACGAATTTCTCTTGAGGAGTTCCACTAAACTCATTGGAAAGAGAGCATATGTAAAATTTTCACCAATGCTATTGGTTAACAAGATTAATAGCACTGGAAAATCAATTCTCCCATTCAGTGAAGGGGAGAAAATGGTTAAATTCTCTTTCCTTCTATTCTCAAGAAGGTATAGAGGGTGTTTCTGTGCTAAAAATTAAATGAATTGATATGAATGTGTTGATAAAATTTTAAAAAATCAACATATTTTGTTTATATACAAGAGAAATTGGTTTCCAGCTTTTTCTTGTTGTTATCATAAATAATAATATCATAAATATATTTAAACATGTGTATTTTATTGTTGCCAATAATCACACTGGGGCATGATCTCATAGGGGAATTTCCAGGTCAAAGATTATTTTCATATTAATGACTTTTTAATCATAATTTCACATTGTTTTCTATAGTGGATGAATCAATTCAATTACCTGCCAATAAAATTTAGCTTTTCTATATTCATAAAATCCTTTGAAAATAATAAACACCCAAATTAACTATTAAAAGACCTAAGAAGACATAGAGAAATAGAATGATTTTACACATACACACACATATACAAACACATATACACACACATACATATTTGTGTCTAAGGGTAGCTATCTCTAGCATAGGACAGGAGTGAGGAGAGGAAGAAAAAAAAAGAAATGTACGTGATAATTTTGCTATGTATTTGAAAGGAATAACAAGTTATACACAGTGGTTTACAGTTTCATATGCTATCATCTTTTTGTTGTACTATGTAAAAAGAAAAAGAAAACTTATTTTGTCATTTATACTAAGGTGATAGACATGAGGTAAAATCTTAGCATTTTTTTAGCTTGTACTTTTATGATTATGGGTGACTTTTATTCAAATGACCATTGTTAGATTGTATTTATTTTTAAAACTTTTAATATATTATAACTGCTTTTCTTTTTGGGCTTGACTTACACAAATTTTGGTTTATTTAAAATCTCATTTTTGGTTAGATATATTTAATTTATTTTTTTTCCAAATCCATATCTTTTCTTCTAATTTCTCTATATCACTCAATTCAGTAAAAACATATATACACACATGCACACATGTCTTTTATGATATCTGCCCCATATCTTGTAACAATTTATTCCTTATCCACTATAGAGAAAGTTTTTACCTTCTATTTCCCTGAAATTATTCATGGTATGCTTTGAAAAACTAGAGGTCTTGTATATTTGAAATTTCTTGATTTTTTTCTTCCATAAATTATATGGCAATGATGAGAATCATTTTTGTTATTGTTTTATAACAACTGATTTTTACAAAAAAAAATTCTCTAGTAATTTGTGTTCTTGGGTGTACCAAATATTAGCCTGAAAAGTGTGTTTATACTTACATCTTATTAACTTGTAGTCTCTTCCATTAATCTTATTTATTTATTTATTTATCTTAAATTTGGGATCAGATGATTTTCAAAATATCTTTTCTTCTTTAGATATGGATTATAAGAGTTGGGTTTTAACATGTTCTCTCAGCAAGGAAACTTACGAACATTTTTCAAAATGATTATTTTAGTTTAAGTTAGTAGAACAGCCTGATAATTAGATCAGAGTTACATGATTTGTTCACTACATAACTCTTGTAACTTTGTCCAATACGTGTTCAGAGAGATTATGCACATTTATGCTATTGCTCAGAAGACTGTTTTTTGTCTGTTTGTTTAAAGAAATAGAGTAGAAGAATAAGTGCAAATCCATCACTAATGACAGCTACCAGGTGGTGCAGTGCAATAGAATTTTGGACCTATACTTAGAAGTAAATTCAAATTTGGTCTCAGTCACTTATTAGCTGTGTGCTAATGGGAAATTAATTTACTTCACCTCTTCTTCTGTTTCTTTATGAATTTATATTAAGATCAAATGAATTAATAAAGCACTGTGCAAATATTAAAGTGTTATATAAAGGTGGTTATCATTAATATTCATAATGCAAATTATTCAGAGTTCATTTCTTAATGATGTTTAGTAGAAAATGTCTTTAAAATATAACAACATTGTGGAAATAAACATGTTTTCCAATACATTACACATGTGGCTAATAGGCATACAATAAATTATAAGTACAATATAAGATTAACTTGCAAAAAGAAACAGTAAAACAATAAGAAAAAAAAACACAATTCACGTCTAGCACAATAAACATAAAATGTTATGGAATTAGGCAACATAAGAATACATATGCTTATATAATCATATGTATAATATACAATCTATGAAATTAATAAATTTCTTAAACAAGTAGAGTAACATTCACTGAGCATAGATGTTATAAAATAAAATTGAAAATAAATTCCAAATTAATTTACAGATACAACAAAATGTTAATCAAAATATCAAAGAGTTTCTTTATTGAATTAAAAAAAATCATCATGAATTTTATATAGAAAAACAAGCAGGAAAGAGAAATAAGGCATATACTAAAAAGAAAAGATGAGGAAGACAGTTTTATGCTTCCAGATTTCAAAACTCATCATAAAAATTATCTCATACTGGACAAAATATAGACAAATTGATTAATTCAATGAAATTCATATGCCACATGTCTAAATCCTGTATGTCCAGAAAAGAGTCTATCTCTGATAAAATAGTAGAAAATAAACACTAAGAAAAGCAATTATTATTTAATAACTATATTGGGGAATATTAATTAATTAAATGAAAACATAACATATCCATATCTTATACTATACATTCAAATAAATTTCAATTGGATTACTTATTTGACAATAACAATCCCAACAAAAATAATGGCCAGGAAAAAAGGGAGAAAATAAAATAATGTGTGAACTTCAAATTTGAAGTAGTGATGAGATTGTTTTTGTTTAAAAGAGAAATAGAAAAGAGAGTATTAGGGAAAACATAGTTTGATTATAAATTTTGCACAAAATCATATACTCAAAATAAAGATTTAAAGGCTAGATTAGTAAATGTAATAAACATATGAAATAGATTTATTACAAATATGAAGAATAAAAATGTATAATCTAAAATATATAAATAAAACTTTCTAAAAAGTGAAATGAGAAGGAAGGGGTCAAAAGTGAATAACCTCGACAAAAATTGCTGGGAAAATTGGAAATTAATATGGCAGAAACTAGGCATTGACCCACACTTAACACCCTACACCAAGATAAGGTCAAAATGAGTTCATGACCTAGGCATAAAGAATGAGATTATAAATAAATTGGAAGAGCATCGGATGGTTTACCTCTCAGACCTGTGGAAGAGAGAGGAATTTATGACCAAAGAAGAACTAGAGATCACTATTGATCACAAAATAGAAAATTTTGATTATATCAAATTGAAAAGTTTTTGTACAAACAAAACAAATGCAGAGAAGATTAGAAGGAAAACAATAAACTGGGAAAACATTTTTACAGTCAAAGGTTCTGATAAAGGCCTCATTTCCAAAATATATAGAGAATTGACTCAAATTTATAAGAAATCAAACCATTCTCCAATTGATAAATGGTCAAAGGATATGAACAGACAATTCTCAGATGAAGAAATTGAAACTATTTATAGACATATGAAAATATGCTCCAAATCATTATTAATCAGAGAAATGCAAATTAAGACAATTCTGAGATACCACTACACACCTGTCAGATTGGCTAGAGTGACAGGGAAAGATAATGTGGAATGCTGGAGGGGATGTGGGAAAACAGGGACACTGATACATTGTTGGTGGAATTGTGAACACATCCAGCCATTCTGGAGAGCAATTTGGAATTATGCTCAAAAAGTTATCAAAATGTGCGTACCCTTTGATCCAGCAGTGTTTCTACTGGGTTTATACCCCAAAGAGATACTAAAGAAGGGAAAGGGACCTGTATGTCCCAAAATGTTTGTGGCAGCCCTGTTTGTAGTGCCTAGAAGCTGGAAAATGAGTGGATGCCCATCAATTGGAGAATGGTTGAGTAAATTGTGGTATATGAATGTTATGGAATATTAGTGTTCTGTAAGGAATGACCAGCAGGATGAATACAGAGAGGACTGGCGAGACTTACATGAACTGATGCTGAGTGAAATGAGCAGAATCAGGAGATCATTATATACCTCAACAATGATACTGTTTGAGGATGTATTCTGATGGAAGTGGATCTCTTCGATAAAGAGAGCTAATTCAGTTTCAGTTGATCAAAGATGGGCAGAAGCAGCTACACCCAAAGAAAGAACACTGAGAGATGAATATAAGCTGCTTGCATTTTTGTTTTTCTTCCCGTATTATTTATGCCTTCTCAATTCAATTCTCCCTGTGCAACAAGAAAACTGTTCGGTTCTGCACAAGTATATTGTATCTAGGATATACTGTAACCTATTCAACATGTAAAGGATTGCTTGCCATCTGGGGGAGGGGGTGGAAGGAGGGAGGGGAAAAAATCGGAACAGAAGTGAATGCAAGGGATAATGTTGTAAAAAATTACCCTGGCATGAAAAAAAAAGAATTATAAAAAAGTGAATAATCTCAAATTTTTTTCTGTTAAATATGAGGAAAGATTGTGAACTTATAGGGTAAGACTGAGGAAAAGGAATGTTTGGAATGGTTGAAGACAGATTAAAAAGGTGAGATAATGAATCATTTAGAGAACATTAAGAGGATTCTTCTTCCTTATTAAGGGTCCACTTTACATTATATAAAATAATTTTGTAGCATACTTAATGGGCACATTTTCATGATTTTCTCCTACTTCATTTTGTAAAATATAAATAGTAGTGAAAACAAAAGGTGATAAGTACAATCTAAAAACTGAGGCTTGGCTGGACTAACCCACCAATCAGAGAATAAGACACTTTGGGAGAAGAGGCCAATTTATTTTTATTTTATTTTTTATTTTTTTAAATTATAGCTTTTTATTGACAGAACCCATGCCTGGGTAATTTTTTTTTTTTACAACATTATCCCTTGTACTCACTTCTGTTCCGACTTTCCCCTTTCCCCAGATGGTAAGCAGTCCTAAACATGTAGTATATCCTAGATACAATAGATGTGTGCAGAACCGAACAGTTCTCTTGTTGGACAGGAAGAATTGGATTCAGAAGGTAAAAATAACCCGGGAAAAAAACAAAAATGTAAACAGTTTACATTCATTTCCCAGTGTTCTTTCTTTGGGTGTAGCTGCTTCTGTCCATCATTGATCAATTGAAACTGAGTTAGATCTTCTCTTTGTCGAAGAAATCCACTTCCATCAGAATACATCCTCATACAGTATCGTTGTTGAAGTGTATAATGATCTCCTGGTTCTGCTCATTTCACTTAGCATCAATTCATGCAAGTCTCTACAAGCCTCTCTGTATTCATCCTGCTGGTAATTTCTTACAGAATAATAATATTCCATAACATTCATATATCACAATTTACCCAACCATTCTCCAATTGATGGGTATCTATTCATTTTCCAGTTTCTAGCCACTACAAACAGGGCTGCTACAAACATTTTGGCACATTCAGGTTCCTTTCCCTTCT
Organism: Antechinus flavipes; assembly: GCF_016432865.1. NCBI lineage: Eukaryota > Metazoa > Chordata > Mammalia > Dasyuromorphia > Dasyuridae > Antechinus > Antechinus flavipes. Next base: position 221,996,250 of record NC_067398.1, on the reverse strand, counting down.
TTAGTATCTCTTTGGGGTATAAGCCCAGTAGTAGTACTGCTGGATCAAAGGATATGCACAGTTTGATAACTTTTGGGGCATAATTCCAGATTGCGCTCCAGAATGGTTGGATTCGTTCACAACTCCACCAACAATGCATCAGTATTCCAGTTTTCCTACATACCCTCCAACATTCATCATTATTTTTTTCCTGTCATCTTATCCAATCTGACAGGTGTGTAGTAGTATCTCAGAATTGTCTTAATTTGTATTTTTCTTTGATCAATAGTGATTTGGAACACTTTCATATGAGTAGAAATAGTTTCAATTTCATCAACTGAAAATTGTCTGTTCATATCCTTTGACCATTTATCATTTGGAGAATGGCTTGGTTTCTTATAAATTAGAGTCAATTCTCTATATATTTTGGAAACGAGGCCTTTATCAGAACCTTTAACTGTGAAAATGTTTTGCCAGTTTGTTGCTTCCCTTTCTAATCTTGTTTGCATTAGTTTTGTTTGTATGAAGGTTTTTTAATTTGAAATAATCAAAATTTTCTCTTTTGTGATCAATATTGATCTCTAGTTCATCTTTGGTCACAAATTCCTTCCTCCTCCACACGTGTGAGAGGTAAACTATCCTATATTCCTCTAATTTGTTTATAATCTTGTTTTTTATGCCTAAATCATGGACCCATTTTGATCTTATCTTGGTGTCTGGTGTTGTGTGGGTCCATGCCTAATTTCTGCCATACTAATTTCCAGTTTTCCCAGCAGTTTTTATCAAATAATGAATTATTATCCCAAAAGTTGTGATTTTGGGGTTTCTTAAACACTAAATTGCTATAGTTATTGACTATTTTGTCTTTTGAATCTAACATATTCCACGGATCAGTTAATCTATTTCTTAGCCAATACCAAATGGTTTTGGTGACTGTTGCTTTATAATATAGTTTTAGATCAGGTACAGCTAGGCCACCTTCATTTGATTTTTTTTTCATTAATTCCCATGAGATTCTCAATGTTTTGTTCTTCTATGTGAATTTTGTTGTTATTTTTTCTGGATCATTAAAATATTTTCCTGGGAGTCTGATTGATATCGCACTAAATAAATAGATTAGTTTAGGGAGTATTGTCATCTTTATTATATTCGCTCGGCCTATCCAAGAGCACTTAATTTTTTTCCAATTATTTAAATCTGACATTATTTGTGTGGAAAGTGTTTTGTAATTTTGCTCATAAAATTCCTGACTTTCCTTTGGTAGATAGATTCATCTACCAAATAAATTTTATGCTATCAACAGTTATTTTGAATGAAATTTCTCTTTGTATCTCTTGCTGCTGGATTTTGTTGGTAATGAATAAAAATGCTGAGGATTTATGGGGATTTATTTTGTATCCTGCAACTTTGCTAAAGTTGTGAATTATTTCTAATAGCTGTTTAGTAGAATCTCTGGGTTCTCTAAGTATACCATCATATCTGCAAAGAGTGATAGTTTGGTTTCCACATTGCCTACTCTAATTCCTTTAATCTCTTTCTCAACTCTCATCACCGAGGCTAGCATTTCAAATACAATATTGAATAAAAATGGTGAAAGTGAGCAACCTTTTTCCACTCCTGATCTTACAGGGAAAGGTTCCAGTTTTTCCCCCTTTGCAAATGATGCTTACTGACAGTTTTAAATATATGTTCCTGACTATTTTAAGGAAAAGTCCATTTATTCCTATGCTCTCAAGTGCTTTTATTAGGAATGGATGTTGGATTTTATCAAATGCTTTTTCTACATCTATTGAGATGATCATATGGTTTTTATTAATTTGATTATTGATATAATCAATTATGCTAATAGTTTTCCTAATATTGAACCATCCCTGCATTCTGATATAAATCCTGCTTGGTCATAGTGTATTATCCTGGGTATGATTTTCTGCAATCTTTTTGCTACTATTTTATTTAAGATTTTAGCATCAATATTCATTAAGAAGATTGGTCTATAATTTTCTTTCTCTGTTTTCAACCTACTTGGTTTAAGTATCAGTACCATGTCTGTGTCATAAAAGGAATTTGGTAGGACTCCTTCAATCCCTATTTTTTGAAATAGTTTATATAGCATTGGAATTAATTCTTCTTTAAATGTTTGGTAGAATTCACATGTAAATCCATCTGTTCCGGGGGGCTTTTTCTTAGGGAGTTTGTTAATAGCTTGTTCTATTTCTTTTTCTAAAATGGGACTGTTTAGTCTATTTACTTCTTCCTCTGTTAATCTAATAGGCTATATTTTTGAAAGTATTCTTCCATTTCATTTAAGTTATCGAATTTATTGGCATAAATTTGGGCAAAGAAACTCCTAATTATTGCTCTAATTTCCTCTTCATTAGTGGTGAGTTCTCCCTTTTCATTTTTAAGACTAACAATTTGATTTTCCTCTTTCCTTTTTTTAATTAGATTTACTAAGGGTTTGTCTAGTTTGTTGGGTTTTTTTTTTTCATAGAATCAACTCTTACTTTTATTAATTAATTCAATAGTTATTTACTTTCAATTTTATTGATCTCTTCTTTTATTTTTAGAATTTCTAGTTTAATATTTGACTGGGAATTTTAAATTTGTTCCTTTTCTAGAATATTTAGTTGCAAGCCCAATTCATTGACTTTCTCTGTCTCTATTTTTTGCAAGTAGGCCTCTAGAGATATGAAATTTCCCCTTATTACCACTTTGGCTGCATCCCTCACATTTTGATATGACATCTCATTATTGTCATTTTCTTGGGTGAAGTTATTAATTATGTCTATGATTTGCTGTTTCACCAAATCATTCTTTAGTATGAGATAATTTAGTTTCCAATTATTTTTTGGTCTATTTTCCCTTGGCTTTTTATTAAATGTAATTTTCATTACATTGTGGTCTGAAAAGAATGCATTTACTATTTCTGCCTTACTCCATTTGAGTTTGAGGTTTTTATATCCTAATATAGGGTCAATTTTTGTATTGGTTCCATGAACTGCTGAAAAGAAAGTGTACTCCTTTCTGTCTCCATTACATTTTCTCCAGAGATCTATCATATCTAACTTTTCTAGTATTCTATTTACCTCTTTGACTTCTTTCTTATTTATTTTGTGGTTTGATTTATCCAATTGTGAGAGTGCAAGGTTGAGATCTCCCACTATTATAGTTTTGCTGTCTCTTTCTTCTTGCAGCTCTCTTAATTTCTCTTTTAATAATTTAAATGCTACACCACTTGGTGCATATATGTTTAATATTGATATCGTTTCATTACTCTGCTACTCTAGCAAGATATAGTGACCTTCCTCATCTCTTTTAATTAGATCAATTTTTGCTTTGGCTTAATCTGAGATCAGGATAGCTACACCTGCTTGTTTGACTTCATCTGAAGCATAGTAGATTCTGCTCCAGCCTTTTACCTTTACTCTGTATGTATCTTCCTGCTTCAGGTGTATTTCCTGTAAACAACATATAGGATTCTGGTTTTTAATCCATTCTGCTAATTGCTTTCTCTTTAGGGGGGAGTTTACCCCGTTCACATTTATGATTAAAATGACCAATTCTGTGTTACTTGCCATCTTGTTAACCCCTATTTATTCTTTTCTCCCTTCTTTCCCCCTTACTCCCCTCCCCAGTATTAAACTTGTGAGCACCACTTGCTTCTCACAGCCCTCCCTTTTTAATATCTTTCCCTCCACTTTATAGTTCATCCCCCTATCTTATTCCTTTTCCTCACAATTTCTTTATTCCCTTTCACTTAGCTTATTCCTTCCCTTTTCACTGTTCCCCTCCCACTTTTCAAAGAGATGGGAGAAGTTTCACCATAAATCGAATATGTGTAATATTTTTCTCTTGAAGCCAATTCTAACATGAGTATTATACACACTATGTTCATTCCTCTCCATTCTTCCTCTCAGATATAATAGGTTTCCTTTGCCTCTTTGTGAAATATAGCACCCCCACTTTATCCTTTTCTGAGTACAATTTCCTTTCCACCTCTAGTTTTTAGAACAAGGTATACATGTATTCTTTATATCTCTTTATAGCAGAAATATAGTTCCCAAGATTTCTTTTTACCTTTTTATGTTTTATATATCAAACTTTTTGTTTAGTTCTGTTTTTTTTTTTTTTTTTTCATCAAAAATAGGTGAAATTCGCTTATTTCATTGAATGTCCATCTTCTTCCCTGGAAAAAGATAGTCATTCTGGCTAGATAAGTTATTTTTGGTAGCATGCCAAGTTTCTTATCCTTTTAGAATATCATATTCCAGGCACTTCAATCCTTTAATGTGGATGCTGCTAGGTCTTGAGTAATCCTTATTGTGGCTCCTCTGTATTTGAATTGATTTTTTTTCTAGCAGCTTGCAGTATTTTTCCTTCATCTGATTGTTTGGAATTTGGCCCCTATATTTCTTGGTGTTTTGATTTTAGGGTCCCTTTCAATAGGTGATCAATGAATTTTTCAAGTTCTATTTTACCCTCTGTTTCTATATCTTCTGTGCAGTTCTTTTTGATAATTTCCTGGAAAATAGTGTCCAGACTCTTTTTTTTAATCATATTTTTCAGGGAGTCCAATAATTCTCAGATTGTCTCTCCTAGATCTATTTTCCAGGTCTGTTGTTTTCCCAAGAAGGTATTTGACATTTTTTTCCATTGTTTCATTTTTTTTTTTTTTTGGTTTTGCTTGACTGATTCTTGGTGTCTCCTCGAGTCATTCAATTCCATTTGTTTGATTCTGATTTTCAATGAAGTATTTTCTTCACTCACTTTTTTATATCTTCTTTTAATTGTCCAATTGAATTTTTAAGTGAGTTGTTTTGTTTTTTGGATTTTTTTTCCATTTTGCCAATTTTATTTTTTAGAGAGCTGTTTTCTTTTTCCAGTTCACTAATTCTGTTTTTCAAGGATTTTATTTTTTTATCCACTCTGTCTTTAAATGAGTTGGATGACTTATCCAAACTCTCTTGCCAAGCTTCCCTTTCCTTTTCCCACTTTTCTTCTAGTTCTCCTGTGAGAGCCTTTTTAATTTCTTCTATAAGAATCTTCTGTCTTGAGGACCACATCATATTCCCCTTTTGGGATTCATCTGGAGGCAGTCTGTTTTTAGTCTCCTCAGGGTTTAAAATCTACTCTCTATCCATATAGAAGCTATCAATGGTTTGGGTCCATTTACATTTTTTGCTATTTTATCAGAGAAGAATCAAAGAAAACAAACTAGGAATAAAAACAAATGCAGTCTGCTATTATTTTTTTTTTTTGGGGGGGGATGGATGGTATTACTGGGCTTTCTCTACAGACTGCATGGAATTGCAGTGAGGCACTAGCAGGATAGCAATGGCTGTGCTGCATCTGCGCTCTGAGACTCTGAGACTCTGAGCGCATGCTGAGACACTGTGGGTGGGTGTGGCCAGGTCCTGAGAGACCCTAGCTTTTTGGGGTTATAGTCTTCACCCCCTGTGTTTTTAGTTTCTCTGCTTGTCTACTGTCTTGCTGCCCAGCAAATATTGTAGGATAGCTCTCCCCACAGAGACAGCTGAGATCACACACCACCCCACTCTGGTCTGCTCAGCTGTGAGCTGCCTGCTGTGCTCTAGCTGCTGCTGCCTGCCCTCAGCCTGTCCCTCCTCCTCCCAATCTAAAACCCTTCCCACCTTTGAGCAAAAACAGACCATTTCTGGTGAATTTCAATGATGTCTTCTGTTGGTAATTATTTGTGATTTTTTTTCAGTCAAGCACTAATTCCGAGGGTTGACATGAAATAAATTCTGAGAAAAAATGCAGAGCTTAAGTAGATGTGCGTGTCCTCTTTGCCATTTTGGCCAGATATCAGAAGAAGCCAATTTAAAATTAAGTTGGTTCACTAAGTGAAGAGAAATGAGGATGGGAGGGCAAGGTAGATAATGTTGGAGTATTAAAATAAGAAAGAACAGAAAGAGGGAAGGATTCCAGCTTATGATGAGAATGAAGAACTAAACTGGGGTTACAAGGTGAAAGGAAGCATCTTTCCAATACTTCACACGAATTTACTCCAGGTTGATTTGGAAGCATATTTTATGATTCTTGGCAGGTATATATTTTATGAAGCTTGCTCCAAGAGCCAAAACTTCGATTGTGATTCCATCTGGATTTCTAAGCACTTTTCATTTTTCCTATCCAATATCTTCTATTAGATGAAAGGAACAGGAGAAATGGGACATCATTCCTACAAAAGAAGTATGATTTGAAAACCATTTTTTGCTTTCCCTTAGCACTCACTATTTAAGGATAGATACTGTACAAATGTACAGTCAAGAGAAATGAAGTTATATGCAGAGCAGTAAAGAAGCCAATTTTATTTGATTAAAAAGTTCTTTAAGAAGAATTCATAAAATTCCATGAAAGGTTAAGTTGTAGGATGTGATTATTCATATTATGAAGACATTAAATGCCAAACAGAGAAGTTTGCATTTGATCCTAGAGATAATTGTGAACTGCTGGAATTTACTGATCAGAATAAAAGTATAGTTAGATCTGTGTTATATAAATATTTTAATAGCTACATGAACCATGAGTTAGAATGGAAGATGGAGTGGAAAAAGCATTTTTGTAGCACCTGTCGTGCAAAGTGCTATGCTAGGTTCTTTTTACAAATCTTATCTGATTTGATTCTTACAACAACTCTTTGAGGTAGGTGGTATTATTATTCCCCACTTTACAGCTGAGGAAATTGAGTCACACAGAGAGTAAATGGCTTTCTGAGGTAGTAAATTACTGAGATCTGATTTGAATTCAGGTCCATTGTTGTCTCTACTAGGCTGTCAGCTGCCTCACCATTAGCTGGAGTAAGTGAAGAGAAATTAGAGGTAAGAAGACTAACTTTAAAGGCTTCTACAATATTCTAAGTCTATAAGATAAAATACAAACTGCTAGCACTTTCACAATCTGATTAACAGTATATTATTATGGAAAGAGAGCTCTACTAAGAGTCAGAAATCTCTGTTCATCTACTTCAGAAAAATTTGTAAAGTCACTATGTGACTTTGGACAAATTCATTTTAGAAGTCTGCATCTCAGTTTCTTTATGTATAAAATGATGTGATTACATTAGATTATTTCTAAAGCTACTTCTAACTTTGAATCTATTTTCTTTTTTATTTCTAACTTTGGTTTGACTTCTTAATTGTCCTCTTTTCTTTCTTTAATACAATTTTTTAATTTTCAAAACACATGCATAGTTTTCTACATTCACCCTTGTAAAACCTTCTGTTCTAATTTTTTCTCCCTCCCTCTCTCCCACATTCTCTCCTAGATGACCAGTCATCCAATATATTTTAAACGTGTGTAATTCTTCTATACATATTTTCACAATTATTATGCTGCACAAGAAAAATCAGATCAAAAAGGAAAAAAATAAGAAAGAAAATAAAATGAAAGTTAACAACAACAAAAAAGTGAAAATATTATGTTATGATCCCCAAAATTCCCTCTCTGGGTGCAGATGGCTCTCTCCATCACAAGATTATGAGCAAGACTATGATTCAGGAACTGGCCTGAGTCACTTTGCTAATGAAAAGAGACTGAATCTACAGTCTTAAGACTTAAGCCTAACTTATTTCACACCATTGCCTTTCCTCTTCATTTATCTTTTTTGGATAACTAGCTATACCTTGACCTCATTCTGTGCTGGCTCACATTCACATTTACAACTTGTAATACATTTCATCCATATCTCCGCATGCTGGTACTCATTTGTTTCTTTTCTATCAAAGCCAAATTGGTTGCTCTCTGCATCTGATCTCCTTTTCTGAACCTCTCCCAAATGAGACAGTTGTCTTCCATAAATTTCCTTATGGCATTTTTACTGCATTCCCACCCTCAACCCCTTATTTGATTAAATCTTGCGTAAAGGAAAGAGGACTTGATTTCTTTCTGCCATCTCCAGCTTAGTTGTAATCATACCTGAAAAGATGTCAAAATAGTAGCAAAGTGTTAACATTTGATATTCCTTTTAAAAATATGAATAAATTTTTTTAGTATATGAGAATGGATAATAACTTTGACTTATGAAAAAAAAAACACCACATTTCCAAGTAATTCTTAAAAGACTATTCAAAAGTCAATTCTAAGTCAGCTCAGTACAGGAGACAGTAATGGAGAAAGAATGCATTTCCCAAATAAAGCAGTTTTTTTGAAGAAGCATAGCATTTCTCTCTCTCTCTCTCTCTCTCTCTCTCTCTCTCTCTCTCTCTCTCTTTTTGTTTCACCATCAATTCTGGCATCTAATATCAAAACTACTTGCCTATGAGATAGCCCATTAAGTAGCTGAAGAATCAATTCCAGAGAGTTTGAAGACTATTAAGAGAGGATAGACATTCATGATTAGCAGATATAAGTCCAGAGACAAAGTCACTTGAGGCTGGGGGAAGTTAGGGAGCATTACCTTTGGGAGAGAAAAAGATGTTCAGTTATCATCTCTTAAAAGTAGATATGTCCTGAAGCTCATACTCTGGGCACTCAGCTAGCAATCTTCCTAGTAGGAGAGATACTATTCCTGTGAATTTTGATAGGATTCCAAAGGAGAAAAAAGAATTTGAGTCTTGGGAATATCATAGTTATAAGCTGCTTTGGCCACGTTTCCCAAATGCATGATTCACTAAGATTGCCTTTTGTTACAACTCTTCTCCTAGATTCTGTGTATTTGTGGAAATGTGCAGCACAGGCATATGAAGAAAATGTTGTATAACTATGTTATGATTATTATAAGGTGCTAAGTCACTAAAATTGATAAGTACTCCGGGAGATTCACAAGTCAAGATTCAGTCAGCAGATTCACAAGTCCAGGAGACTGACAAGTCAAAAGGACAAGCCTACTAAAGGAGAAACCCATTAGAGGAGAAGCCCACGGGAGGAAGAACCCACTCTCAGAGGCAAAACAGATTCATTCCATAGTCTACCTTTGTGCTGGCTGGAGGCTTTGAATTTGAAGGGATGAGAGGCTGAAGCTGGTAGAGGCAAAAGATTAGCAGCAAGAGCTCTTGGAACTAAGGAGAAAGATAGGCCTCTAAGAAAACTAACTGGGTTGAAGAATTTGGACTTTAACTCCTGGCTGCATTTGAGGTTATTATTACTTTGAACTGAACCTAAGGCTGCCTCCAGAAGCCCCCCAAGAAATCTCCTCACAGAGAATGATTATATTTTTAGAGAAGAGAACATTACATAGCTATTATGCCATCTCATTAAATGGATTTGCTAAGAATTAACTATCTTCTGGTTGTTGTTGTTAGTGTTGTTTTTAGTTGACAAATTTTTTTATTTAAAGATACAAAAAATATTTAGTCAAACAGACTATGTCTTCATCAGACTCCTCGGATTCTTCTTCTTTTGCTTCCTCTTTCTTCTTCTTTTCAGCTGTCTGGTTAGCTGTTAATAAGAAATCCACTAATGAGGGTTCATACATATGGTATCAGAACCTCAGAGTTCTAGGTTACACTAGAATCCAAAGTTCAACCCCTCCAAAACTACAAGCACACCAGTGCAGGTTTTGGTAGTAGTGTTATTACTTTTGGTAGTTTTGGTAGAATGCTATACTTGTACCACACCTGCTTTCATACAAACCTTTCCCTCCTACTCAGTCATCATTAGATTGTTTATTCTCTGAAGACAAAGGTTATAAGAATTTTCATCTTTATTTCTTTAGAACCTAGCAAAATGCCTTGAATGTAACAGGTATTTAGTAAATGTTTAATGGATTGTCTCTCATAGTCAAATGTGTGTATAAACAAATGAGGCAAGACAAAGCATAAATAGCTACACTGCTCCAGAAGATCCATTTTTCCTTTACTTTATGGTAGAATTAGGCTTATTATAATTTGGTACTAATTTGAGCGTTAGTCTTTCCTTTGCTTCTTAGGTTTCTAAGACCATGTGATGAAAATTGCCTCTCATCTTGATGAAAGAAATCTTTTATGACTTCAAATCAGTTTAATAAATATTCATTATCATTCCAAAAAGAAATCAAAGGTTCCATCTTCTTGCATTTAATTACATTTTTCCTTTGGCTTAGGAGAACCTATATATGCATGCACTGGGAACATTGCATAGATGTGTGAGTATTTTTATTTTGAGTACTCATAGCCCTATGCTTCAATTGGACTTTGAAGCTTACTTCATTCTGACACTGCGCCACTCTTTATTTTGTAAACAACTTGGCCTCTATTGTGTATTACTTAATTGCTTTCTTTTCAATCTCTATGGATGTGATAAGGATGATAGAAAAGAAAGCAGCACTGGGAACATGATAGACTGTGGTTTCAACTCAACTCATTCAGGGATCATTTTGCCAGAAGTTGCTTAAAAAGCCCATTCTTTAAAGTCTATGGAAAACTCAGGTTGAGAATGAGGGAAGCACTTCAACAATAAATAAAGGGAAACTGAATATGTTGCTAGCTACTAAACACAAAGGAAAGAATTTTATTTTCTTTTAAATTCCAGGGCTCTTTCACTTCCTCACCATCCTCAATTAAATTAATTAGATTAATCATTTTTTATGGAATAATAATATTCCATTGACTTAATATACCCCAACTTATTCCTCCATTTCCCAACGGATGGATATCCATTCATTTTCCAATTCTTTGCTACCACAAACAGTTTTGCTACTAACATTTTTGCATATGTGGGTCTTTTTTCCTTCTTTATAATTTCCTTAAGATAAAAACCCAGTGGTGGATCTGATGGATCAAAGAATGTTTTCAGATTTATAGGTCTTTGAGCATAGTTCCAAATTGTTCTCCAGAATGTTTGGATCATCTCACAACTGCATCAACAATGCATTATAGTCCCAGTTTTCCTATATCCTCTCCAGTGTTTATCATTACCTTTTCCTGTCATCTTAGGCAATTTGAGAGGTCTGAGATGGTACCTCAGAGTTATTTTAATTTGCATTTCTCTGATCAATAGTTATTTAGAACATTTTGTCATATAACTATAAATGACCTTAATTTTATCATCTGAAAGTTGTATGTTCATATCCTTTGACTTTTTATCAATTGGGGCATAAATTGTATTCTTATAAATTTGACAATTCTTTATATATTTTAGAAAAGACACCTTTATTGGCTGTAAAAAACTTTTTCCTAACTCTGTGCTTCTCTTGTAATCTCAGCTGTGTTGGTTTTGTTTGTGCAAAACCTTATTAATTTAATGTAATTAAAATTGTCTATTTTCCATTTCATATTTTCTAATTCTTCCTTGGTCATAAATCCCTTCCTTTTCTGAAGATCTGATAGTAGCTATTCCTTGTTCTCCTAATTTGCTTATAATATCGCCCATTATGCCTAAATCATGTACTCAGTTTTTTTTTTTTTATTTTAAATAACTTTTTATTGACAGAATCCATGCCAGGATAATTTTTTACAGCAGTATCCCTTGCACTCACTTCTGTTCTGATTTTTATCCTCCCTCCCTCCAGCCCCTCCCCTAGATGGCAAGCAGTCCTTTACATGTTAAATAGGTTACAGTATATCCTAGATACAATATATGTGTGCAGAACTGAACAGTTCTCTTGTTGCACAGGGAGAATTGGATTCAGAAGGTATATATAACCCAGGAAGAAAAACAAAAGTGCAAGCAGTTTATATTCATTTCCCAGTGTTCTTTCTTTGGGTGTAGCTGCTTCTGTCCATCCTTGATCAATTGAAACTGAATTAGCTCTCTTTATTGAAGAGATCCACTTCCATCAGAATACATCCTCAAACAGTATCATTGTTGAGGTATATAATGATCTCTTGGTTCTGCTCATTTCACTTAGCATCAGTTCATGTAAGTCTCGCCAGTCCTCTCTGTATTCATCCTGCTGGTTATTCCTTACAGAACAATAATATTCCATAACGTCCATATACCACAATTCACTCAGCCATTCTCCAATTGATGGGCATCCATTCATTTCACAGCTTCTAGTCACTACAAACAGGGCTGCCACAAACATTTTGGCACATACAGGTCCCTTTCTCATCTTTAGTATCTCTTTGGGGTATAAGCCCAGTAGAAACACTACTGGATCAAAGGGTATGCACAGTTTGATAATTTTTTGAGCATAGTTCCAAATCGCTCTCCAGAATGGCTGGATGTGTTCACAATTCCATCAACAATGTATCAGTGTCCCTGTTTTTTCACATCCTCCCCAACATTCCACATTATCTTTCCCTGTCATTCTAGCCAATCTGACAGGTGTGTAATGGTATCTCAGAGTTGTCTTAATTTGCATTTCTTTGATTAATAATGATTTGGAGCATATTTTCATATGTCTATAAATAGTTTCAATTTCTTCGTCTGAGAATTGTCTGTTCATATCCTTTGACCATTTATTAATTGGAGAATGGCTTCATTTCTTATAAATTAGAATCAATTCTCTATATATTTTGGAAATGAGGCCTTTATCAGAACCTTTGACTGTAAAAATGTTTTCCCAGTTTATTGTTTCCCTTCTAATCTTGTCTTCATTTGTTTTGTTTGTACAAAAACTTTTCAATTTGATATGATCAAAATTTTCTATTTTGTGGTCAATAATGATCTCTAGTCCTTCTTTGGTCATAAATTCCTCCCTCTTCCACAGGTCTGCGAGGTAAACTATCCTATGCTCTTCCAATTTATTTATAATCTCATTCTTTATGCCTAGGTCATGAACCCATTTTGACCTTTTCTTGGTGTATGGTGTTAAGTGTGGGACAATGCCTAGTTTCTGCCATATTAATTTCCAATTTTCCCAGCAATTTTTGTCAAATAATGCATTCTTATCCCAAAAACTGAGGTCTTTGGGTTTGTCAAACATTATATTATTAAAGTTATTGGCTCTTTTGTCTTTTGTACCTAACCTATTCCATTGATCAACTAGTCTATTTCTTAGCCAATACCAGATGGTTTTAGTAGCTGCTGCTTTACAATATAATTTTAGATCTGGTACAGCTAGGCCACCTTCATTTGATTTTTTTTCATTAATTCCCTTGAAATTCTTGACTTTTTGTTTTTCCATATGAACTTTGTTGTTATTTTTTCTAGGTCATCAAAATAGTTTTTTGGGAGTCTGCTTGGTATAGCGCTAAATAAATAGATTAGTTTAGGTAGTATGGTCATCTTTATTATATTTGCTCACCCAATCAAAGAGCATTTAATATTTTTCCAGTTGGTTAGATCAGACTTAGTTTGTGTGGAAAATGTTTTGTAGTTTTGCTCATAAAGTTT